>NC_045571.1:18003619-18603619 GCF_009819795.1 Aythya fuligula | reverse complement strand
GTAGCACTCAAATTCTTTAGATTTAACTACCCAGTTTCTGTCAAAGAAAATAGACTGCAGAGATTACCAGGAAGTTGTATCTGGCATAAGTTAATTAGTAATTTTTATAGAGAAGGATGCTGTAAAACAAGCTCAAAATCCGTGATCCTTGACTTGCGACAGTCAATAACAGTAGCAGAAAGTGCATTCTGCTGTTAGCAAAATGTGGAAGAAACCATCTGTTACCACGCTCGGCTTCAGGATGTCCGTTCCTAACGTCTTGCTTTTCATTCTGTTGCTGGCCGGTGTTTCGCTGGGTCAACAAGCCTCAGAACGTAAGAAATGGTCGCATTTTTGCTCTATAGCTTGTTAGAAGAGTGATGCTTTTATCAAATAGCTGGCCAGACTTTGGCAGTGCTTCTATGGTATTGTGATTCCAATGGTACTGTTTCCGAGTAAATTCTCCTTACTGGTTAGGTAGAGATAATTTTTATTTATGGGCAAACAATGAAAATGTTAAAACCTTTGTGTGATAGCTGCTTAACCATGTTTGCTGAAGTTTTTCATAGTTTTGGGGTTCTATACTGCTAAGAGTGTAGTGATACTTTATTGAGACATAGAAGACAAAAATGCTTTCACTTACACCTGTCATCGTGTATTCTATACATTATGAAGATCACAACCATATGAAATGCAACAGATATATTATGTTGTCTGGTAGTTTTGAACCATTTTAAGTTACCCTGTCAAATGGGAAGTATGTTAAACAAATAAGGCATTTGTGTTCTTTTTCAGTAGGAAGTAGTATTCACTACATGGATTTTAAAAATTTGTACATTAATTTTATAGGAAGTATTTTTCAAAATTTTTTGAGATGAAAAGAGAGAAAATGATCATTAACTAAGCATGATAGCCAGAATGCATTGAAAAAAGGTTATTTTAAATAAGTTTTATGGAAGTATCTGATTCTGTTGATGTGTGTAGGATTGGTCAGGATTTTTTTAATTGGAGGATTTTCTATATATATTTTTTTTTTTTACATTTTTAAAGTTAGTATTATGAGGGGCTCAGTGGTGTATTCCTTAATGAAATAGAATATTACGGCCTTAATGTCAAAGGGCACACTCTAAAAGCACATCTTTTCATTGTGAAAAGCTATGCAAAATAATACTCAGCCATATTGTTGGTTGTTTGGTTTTTTTTAAGAGTATCATAGTGGTGCTTGGCCTTGCAATGTACAGCCTACCAGTTGTCATTCTCTCCCTCAGCCTCTCCAGTGGTGTCTATCAGTTGATCACTTGGTTGTACTTTACAGGTTAAGTTTTCAGATACATCTCCATAAATCCTAGACTTCACTGGCTTTTCACCAGAACCTCTGAGTCATCTTGTACCTTCCTGGTATGAGTGATGAGTACAGCATTTAGTCTGAATCATAGGGAAGAAACAGGTAGCAAAGACTGCAGGGTGTGAGTTCCAAATGCGGTAACTTCTGGTGTCTGATTAAGGTTTGCTAATGAGGAAATTATTTTTAGACAGCCATATGTTTCTGTAGTATTGTAAGCAGTCAACTTCTGGAACATAATTTACAGCCCACAATGTTACACAGAAGAAGAGTTGGAGGAGAACCCGTATTCATGCAAAACAAATCCTTTTGTGTAGGAAAATAAGGAATAATCATAATGCAAAACACACAAAAAGGTTTCGCTTGGTATTATAATTAGAGGGTTTGAGTCTCAAATGGGTTTCATTATTTCTAGTCTTTGCCAACAATTCAGAGATGATGCATAGTGCAATTTACATATAGCCACACATAAATGATGCCATAGAAATTATAGTAATGTCAGCCATACATTTCCTGGCTAATTGGAAGGTTGAGTACAAATTCAAAGTAACTTGAGCAGGTAAGCCTTCATTTCTCAAATCGTTTCAAAAGTTTAAAGGGGCAAGTCACTGGAAAGTAAGATTTAGTACTCTGTGAAGAGTACTCCATATGAAGCTTATGTTTCTGATGTAATTAGAAATACAGCCCACTAACAGTATGTTACTGTATAAATGCATTAAAATATTTGTTTTCTTTTGACTTACAGCCAACTGCACTGCAGTTGAGGACTTTAAAGCCTGCCTGGGTTATACAAACGACTTCTGTCCTACGAATATCTCTTGTCAATGTAAAAATGAAAAACCTTTTTGCAGGTAGGATGTGGTTTTCTCTTACATGTTTTTTATTTTTTTAATTATATGCCATGTAAATGCAGCTTGTCAAATGCATTGTTAATGAAGAGCTAAATTTAGACCCTGCAGTGGTGATCCACAACAGTAGATGTAGTTCTTGGTTCACATTCTGAATAAGATTATAAATCTGCTACAAAGCATCGCATCTGGGATATGAGTGTAACATTTTCTTGTTTAGATTTTTTTTAGAACTATTTCATAGTTTAGATAAGTACTACAATCCTCGAATTTCACATGCTTGCTATTGTCTCAGATACTGTACTTTAGAACTGAAATAAGTCATGACAGTTTTTTCGAGGTAAATCAAAATTTCTTTAAAGTTTAAAAAAAAAAATCAGATATATAAACATCCTACTCTCCTTTCTGTGTTTGCTTTTTTCCTTTAAAAAAATCATCATATGAACAGAAGATCTTGTTCACATATTTGGCATAATTTTTTTATACATACAGTTTGACCCTTACACTTGTTGCAGGAAATCAACAAGAAAATAACAGGGCAGAATTGTGAAGCTCGTCTGATTACCTGGTTGAGTCAAAGAAATATATTCATAATATTTGGTTGTTTATTTGTATGCAGCTGACCTCCAGTTTTAGCCAACATATACCAGATCAGATAACTGAGTGTTCTGTCTAAATGTTAGTGCAACCCCAACAAGTACAATGCTACGTTCTTGAAACTATAAATATGTATTTTAAATCATATCCAGGTCAATATATGCATCACATATTAATTATGGTAAGATATCTGTGAATCTGTTCAGGAGATACTGAAGGTTTTACTTGCTTACTGTTGGCAAAAAGATCTTTGACTGGAATCATGCTGTGACTGGAGAAATACACCCAGTTCTGAGCAAAGCTTATCATCTTGGTTTTACTGCAATGCTAGCCTGGATTTGCAGTTATTGGTTGACCCAGAGACTGGCAGAGTGCATTTACATCAGATCTAGAATACGAAGGGTAGACGTTTTCTCAGATAAGAAACATCTGTAGATGAACAGAGAAAAATACTGAATCCTTTGACCCATGCTGTATTCAATAATTAATAATTAAATAGTAATATATTTCCATTTTTTATTACTTATTTTTAAACTAAAATGATGTTTCTAAAATGTTTTTGTTTACAGATGTGATTACTACAAAGAGGGCTGGAAGGATTATTGGTACATGGGCCCTAAATGCAACCAGCTTTGGAGCACAGTGGATTTAATTTTAGTAGCCATTCTTCCTGCAGTAGCACTGGTTTTCCTAGTTATTGTAATATTCCAGTGTGTGCACTACTGTACAAGCAAAACAGAAGGGTAAGTTATTCTGTATGCAGTGAAAAGGGCTTTTATAATCAAAATGGAAGTACAGCAAAAGAAGTCTGGCATTCTAGTTAATTTTTAACCTCTTGATATTTAAATCAAACTTGCCATCTAGCATCCTCTACCAAAGTATTCTTATTCTTTGTGTAGTCTAAACCTAAATCAAAGCACCTTAACAGTTATTCAACTCTTTACCACTGTGTGCACAAACTCACTCAAAGTCATTGTTTCTCTTGTTTAAGACTAAACAGGCAAGCTTTAAAGATTACTATGTCCATTTACTACTTTAACTCAAGACTGGCGAATCTTTCTTGTTGATATATTTGCTAGTAAGGCTTGACTTTCTTTCCACAAATTTTAAAATGAAAAGGATATAAGACCATTAAATATTGGCAAGAGCCTTGCAGATTAAACGCTATTCCACTCATTCTTTGGTCCTAAGTATTGGCAATTTGACCTGCTCTTTGCTTTCAACACTTCTGTGCTTTTTTTCTTTGGAATCTGACCCAAGTACATATTGAAAATATATATATATTTTTTCCCCTCCTTTCCTTCTTTCTGTCATTGAAGAATGCAATAATATATAGCTCTCACATAGTCATTCCACAGTAAATCTAAACTTATGATAGGGTTTTTGAACAAATCTGCAGCACAAAAAGATTCAGTGTGACCTGCAAAACTTGCTAATGTTCTAAATGCACGTTCCCCCCCCACTGCCAGGAAACAGACAAATTCTCCATACCGTGAAGCACAGCATAACCCTGCATTTACTCATGAGCTGTCTGGTAACCTGGGACATCAGCAGCCACCAAGGGTAAGAGATGTTGTGTGGTGTGTATCACCTGTTCCTCATTCTAGTGGAAGTTGGAGATGATTTTGTGGTTCAGCAGAGTGGTATATTAATAGCATAAAATTGTCATCTGGGCAAACTAAAAATTAATCTGAGTTCAACATCTTCATTTTATTTGCCCAGTACTTGATTTCCAGGATGTGTGGAATAAATCTAGTTTGCATAAGAGAAAGCAAAGAACTAGGGATTATTTTAAAACCATACCAAATAAATGTTTCCTAGGCTAGTTAGAATACCTGCATTATAAAGAGAGAGAATTTGAATATAAGCTCAAGCTACATGCTCTAGCCTCTTCCCTTGTGTCATCACTGTGCTCTACCAGCTGCCTAGCAAGCTAGCTTCAGCCTTACCAGCTCATGAACTGGGTCAGTGCATGTGGTTTACTGGTGCTAGTGCCAGTGCAATGAAAGGGCCAGGAATGCATTGTCAGAGAGAGAGAATTTGGTACTCTCTAGACTTGAACCGGTTTAAACTGCTTGAAGAGCCACACCTGCAGTTTTATTTGACTGTTTATTCATTGTACTTCACCGGAGGAAAGATCTATTCAGTTTCAAATTCTTTTGCTTGAATGAGAGTCATCAGTAATGTCCCACAGCTATTTGTGACTTAAAACTTTGAGAATTAGATATATTTCTTTCAAATACATTTCATTCCACTTCCAGTAGATTAAGAATTCACAGGCTGGATTAATTGCAATATTGTGACCCTTCTTTTCTTTTCAGGTTGTGAGCAATGCTTCTCAATGACATTTTTGAAGGCTGGGGGGGGTCGGTTTAGATGATCAGAAAGATGTGGCTGTAACAAATATGTTGTTGATCTTTATCCTTTCTCAGCTGCATAATCTATGAATACATAGTATTCAGTAAACAGTATGTAACTACCTAATTTATAAGCCCCACTGGCACAGATCTCACTATATCTATTTAAAATTCACTGCCTACAGCTGTGTTAGGTTTGGGGCTAGAATATTTAACCGTTTCCTGGTGTCTGTATTAGAAAGGAAAAACTCCCTTAAACAAATCTGAGATTAAATTACCTGCACCACCTTTGTAACAAAGTATTTCACTGGGACCTTTGCAACATTCCTAGATAGAGCAGACAGTCATTTACAAGATTACCACTATTATCTGTGACTGAGCTGGGATTTGGCCTTTGGTCCATGAAGGGATGGATGCTGACTGAGGACTAGGCTAAAACTGGCATGCAAGGTTTTTCCATTAGGCAAGGTGATCATCATTTGAACTAGTGGTTAGTGCAAAGAAAAGGTGGATAAATACTTTCCAAGATCAGAACAGGAAATCTGAAATAAAAAGAAAGATGAAAGGGAGTATGTTTTTGTGTGTCTATTTGCTTCCTCATTCTGTACTTCAAGTGATTATACATAAGAGTGTATACTCGCTGAGAATAAGACCTTATAGGCTGTATGAGAAAAGATAATCTTGTATGATAGATTATTTTCTGTGAAATGTAATTGTGAAGTATCGATATCTTGGAAATGTTCTGGGGAAAAACTAAGACATGAGCCTACCTTCACCAGCAGATGGTGCTGTTTATTTTTTAAATAATTCTGGATTTCATGTAACTAATGGTGTCACTTTCAAAGTGTAAATCAGATGAAATCCTGCACATTTTGTTCAGGGAAGAAGTACTACTGTAAAACAACTGTGTTGAGTAAGGCTGCAGTACTTCCTACTTCCTCATGCTCCGGACAGCAAGCTGTAGCCCAGAGGCACATGGTGTGTTTCTGCCTGCCTCATCTCCTTGCTAGATGTGGTGGTCAGGAAAAAGTGAGCTGCTGACAAGGCAGGCAAGTGCACGTATTGTTATGTAGTCTGAGGAGCCTTTGCCAAAGCTGCCTGAGGGAGGCCCGAGAATAAGCTGAAATCTGTATCTGACAGCTTCAGCTCTTGCAGATGAAGTACCCTGAATGTTGCTCCCTCTCCTGAGGGTATCATGTTTTGAAAATTACCTCAGGTCATTGTATTTCTAAACAAAGATACCTTTAGCAAATTAATATATTTTACTAGTTTTATGAACAGTATAGAATAGATATTTTGTTTCTTCATGTTTTCCTTCTTCCTCTAGCAATATGTCTTCGAAGACAGAAGCCAGTTTAAATTAAACAGCAATATTGAATTGATTTTAATTATCAGTCATTGTATTCAGTTTAATTTTGGACTCTGTGTTGCATAAATATGAAGTAAATCCACTGCTATTTTTGGAATGGTGTTTTTTTTTTAATATCTTTAATCATAAGAGACTCAACAAAAAATTGCAGGCCTCAATCAGACCCTTAATACCTAGTTCACTTAACTTGCGCAGAGACTTACCTGGGTATCTCTCAGTTATGTCTCAGAGGTACGTTTTCCACATGACCAAAATATTTAAAGGTTTTTCTTCTACTGAGTCTTTTTAGATAAATTGAATTTATACATATTAAAATGTGTCTATAACAAACAATGTATTTTGTAACTGACAAACAAATAGGTTTATACATTTTTTCCACCAAAAACAATTGCTAACATACTGTACCTGGTGAGCTATTTTTATTATTTATTGCCTTTTTTCAATTTGTAACCACCTAATCCCTTACAAACAGGACGCCTGGATTGGAAAAATGCCAAAAGCTGTACTGAGAAGACAAGATTTTGATGATTTCCCGACCTCAAGTCAACCAGATAATTATACGTATGCTGTTATTTTTCCTTTTTGTTGTTGTTGTTCATTTTCCGTTATACTTTGGTTTGAAGACTGCGAATTACTTTGTAGTTTTGCCAGTAGCACACAACTGACAAAGATCCAGTAAAATGGCTAAGTGTTTGACTAGGTTATTCATGTTATTTTGTAGCTAGAGTCTGCTACAGAAAGAAGTTATTTTTCCTGAATTTTTTTTCTTTATTCTCTTATACCTTGTATCATTCAAACAGCGTTGCTGCAAGATTTTTAGGACTGTTTCATATATCACTACTAAATGTGTACTGGCACACCTGAGTAAATTTATCAGCTTGGAGTGTAAGACTTCAACTTACCTTCATTTTACGTAATGTTTTTAAAGTATGCTGCCTAAAGTCTGTTTTCCTAATGTAACACCAAAATGAAAAAGTGTGAATTTCTCTTCTTTCTGAAGCTAAATTCTAAAATACTGATTGATGCAAAGGCTTGTATGGTTTTCCTCTAACAATTACAAATGTATTCATTTTCGTTATTTTTTAGGAAGCAGTTTCCTTAGCTTTGCTTCTTTGCTTTACTCCCCCACAATAACACCAGTCAACAACCCACAACTTTTGCAGTGAACTTGTTTACCATGGAGCAGCTATACGAGAGCAGAACATTCTTCTCATAAGTAGCAGGGTCCTACTGTAGAAACAGACTGGAGCTTTCTGATATTTGGTCCATAAGGCCTATTTTTTTTTTTAATTTATTTTTTAATATAAACATTGAAAATTTGGAAGGTCTACCTCTCACGATTAGCTGATTACATATTATGGCGCTGTTCAGTACAAGTGTTTTTTAAAAACAAAACAGAGAATATGTTGCATTGTTTAACTCACTTTTATCAGTGTTTGTGAGGTAAATGGTCTGAGGGTAAAAGGAACTTAAAAGACAGAACAATTAGATTGTTGTGATTGCCTTGGTATGTCATGCATATAGTTACTAGGCAGTATTATTTTTATTTTCATATTACACAAATACTTTATCTAATTGCCCTTATCATTACACCTGTTTTACAACCTCTTTTTCTTTTGCGTAGTCGTGTGTATCCTCAGCCATCAAGGACACCAGAGTATGTGTCCAACCAGCGACCTCAACAATATGACAGATTTGCCTATCCAGACAACAGTACGCATTATGCAGACGTGAGACAGTATCAGGTACGTACAGAAAGTATACTTACATGTCATATAATCTTCTGTGTTGGTACTGAGAACAAATCCTCATAACTAAAATTGTTAGTGTTTGTGTCACCAAGTAAAGATGTGAGCTAATAAAAGTCCTAAAAATGCCTTTCTCTATACGGGTATTTTCCTCTGGGATACATGTCTGCTAATTCCATTCTAGACTGGCTAAATTTTACAATAGAATAGCACAGTTTTGTTAGAAGGCATCTTCAAAGATCACTGAATCCAACTGCCTGACCGCTTCAGGGCTACCCAAAAGGTAGAACCCATTACTGAGGGCATTACCCACATGCCTCTCAGACACTGCCTGGCACAGGGCATCAGCCAGCTCTCTGGGAAGCCTCTGCCAGTGTCTGACCACCCTCATGGTGAAGAAATTTTTCTTAATGTCCAGTCTTGAACCTCCTTCGGTGCAGCTTTGTGCTGTTACCTTGTCCTCTCTCATCAGATATCAAAGAGTTGATAATTTTCTGAGTCATTTACATCTAGGTGTTACTACTCATATATAGAGGTTTTTCGCCAAACTGAGAGATGGTTTCCCAAGACAGCCCCTAGAGAATAGAGAGTAGTCAAGATATCCCTGCAGCTCTGACAAAGGAACTATTGGAATTCTGTGTTATAACTCACTGTACAGTAAAGGAAATGTAAATGTCTGACATGAAAAATAAGTGCCTAAAAGCTGTGTGCCCATTTTACCGATCCTGTTCCTTTTTCATGCCAGCATGTCTTGTGATTTCATGGAAATACTGTGAAAGAGCAAGCTGTTCGTTTCCAGGTGTGCTGAAAACTTCTGTAATGGTAATATAGGCGTTAACTGTCTTGTAACAACTGTGTTGTTACTGATAGTGTAAACATTTTAAAATTTAAAAGGTTTCCTGAACTCTGTACTAAATAAAGTTGTAACTAAATTTCCACTGATGTGTGAAAGATACAAGCGAGTAATTCTATTAGTACTTTTCTCTTACAAAGCACCTTTCCTTTGAAACTTCAAAGTTCCTGATCCCATCCTCCCACCACCAGTAAATAATTCAAACTTACTGAAGCTTCATGAAAAGTTGCTATTATATGTTTCATGTAAAAGCAGTATGATGTACAGAGAAATGGAGTTCTTTATTCTGGAACTTATGAACTCATTTATATAAGTAAGTGTTCTACTGGGCTTTTTTCCCTAAAAATTGAATGATTGGTAGACAGATTCATTTATTGTAAGTCATTTCCATGCCAAAAAAAAATCACCTTATCAAAATTGCTAAAAGCATTAGTCAGCTACCGACCTCTTTCTGGCATGGATCTTGATAAAATTTGTTTGTGATTAGAATTGATTTATGTAAATAAATCTTCGAGGTTATTTCTGTACAGGAGGTGTACATATAATTGAACTTATATATCAATAAAAAAATAGGTAGTTTTCTTCCAAAAGGAGTTTAAAAAAAAACAGTTGGTAAAGGAAAAGCTTCTCATAAAAAGAAAAATGTAAACGTTTTATAAAAAGAAAACTCAGTTCTGAAAAGCATCTGTTACAGCAGCAGAAGAGGGCCTTTAGAGTCAGTGGAAAATGAATTAAAAGGAGATGTCATGTCCTTTACTATCCTTAATTAAGGTGAGAATATTACCTGTGTATCTTATTGTACATGTAAATCAGTAGCCAGTCGTGCATTATATCAGAGTCTGTAACCTTGTTTACCCCTCTTGGAATACCCATCTGTGATGTACCTTTTTTTTCTCCTGTGAAAGTCATGTAATATCTACATAATTTTTCTACCCAAAAATTTATTTTTGTAAGTGTTCCAAGAAGTGTGTGTGTGTACGTGTATTTTAGAGTCCTGTATTCCTCATAGTTTGCAGTTAACTCAATGGAAAAATGAGAAAGGAAAGAAAATGCAGGACTTTCTTGTTAGAATAGTAGTATGAGGCTATGGATTATTTGCAATGGGTCAGTAGAGGGTCAGAAGAAATTAAAGTGGCCATGTCTGTCCACATTTTGTCTTCCACAATATTCCTGAGACTTCTTTGGCCCTCGTAAATGTTGAAGAAGCCTTCTTTAGTTTAAAAACAAAATCCAGCCACAACAGTAACAAAATGTGTTGCTGCTGCTTTTCTGCCTGCTGAAATGTTTTTAAATATTTCAAAAACCTCTTTCAGTTTGTGCACACAAAGTGTTTGTGTGCACAAATATATTGTTATTTGCATAAAAATAATCTTCCAAAGCTATTGGTAAATACACATTTGTGAAAACTGCGTATGTTCAGATACTAGTAAAAGGAATGTAGGTTGACTAGATACACTTTCTATTATGTTTGATATTAAAAATTTTGTATGTCATGCTAACAGTTGAATTTTAATCTCTTTCCAGAGATACTGATAGCAGTGCTCCCTACTTCTGAAGTGTCTCAGCGTGCTGTGTGATCAATGAATGGACAATCCAAATGCTGAGAGATCAGTAAGACTTTGTGTGCTCTGTTACACAGAGAAAGTAATAGCTGTTAGAAAGCACTAGAAGTTATTGTGAAAAAAAAGTATAGAAGACAATTACAAAACAAAACGTATTTCAGAAATTACCATCCCATTTGTTTGCTTTATATTTGATGACAGTTTAGCTTTTTGAATACCTGATTTTACAGTTTATACAGCTGTTTCTACATATTGCTTAAATTGTTGCACATCTGTCTGGACCCATGTTCTTATGTGATTAATTGTGTTCTGTGCCTAAATGACAAGAAGTACCAATCACCTTTCTTCAGAAGAAATTCACGGGAAAGAAGGAAGACTCAAAAATTCAATATGAGAAATGACAAATATGTATGCTAATCATCATTCTTCCTTTATTGCTTCCCAGGAGGGTTTAAATCTGTATCAAAAGGAAAGTGGGGGGAGCTGCATCTTTTTTTGACTTCTCAAGACGGTTTGTCAAAGACAGCTTCTACTGGGTACAGGTTTTGCTTCTTGGTGTATGTTTGGCTTATCCATTTATTTGTGATGTTTGCCCCCTTCTTGCATTATCTCTGCCCGTATGCTGGTGGACAGTGGTTTCTAGTCTAATGCTTTTACTAGGACCATGAATGTGTCTGACTAAAATTAGGAAGATTCTCCAGGGCACTGTAGCACATAGAGCCTGCTGTTCCCTGACAGGTATTTCTTTGTTTTTCCCCAGAGGAGCCAATATGTAAGGAATTTAAACAACTAATTACATACAAGTTTGAACTGTGTAGTAAAGTCTGTATTCTTGTGTACTCCAACAACCCAAGGAATTAGGTAGAAGGGAGGGCTCTGTTCTCAGACATAGCTACCAAGTCCCACTGACACGGCAGCATTGTGCAAGCACAACCAAGGCACTTTTCTTCCCAGTGTCTCAAGATGCATCAGATTGGCTAACTATTGACTGACGCAGCAAACTGAGCCTGTGAACCCATTCCGTTCTCCCTTGTTTCTTCGTAATTTTGTCTTCCTTAGTCCTCTTGTCAATCCAGACAGCTCAAATGTTTTGCCTTGAAAAATGCAGTTTGTCTTTGTAACTTGCTTTGTTAATAATGAAAATAAATGAAGCTATGGAAAATTGACTACCTTACCACTAACTAACAAATAAAAGATACAGAAGTTCTGGATATTTTTCCCATTTCCCAAAAAGTCTCAATCATATTATAATGAATGATTCTTTTCCATAATGTTAATTGATATGTGAAACTGCAAGACAAAAATAGAATCTTAAGGTGTTCAGGAACATGAAAATACTGGCATTTTGTATTTATAAATCAGAATTCCTTCTCTGCAAGCAGTTTTGTGGCTTAACTGCATCCTGGCACTTTCCATGCTCTCCACAACTCTCAGCAATTGCCCAGACTGTATTGGCTTTTCTATGCAAGTATGCTCATGAAGTCTGAATAGGTTTCTGGCTTCTCTATCATTTTGCATTCTGTTAATTGCAAGAATTTAGTGAGTAGGTACAGCTTCCTACTGGGGGGAAAAAAAAAGAAAAAAAAAAAGGTGTCTGAAGCTGAAAGTTTAGCTTGGCTCTGTAAGTTAGCTGCCATCCTGGCTGGTATTCTTTAAATCTCCAGCCACAATTGCTTTTTCTTATTTTCTTTTTAAGTTTCTGTTTCTTCCCCAGTGCAACAGCTGTCTGAAGTGGGTAAGTTTCACCAATGTTACTTTTGCTACTGCAAGAAACTGGTAGGCATTTAAGTCTGGACCTAAAATGTATTGAGGGCAGATTTGCCAACTGTTAAATCCTCTAATGATAGGGTCATTTTTCATGGTGAGCTGAAAACATGCACCAAAATTCATTGAAAAGAAACCAGAGATTTTCTGAATGTGATCTGCTTGTAAGATCCTGCATTATGGTTGCAGGATATCAGGACAGGCACTTCTCCTGATATACTTAACCACTTGTGGTCAGATCATCAATCTTAACATCAGGCAGTGGTATGTGAAAGAAAAGTGTGAAGCAACTGCTTGAAAGCCTCTGGTGTCACTAATAGTAACAATTATAATCTTAAGGAATACCTTTATGGTTATGTCATCTGTAAAGCATTATGCTTTGGATGATTGTCTCTTATCTGGAGAGCAGAGAAGCTCTGCAAATCCTTAAAACCTTCATGTTTGAGCTGAAGGGCAAAGAGCAGTTCTGGTCTTCTGCTAGTTGGCATGGTTATGATGTGCTACTTCCCTGTCAGGTATAAATATTTTAAATTAATGTATAATGTGGTGTTCTGGCGTCTGCGCATTCTTTCTGATTCAGTGCAGTGACTTTTGTTATTTGGACACCTGAAGTCCTGGTATCTCGGGTTGGGTTGGGTTGGGTTTGGTGATGTTGGTTTTATTTTATTTCATTCTGGACTTCTGACCACTGCTTTGGATTGCTTTTCCTTGTAACTGCTACCTTGCTCTGCACATTCACATGTTGGGTCTGGTGTTGAGTGCAGTGTCACACTGTTAGCGGTGGCCTTGTTGTTGCTACTTTATGTTCATTTTACTTTTGAGATTTCCCTTGATATTATTCCAGAAGAGAAAATACAGCACAGATGGGATTTTGTTGAAGAAAGATAATTATCTCTCTTTTTCTGCTCTTCTGATTGAATCACCTTGTAAGATTCACTCAATTCCACAAGCATTCAGTCTTGCAAGTACCCATTCATTTTTCCCCTCATTCCTAATTGTGCTGATCAGTTTAAAATAATTTTCTCATCATAATGTCTACCTTTTGCTAGAGCATCTATAACATCTATAGCATCTATAACATCTACAGTAATTCTTAATTATTGTATTTATTCGCTGTGTGGAATGTTGTGGTCAGCGGCTTTATTCCATGACTCTGCTGCTTATGTCTTAAAAGAAAGAAAATGTGGGGGGGGGAGGAAGAGGGGTGTGTGAAACACAGCAAAAGTCTCTTTTTTGAATACTTGATTAAGAGACAAAGTATGAGGGTTGAGCATGTACCTTGTAGATGTAGGTAACAACTACATCAATCATTTCATCAATTTAATTGTTAATAGAGAGCTGCAAATGGTAAATACTTAGGACCTGCACTTTGTTAGGGATCACTGTTACCTCCCTAGAACATTTTTTTTCCATCTTTGCTGGACCTACCACTTGTATTGAGTACTATGGGGTCGTGGTGGAGGTGATGGTATTGACGCAGACACACCCGAAGCAATGAGAAAAGCTGCCTTCAGTGCCACACCTGTGCCAACAGTTCCTTTCAATATAATGCCAGCGTTTTCTTTTGTTACGTGTATTTTTGGTAGCAGTGGTACTGGCCTTTACTGCCTTAATGCTGTGCACGAATGAAGGCCCTGAGGGCTGCCTTGGCTACCTCTGGTTGCTGGGGGTGAGGGCAGCGAGGCTGCAGCACTGCCAGGCTTTCCCTGTGCCCTTTTGGGTCTGTGCCCTCTGGGACAACCGGGAATAATAGGGACAGGAGCACGGCTGGGCCTCTCTGAACACCCTTGGGTTGGGATTTTGGGAAGGCCTGGGCAGAAGGAAGGACTCCAAGCGGGCCCTGAGCCCTGGCCCTACCGGAGCACCCAGGGGGGAGCCCGGGGCGATGCCCCCCGGCACGGAGCCGTGTGTGTGTGGGGTGGGGGGCGGCCATTCCCCTGCCTCCCCCACCCCGCAGCAGGTGCCCGTTGCCCCCCCCCCCCGCCCCCCCCACGGAGGCGCGGAGCCGGCTCGGGCCTCTCGGGCCGGCAGCGTGCGGGCCGCGGGGGGCCTCCGAGGGCCGCCCCGCGCCCCCCCCTCCCCGCCCCGCCCGCGGGGCCGTTGCCCCCCTCCCCGCTCCCCCCGCCGCGCACAGGCGCGCTCGGCGGCGCGGGCAGCGTGAGGGCAGCGGCCTCGGCGCGGCGGGTGCGCCTGCTCGGCGCGCGGGGCCCGCAGCGGCGCGCAGTGACGTGCGGCGGCCGCGGCGAGGCCGGCGGCGAGCGGGCGGGCGGGAGGGCGGGCGGCGGGGGGGGGGAGGGGAGCAGGCCGCGAGCGCTCGCGCCCCGCCGCCGCCCGGCCCGGCCCGGCCCGGCCCAGCCCAGCCCGGCTCGGTTTGGCCCGGCTCGGCCCGGCTCGGAGGCCCCCAGCGGCGGTCCCGCGGCGAGGCGACGCCCGCACAGGTGAGCGAGGCCGGGGTGGGGGGGGGGGGGGTACGGAGAAGGGGAGGCCGCGCTCGGGGCCCGCCGCCGCCCCTCAGCTCGGCCTCGGCCGCTTGGGGCCGCGGCGGGAGGGCGGCGGCGGCCGGGCCCCGCGGCTGAGGGGCCTCCGCGGGCGGCCAGAAAATGGCGGAAAACAAAATGTCGGCCGGGGAGGGAGGGAGGGAGGGCAGGAGGGCCGCGGATCGCCCGGGCCCGGCGGGACGGGGCCTGGCCCCCGCCTCTCGGAGCCGCCGGGTGAGGGAGGAGGAGCGGCGGGGCCCTGCGGCGGGCGGCCCCGCGGCCCCTTTGTCCCCGCGCCGCGCCCCACCCCGCGGCCGCCTCTCCCCGCCCTCCGCCGCGCACGGCCCCGGTTCGGCCCCGCGGGTGGGGCGCTCCCGGGCTTTGTCCCTCGGTGAGGCCCCGAGCCCCGGCCCCGCGTTCCTCAGCCTCGGCTTGTGGGAACCGGGGCCTCTCCGCGGTTGCTGCCCCGTGGCGTTCCCGTTGGGCGCCGGGCTAAAAAATTGGGGAAAACCGCAACCCCTGACGGAGATGTCTTCAAGGAGGACGGCTCGCTGATGTTCCTATTGAACTCCAGTTGTAGGAGATAAAAATGCAGCTCTGAGTGTCTGCGCTTGTTACATTGCAACCCTTCTGAGTGTGGTTCTTTCAATTTAATCAAAATGTCACATACAGCCTAAAAATACCTGCAGCTCTGGGCTAAGTATGGTGCTGTGGTCTATTGTACGTAAACAAGGCCTACGTATTGATTAGAAGAATTGCACCGTTTCAAATGAGTACCCAAGGGCTGACCACAGAAATTACTTCACAGGACAGCGTCGCACCTGAGCAGTGATTGTTCATTGGAACCATGGAGAGATTTCGTATTTGCATGGCCCTCTGTTTGGGGCATATCAAGGCTTATTAAATACATACTTTGTACGTGGATTTATTAAGTTATATTTTTTTTTTTGTAGAAATGTCTTGCACACTATAAAATTCCAAATTTATTTCAAACATGACAGCGGTGCCTGGAAGCCACCATTGATGGGAGCATCATTGTGCCTCTGGGTACAGGGGAGCCACCCTTTTATCCCTGGGAAGTGTGGAATTGCTGAGGCCTTCCTTTTTTCCCCCTCCTTAAAACACTTCGCCGTCAATTTGGGGGTGCTTGCTGAAAGCTTTCTCGAAGAAAACTAAAATGTTAATGCATATTTTATGTTATGGGAAGAGTAAACTCGCAATAAATCAATGTATACGCACAGAGCAATGTTTCTAATGGCCTGGGCCTTTACCACTTTTTCAGTTGAGCGTTAGGAGTTGAAGTGTGGTCATCCCAAACTGCCAGGCATTATCTTTGATTTATAAAATGCTGTTTACATGGTGTTCCAGCCTCCAGACAGAGAGGTCGTATATTCTCTTTTTCATTGTACAATTTATTGCCTGGTCTCAACTGAGCCCAGTCTGAAGAAGAGCTTGGTACAAAGTACTGAAATATTTCTGCAGGTGGAAACCAACCTTCTCCCTAAGCTAGTTAGAAAGGGAACTCTAGCCTTCAAAAAAGCAAAACAACATCAAATCCATGCACATTTTAGCAATTTAGTCTCAGTTTAGGTTTCATTATTTTTTTTTATTTTGGAATCTGATGGTAATATACTCCTTTTTGTTGTAAGACAACATCCTATAATTAATGAAAACGTTAGCAAAATATTCTAATGTGAAATTATGTTATTGGCTAATGCTAATAAAGCATTTTCACAGCATTTTCTTATAAATGCATAAATGAGAAGGGTCAATAGCAATAACTTGAGGTCTTAATAGTTTGATGGAAGAGGATTATGAGAGTGTACGGACTTGTGCCTTTCTGGCATATTTCTCAATGTCCCTTTTCAAAAGCTTTGTGTGGAACCCATCTGTAATTGTGTGGGTGTATAACAGTGTACTACAGAAGAAAGCACAGTTAATGGCTGCTACCTTTTTGTGCTGCTTAGAAGAATGAAATTTGCATGTATATGTAGTGTGCGAGATTAAATCATCTGCACTGCTGAACTTTACGAGGAAAAATAACCAATTGCAGCGGAATTGCAGGCCTTCTCCGTTGTTAATTGTTCCAGCATGAGCAACAAAGGGGTTGGTTTCCTGCTGTCATTGCATTCTTCTTAAGATCCCAAATTAGACACACAAAAAAAAAAATCTGATATAATAGTTGATGCTATTTTGTCCTTTGCCTGCACTGAGGGTTTTTAAGAGTGCACTTAACAGTGGCTGGAGACCGCTTGCGTCAACCAGAGCACACCTTCAGTGGGTTTGTTGCTAGCACGTCATCATCCTTCTCTCCTGTTAGGGAAAATTGGAGACACTCACAGTATGTGCCCAAGAGGTGCTGTCTTTGGGAATTTCCATAGTCTTGTTAGTTACTGGGAAAATAGTCTTCTTGGCAATGGTTCCCTTTCCTAGCAGAAATTTTAATTTTAATTAAAACAGCAGTCTCACTTTGTACTGAATTTTCTACATAGCACAGTATGTAGTATGCTTATATTTGAGTATCTAATTTATAATCTGGAAATAAATAGTTTGTTAAAAAGGAAGAAAACCCTGGCGTATTCTTCCAGTAGTCTTGAGACTGATATAATTTAAGATCGTCTTCCATGGTAGTTTATGTTTAGAAAAGGATTATATAAGGCTGAAGGCTGTGACTGGAAATTGTAGAGCACTGCATTAGTTCTGAAATTGCTGTGCTGAATTAACCATTGGTTAGCCGGTGATTGAGCGTTGCGTTAAGGTTCCAAAGTTGCTTTGTTATTACAGTGGTGAACGAATTTTATCTTGAAACAAAAATTTTAAAACAATGTGAAATCTGAGTGACATTTACAGGGAGAAAGTGTTGCAAGGCTGATGGTGACAAGAGGTGATGAAATTTTTTCTTTTGTATCCTCAGTTCAGTTGGAACATCCTTGGGGTGGAACGGTGACTTGTGCCTGAAACTGCCATCACTGCAGACTGCTTGCTGCTTCCTTCACTTGAGGATTTCCAGTTCCTTCCTTGATAACAAAGATGCAGTAAGCATGGATTGTTTTCCACTCTTTTTTTTCCACGTTTTTTCTATCAAAAGCTTTAAAGGGTCAGTTTCCTATTAGGGGGTACTGCAGATAGCTGTGTAGGACCCGGTTTGTCCTGGCAGCAGAAGTGAGGTGGCACAGAAGGAACAGTGTTGGAAGATCAGATTTCTAGAATAACCTGACTGTTCTGAAATAAAATGTCAACCAGCATGGATCGTACGCCCCTAGCACTGGGGTGGTGCACGGAGGTGTCAGCACAGCCGTCTGTTAAGCGCTGCCGTTCTTCTGGAAGTTTCAGGCAGTGGGGACGTTGAAATAAGTTGGTCTTACTAATGCTTAGCTGCTGCCTGCTGCAGCGGGTAACTGCGCTGTGCCTGCAAATCTGCGTGCCAATGCAATTTTCTGCTAAGTCTTTTGGTCAGAAATTTTTAATGATACAGAGGGCTTCATACAGAGCTCCTGAAAATCACCTTCAGCGCTATTGTTCTCAGAAATCCAGAGCACTGTGCAGTTCTTCAGAACTTACCTGCAATTAAACAGCAATGAAATTTACACATGGAAAATTTGTTTTGAAATGGATATTTTTTTTGATGGATACAAAGTTGTGAAACAATCTGAAACATTGCTACTTTGTATGCAGCTCTCTGCTTTCCTCAATGCAGTGTGCTCTACGCATCTAGGATTGCCTGCCACAATAGATGATTAGGTGAAAGGGTATATGCAGGTTATATATGGAAGTATTTGCAGGAGTTTAGGTCAAAAATTATAAAAGCATGAGAAGAAAGCAAAGTGGGCTGTATGAAGTACTGCATGCTTTTTTCTTGACCTTGTGGATAAATGTTTTTCTGTGTCTGTCAGTGTGACAAGTGAATCCAGCAAAGTTGGTCAACGCAATAGTGCTGTGCTTAACACAAATTTGGATTTTGTTTTTTGCAGGTATTCGTGAATGAATCTATCTGAATATGGATCCAGGTGGTGGAAGTCTTGGGCTGCAAGCGCAAGAATCCAAAATGCCTCACACTATGATTATGCAGGACTTCGGTAAACATTTTATCTATTAAACATTATGTTTGTAAGCTGTTTCTAGATGTTAAGCTGACAGATAAAACTGGTATTTGCATGGCTTTTTGGAGTAATTTCAAATGATGATGTATATATATGTGATGTACATATATAATAAGGCTTTGTATACTTTGGTTGCTGATCTTGAAATGGTCAGCTATTCCAAAAAATTGAAGTAACTTCAAAAAAAAAAAAAAAAGTCATCATCTGTGGACCAAAGCACTCAAGCTGAGACAAGAGATGTTATAGGGAGTTCAGTGGCTTTGTGGTGTGTGTGCCTCAGCTTGAGATAACACTGGTGGGCTGTTACATCCCTGTGTACCAGTACAGGTATCAGGTATTTACGTCTGAGTTTTTGTGCGGTTGCCTTATCACTGTCTCCAGTTTAGGAGATGTAAATAAGGTGGGAAATAATGTCTTTGTGTGGTAGCAGATAACTTTATACGTAGGAAACAATTTACAGATTTAACTAAATCTTCATGTTCTGTGTGTACTTAGAAGTCTTCACTTAAGAACATCAGTCCAGGGGTTGTACTGTTGTAACAGAACTTATCTGGAAATTATTTTTTTTAGTTAGCAGTTTCTTTTGATGACAATGATAAATAACTAGAATAATTTTGAAGGTTTAGAGAAAAGACAGCAAGAAGTCTCCACTCTCTTCCTTGTGGGTCTCCTTTTCTTGCATTGTGGCAGGAGAAGACCTTCTCAAACACCGAGCTTGTGTCTTTGCTCTGACGTGAATGTCTTTTAGAGTGTGCTGAAATAATTGTATTTGCTGTACCATGTTAAATAATTTTAATATTTTTTTCATTGCTATAGGAACCGTGTTCTTGAATGTTTTATCCATTAAGATTAAATCTGCTGTTTCTGGTTGCATTGAAATAAATGACTCTGTGGCCCCTTTTTATGGATTGCAAGCAGGGCTGACCAGTCAAGTCTGTTAATGAAAAACTGGTTTCTGCTTCTAGCTATTCCTTGCAAAGAAATTGCAAACTGATAACAGTTTTTAACATATGAGCATTGTACAACCTGAATTTGGCAAACTCTGCAAGATGTCTTAAAGAAGAGTCAGGTTTTATTTTTCTTAAAGAATACAGACTACTTTGAATAGTCTTTTTCTGGTGAAATGTCAAATGTGGATTGCTGACAAGAAGCAGCAGTTTTGCACATCTGTGTTTACCTTATCTGTACAATTATTCTATTCCTTAGATAAACTCTGCTAATGCAATAATCTTAACATTTCTATTGTTTTGTAGTGGCTGGAATGGCTGGCACTGCTCATATTGATGGAGACCATATTGTTGTGTCAGTCCCCGAAGCTGTGCTAGTGTCTGATGTTGTTACTGATGATGGAATAACCCTGGATCATGGCTTAGCAGCTGAAGTTGTCCAAGGACCTGACATCATCACTGAAACTGATGTTGTGACAGAAGGTGTAATTGTTCCCGACTCTGTTTTGGAAACTGATGTTGCTATCGAAGAAGCTTTAGATACCAGCGATCATGTTTTGACTTCTGATCTAATAACAGAAACTGTTAGAGTTCCTGATCAGGTGTTTGTGGCTGATCTTGTCACGGGTCCTGATGGACACTTGGAGCACGTGGTGCAAGACTCTGTGTCAGGAGCCAACTCACCTACGATGGTTTCAGAAGAAGTCCTTGTAACGAACTCAGATTCTGAGGCAGTCATTCAAGCAGCTGGTACTGTTCCTGGCTCCACGGTGACTATAAAAACGGAAGATGATGATGATGGCAAGAGCACATCTGAAGACTACTTAATGATATCTTGTAAGTTAAACAAAGGTAGATAATGAATAGGAGGTTATCTAAAGCAGAAGTGGTGTAGTGGGGAGAAATTACTGTAACTGGACTCTCGATCCACTCCGTGCTGGAACTCCCAAAACATATTTAATTTTGTAGTTAATTCTTGTCTAGATTTGGGTTTGTGTAATGAAAAATCCATTATCATTGATACAGCAAGAAAAATAGTAACATTCATGCTGTTGAGTATGTATGCTTCTGCTTCCGAAACCAGATATTCCTGAAAATTAAGAAAAACAACATTGCAAAGTTAAATATTCCATATACTTCCAGTATGCAACTTTTTTAAAATACAGAGTCATATTTACTATATTATGGAGGTTCACGTAAAAATAACATGTTGGGTTTCATTGGTAGAATACAGCAAAGGAAAAGGCCTTTTAAAGATACCAAAAATACTTTTTGTTAGCTGAATTGAAAATTATAGTAGCCATGTTATCTTATGTTACGCTGTTGTGGACTGAATTTGATGTTAGGGGGTTGTGTGCATTAACTGATCAGCTTTCCAAAAGTGCAAAGTGGCTGCCTGGTTCAGTTTCCACACAGCATTCAGACCCTGTACAAAGTTGGTGAGAAAGCCATATGGCCATACGCTATTTGTTGAGCAAGAACTACCAAAAGCATTAGCAAAATTATACCTTAGGTATATGAAGTTTCTTCAGGGGTTAAACTGTACTCTTAAGATAACAATTTGTATTGTTGTGCACACAAATTTGATGAAATGTTTCTTTTAAATTTTTGACTTCTCTGAGTTAGCTATTGAAATGTGAGTAGGTCAAAACAGATTTTTAGTCAGAACCAATATGTCTTTAAAAAAAAAAAAAAAAAAAAAGACAAAAGTGCCAAGTGTGTTGAAGTGTCAGTCTCTTCACAGTAAGCACCATTTGTTAAAAATTTCAGGGTGTGACTGATCAGTGATTATAATGATTTCAGTATTTCATACATGAAATACAGCACTCTTCATAGCACTTCCACACAACATATTTTTAGTATTTATTTTTCATTCAGTACAGGGTGGACAGCAATGATTTTTTTAATCATTCTGTCATTACAATATTACCATGTATCAGCCATAGAAGTTACAAAGTTCTCTGGAAAAAGAAGCAAAAAAAAAAAACAAAAAAACCTCAGTCTAAACCAAATTAGACATACAACAGAAAAACCCCTGTGTGTTTGTAAATAAAGGAACGCCACTTTTACAGTCAGTTGTTTCATTGAAAACATTCCTCCTTTCTGACAGAGTACTTACGATGAGTTGTATTCTGTAACTGCGGTATTTCCAACTGCACCTTTGTAATTGTAAGTAAAGTCATCTTTGGAATTCCTTCTTAGATAGATGTGTGATTTGATGATAATGATCGCTGTGCTTAGACCAGAGCATCGTAACCTTCAGTAACCTGTGGGCTCAGCTGTGCCCCGTCCATACCTAGTGTTGGCAGGTGTTCTCAAGCCTGGTGATGACTTTTGCAACGTTTCAAAGCCAGTTTGAGACCCAGTGTTAAGCAAATCACATCTGCATGTACTTATAACCATGATTTATGTTTGAGTAAACACAGTTGGAAGTTACACTATTGGTCTGGAATTCTGTTCTAAAGTAACCATTTTTAGGTATACATGAAGGCAGTCTCTTGCCTTTTTTTTTGAGGCTGTGTTGTGCTGTGTGGGCCAGCTTAACCCAACAAAGCATGTGGACTGAAAAATCTTGGTTTTCATGCACACATAAGATGTGCCATAGGCTATGCATAATCCTCTTTTTTAAATCTCTGGAATACCCATCAAAAAGGTACTTGTAAAAAGCAAATTAATACAAAATAAGCACATACGGTATGGTCACGTACCCACCCATCTCCTACTGAGAAGTGAAAATTATAACTAGTGTATCCCATTTAGCCCGAGAGGGGTTAGCACGCTTGTAGCTTAAAGCATACCCTTTTTTGTTTTTCAGGTTTGCGATATTCAGACCCACAGGGGATTGCCAGCTCCCGATCCGTGTGTTGGCCCTGCATGCACTATGTTGGTGACCTCATACCCACCAAAGAACAACACTGGAGCTGGCCTTTAGGGGTAAGGTACTGTTCCGCCACCGCCGCCTTTGTAGTGTATGACAATACAGTGTTATGTAGTATGCTGAACATTTTAGTTTTAATACTCCTATATTGTAACCTATGGGATATAGAGTAAGTATATCAGACATCAGAAAGATAAGAAAAAATGTAAAACCATGGGACTTATCTTGCCCTCCTGTTAACCCTGTGGGCTCCTATGGTGGGTGTGATATCACCAGCATAGTGCATGCTGAGGCATCACATGAATTGGGAGCTGGCAATCCACGGTGAATCTGGACATCACACACCTGAAAACAGCTAAGGTAAGTTTAACATTAGAAGTGTGCTGAGTTTTCCTTTAAACCTTGGTACTCAGGAGGATTCAGCATATATTTATAAAGGTTCTCTGTTGTGTTTTTTCAGTTAATTTTAAATGACAAGATAATAATATATAGTGCTTCTGGTGGATGAGTCAGATGTGGAAGACACTTTCTTATTCTTCCCTTGACATAAAGTAAGCATTCCTGTTCCTGGGCAATATCACAGGGAAAAGGCATGAGATGACGTTGTTGAGTTAGCAGTGAGTAATTGAAATCATATTACTTAAACAGTAGGATGTTTTCATGATCTTTTCTTTTAAAAAGAGTCCTAATATTTTGGAACTTTTCAAAGATTACATGTCCTGCTGTGTTGTTTTATCGCTTACCTAAATGTGTTTTAAAAAATAAATGGAAACCATCACATTTACTTTGTATAAGATGGCAATTTAATCAGTAGCAGTTGCTGAGCCAATGGCTTTTGTTGCTGATATATTTCAAACAAACAGCAATATCTTACAGTAGGTGGTCCATATCAGTAACGTTTTCTCAGTCTACTTAATATTTTTCAAATTTTGTTATATTTCACTTTGGTTTCCTAAAAGAAGTGATTTCAGAGGCCCTTGATACACAGGCTTCCTGATCTGGTTCCACAACTTCATCTTGAATTGTAGAGACTGAAGATCTTTGAAAATACACATGCTGGTTGATGGTGTGGGAGTAACCACTAATTTTAAAAATACTGCTATGAGTCTGCAGTAGCTTTACTGGATTTTTACTGTTTTGTTGCTTTGTTTTTAAAGGGCATTACAAATTTGAGGGCTTTACTTAAAATGGTAAAATACAGCATTTGAGCGTATATACTATATTCATGTAATTTACTTTAATTTTCTTGGCTGAAAATATTTATTTTTGTTTAAAAACTGAAAAAATCCTCTTTTTTTCTCTATGTAGTCATTATTGAATTGGTATTCATGTCCTGGTAAGGCAGATAATCTAAAATTCTGTGTTTATTCTTATACTGTTTCACCAGATACGTAATGATGTCCAGTCACTGTCATACAACATAAGTTAAATTGTTGGGAAATTCGTCTCTAAAGGACACATTATCACATATAACTGATTGTTCCCCTGTTCAGTAGGAAGTTGCTGTACTGCTTCCAGTACTGAAATACTTATTTTCTGTGTTAAAATGATAATGAGTTCATAAAACTTTGCAGTTTAGAGAAGGTTGATGTTGCTTGAGTTGCAGATTTGAAAATAACTCTGCTACCACCTGCCAATTCTAAAGTTACAATAACAGCACACAATTAGTAATTTCTGTCACCCAACCTTTCACTTTTCTTTCTGTGTTTTGGCAGCGTATCTAGTCATACAGCTACACATATGTATATATATGTAATCGCTTCTGCCTTGTATTATTAGTTACTTTTGATACTTTAAAGACTCGTGTATGCAGTGGGACCATCCATCGTGCTAAAATTAAACGTGTGTATCATATTGAAGAATTTGGATAAATTGTGGCTTGCTTGCTTGTGGTGTTGGTACTCTTACATTGCCCTGCAAGGTAATTTGAATGTAATGTACTGCATGTCAGATTTGAACAGATTAAGATACTGATGTTCCTGACATTGATTTTAATAGAGATACAGTTTTTAATTAAAACCATTCTAAAAACTTTTTTCCAGAGGAAATTTTTATTTATTTCCCCTGATTGGTGTCTCATTCTTTTTGGCTATTCAATTAAACTGTTGCTCACAAAGAGAAACAGGTCAACCATAGGATTTTTTTGCATTCCCTTTAAATTTTATCAAAACATATGATTTAATTTTCAGAGGTTCTAAAATTAAATACTACTTCATGCCTAGTTCTGTTGTCAATAACTTCTGTACTTTTCTGATGCAGTCCAGGATTTCTGAAATAAGGTTCCTCAGTGTGTAGGTGATAAATGGTGGATACCTACTTGGATGGGTTTATCTGCGGAGCCCTGTCTGTGTGTGGGAAGGGCTTAGTTTGGGATTGCTGTGGTGGATTCCAGCCCTGCTGCAGGAAAGGCATCTGCTCTTTTTCTAGCAGGTTCTGAACCACCTCACGTGAATGCCTGGAGTTTTAAGAAAAGCTTAAGCTTGTACCTCACTACGCCGGGCTGTAGCCTGAGGTAGTTAAAAGCAGCTCTTCAAGAGCAGTCATTGCTGCACGGGGAGCAGGAAGCTTAGAGGGGGATTGGGAACCACCGCAGCCATCCCGAGGTAAGCCACCCCTCAGCAATCAGAGCCTCAGTGGCCCCGTTGAGCAGGCTCAGGCCTTAGTCCTGGAACACTGCTGCTTAAATATTAATATAAATGATTGGTGTTAAACCTTGTTTGCACATATTTTAGTGTTACATATGCAATAAACTGCCATTCATGAACTGTATTCAGTTCAGGTTTTATTTACAGTTTGTGGAATTCTTCCGTTTAGAGAGTGCATTCAGTGTGTGGTACGCAGGCGTGGCTGGGCCATCTGCAGAGAAGCCACCGTTGGCCACTGAGAGAAGTGTGTTGTCAGTACCTGTGTCAGAAAGGTGCTTGGTTCGGCGGCCTGTTAGCAATTTGGGACATAGATCTGCATAAACAGATACTTGTGTGCGTACTTTTTTTTAAACAAAATAGTTTTCCTTGTAAGCTTTTAATGGTTTGAATGTGTTTTTGTTGAAAAAATTAGATGAGTATTTTGAAAACGCATCAGAGTTGGTAAGACAGGTATATAAGGAACAAGAAGTCTCTTTCAGATTGTATTATTTGGATTTATTTTCACCTCATCTTTTAACTGGCTATATATTATGCAATAATTTTGTTAATTTTAATGTTTTCAAATGATAACATGGATAAAATCATAATTTCGTTTAGGGTGAAGAGGTAGTCCAATTTTTGATGCACACTGCTATCACTGGAAATGTAGTCAGGAGTCATCACTCGTGATAAGAGTATCTACTACTAAGTGTTGGTCACCAGTATTTTAGAGTAGGGAAGAAGTTTCTTGGAACTCTTAGGCTGTAACAGGCAATTTTGGGCTTGTTTATAACATTTTTGGATGTGTATGTTTAATTTTACTATCTGATACATTTTTGCTTTCTAAGTGCGATAGTTTCAGAAAAAACACACTGTGGTGACAAACTCTCTAGTGTTCTTAACTCTGTAATTCATTAAATGTTTCCAGAGTTGCAACAAAAAAATGAGTACTGACCTTTCAGAATCTCTTTCACGTTCCTTAAGATGAACTATTTGGTGAAGTCCATATATGGCAACAAAACTTTCCTATGCATGGGGATAATAGTGGAGAAAATGATGCTACTGATTACTGTGACTTTTAAAAAATGTATTTGAGCCTCATTGTTACTCTCTTACCTTTACAGTGGATGATGTTGGAGAAAAACTGGATCATATAGGAAGCACTCCCTTGAAAATCAGTACAGAGGTGGCAAATGATGAAGTTGCTAAAGATGATGGGTTTGGTTCAGAAGTTATCAAAGTGTACATATTTAAAGCTGAAGCTGAAGATGATGTCGAAATAGGTACCTTTGGAATTTTGTATTTTTCCAGTAGTAAAAAAGTGTTTTGTGGTCTTTCTGTTTGTTAATGTCATGTAATACACTGATCAGAATGTTCTGTGGAGTGTGACATTTGTGGAGATTGCTCATATACAATTGATGCTTCAGGTGTTATTTTCAGGTTCAGGTCAACAAAGTAACTACGTATTTTGCTGTCCCATTTTGAATGGATAGCAGCTGATTCTGTTGAAGGCCAGTGGTTATTTCTGTAAGGTTCCTGCGATTTTACTATTTGGTCCTTCATTTCTTTAAAGTATAAGAAAGGTTGTGAAGACTATGTGCTTCTGAAGGCCATGGGGAAAGAAGATGGAAGTAGCATGTTAACATCCCTTATCTGTTGTAGCATCTGTTTCATCTGCTATTTCCTACATGATTATTGGGGCCTGGTCTTAAAGTATGGTTCCTTCCTCTGGGGATGGGTTGTCAGTCTTGAGGAACAGACTGCTAATGCAGCAGCAGGAAGAACCACAATTTCTTATGGCTGAAAGCTAATTTACAGCAGGGACATTCTTGTGTGGCACTCTCACTGCTTCTGATTACCATTCTTAAAGAAAGACATGAATACTAAAACATTTAATTGGAGTTTTATAAAATAGCTTTATCGTAAATAAAAAAAACCAAACTTCAGTCTGAAATTAATCTTGAACGTGGTTTTGTTTACATTCACTTAATGTGTTTAACTTTTTTTTTGTTAAAGGTGGGACAGAAATTGTCACAGAGAGTGATTTTCACAATGGACATTCAGTAGCTGGAGTAATTGAACAAGGAGGTGTTGGTAGAATGCAGCGAGAAAAAATGGTTTACATGGCTGTTAAGGACTCTTCTCAGGAAGATGAAGATATTAGTAAGCATAATAAGAAACATTTTTGTTTCTCATGCTGTTTTGTACAACAATATAAGCATCATTCTCAAGGACTTTTTTAATTTTTCTGAAGGATTCTTCAGCCTGAAGTAGTAGAAAACTAAGCTCATCTTCCCTAAAAATAAAGAGCAGGCTATAATTGTTTTAAAGTGATGTGGATAAAATGCACTTTGTGCATACTGTATGCAATCATTTCATTATTTATATTAAATTTAACATTTCCATGGATGAAGTTAATGAGGTTAGTCAAATTTCTCATTTTTCTGTTTTCCTACTGTGAATTACCTTGTTTAATCAGCTTTCTGGCAAAGTGGCAAATAAATGTCATCATTTACAAGTTTATAATTTTATAATTTTGAATTTGTATTGGTATTTATTTTGTATTCATTTTTATCGATATGTTTTCTCTCTTTAAGGAATGTCTGAATAAACAATGATCCCCTAAGAGAAGGGGTGGTTCTAAATGCCAAAGGAAGAAAAGTAATTTATAATGGGTATCAATCAGAGTGAGAGCAAATTAAGTGAAAGAAAATTAAGGATGAGTAGAGTGAAATTTAAGAAACATTCTTCTCCTTTAATCCAGGCTGTGCCGAAATAGCAGATGAAGTTTATATGGAAGTTATTGTAGGTGAGGAAGAAGCTACGTCACTTCCAGACACACAGCTTGAAGACTCTGGTGTGAATAAAACTTTTGTCCCTGTTGCTTGGGCTGCTGCTTACGGTAGGAATCAGTATGCTTATTTTCTGAAAATCCCTTGCATTGTTTTTTTCCCAACCTAGCTTCCAGAATCTCTGTGCAATTGTCATAATCTTTCACCTTTCCTTAGGGGTTTGGAAACCCTATTAGCACTGTCAGTTAGTGGAGTTGATAAAATGCTGTGAAAAATTCTTTTCCACATAATTCACAACCTTTTACACATAAGGTTCTTGGCTTTTTTGCAGTTCAGATACAAAGAAAATGATCCCATTTTTACAGTGGTGTGTTTTCTTTCTTAATGCTGGCTTGTCAAACAGTTGTCAGATTACTTTAGTAGTTGGTTATCTTGAATATAACGAATGGGTTCCTATATGTTTAGTTTTACAAAGTAGAAAGGAAAGCTGTTTGGAGGATTTTGGTACTCTTGCTCTAATTTACCATCTCAGATGTACAGAATTCATGGTTTTTTGATGGTTGAAGTCAGCTGTTGAAGGTCTTACAAAAACAAGAATAGGTTTAAGTATTTTATATTAACTAGAAGGAAAGGAGAATAACTTCAAAAATAGTAAGAAGAGATGTGTGAAGCTGTTCCTGATAACTTTATTTTATGTAGCATGTTTTAAACCTGTTACTCCTTTAAATTATGAAAGAAAAAATAAATATTTTTTTTTTCTGCAGCAATGTTTCAAATTGTAGAAGTATCTTATCAGGACATGACAAATTCTGAATATTCTCTTATTTCATACTTATTTTTTTCCAGGATTTTGGCATATTAAGTGTATATTAAGAGAGTATCAGATCAGCATCAGTAGTTGGGCTTATGAAGTGGTTTTGAACCGCAGAGCCTTGGCACTTAGCAGTAAACACTTCCAATCCAAAATGAGGAACATACTCTTGAAGTGTTACTTCTCCATCTGGTAGAACTTTGTAGTGTCTCATAGATGAGTGCTGAATGGCTGATAAGGCAGAAGTCTTACTAGCTGCCTAGTTCTACTCTGGAAAGATAAAGTACTTTCATCTCAAAAACAAATTGTGGACTTTGGGTATCCTCATTTCTGGATTGGTATCCAAGGTTATTTATAAGGGTGAAAGTTTTCAGAAACGAGCTTATTAACAGAGAGAAGCAGAAAAGACAGCGTGGTAAGCATGCAAACACAGCTTCAGTGGATATTGACTACTGAGAAAGATGTGATTTTTATTTCTTGGTGCACATAATTATGGAATACTGAACTGATGTGAACTGCATATCTCAGTTTGGACAGATTGAGCTATTACTTTTTAGTTAAGTTGGTTTTCTCTCATTCTCAGATTTTCAAAGCCGTCATCTTTAAAAAGAACTTTAATTTTAATGACTAAAATACCGTTTTCTGCAGGAGATGAAAGAAGACTACCCAGAAGATATGAAGATGGTCAAGCGGCAGGTAAGAACATGCAAATGTGCTGTGTAGAACTCTAAAACTTAGGCTTTTAAAAATCTCTATGCTTGCGTGATAGACTCCTGATCAGTGAGTGCAAAAATTGTCTGTGAAGTATATGTTGAAGGAGTAGTCCTTCTCTAGTATTTAGAAATGAAAATAATTTTAGATGTGTTGTTGGCCTTCAGGGTGGGTGGGGAAGCTGGGAGGATCTGCAACTTGGGTTTTATATACAGTTCTGTAGTCAGAACAGAGAATGCAGTTGGTGAGAAGTTCAAGTTAGATAAAAGGAAACAACCAGCATAACTTGTAAGAATTAATGTCTTGAGAAATATGAGGTATCAATGAATATAGTTGAGAATTAATCAATGTTTAAAGAAATGCGTTCTTTTGCCAACAACAAAGGTAGTGCTTTACATTGGCACTCTGTTTTTTGTATATGTTCGTTGTAGAGGAATGGGTGATGCTTATTTTAATAAGTAGTAGATCTGTTGCTGTGCAATTCCAGTCATCAGTCCCAAAGAAAAAAGTTGTTTAAGGTTTTTTATGGTGTTTAATTTTTGTTTCTAGGGAATAACTTGGATACACGATTAGAAAACAAAAACGGTAATGCAACACAATACCTGCAGATTTGTGATAGCATTAGCACTAATAGAGTGCTAAAACAAAAAAACAAGAAAAGGAGGAGAGGAGAGGCCAGGCAATGGCAAACAGGTAAACACTGTATGGTTATGTGTATTCTCATGGAGTGGTATTTACTCCATTACTATTCCTTTTTTTTTTTTGTTCCCCAAACCGGTGCAGAATTAAAAAATATAAAAGGTGATTTGCAGATTTCCTGTGTCCTTCCCCCCTCCAATTCTGTGCATAGAAAATGTGTTAATTTCTGCTACTGAAGTCAGTACGCTTTGGGCTGATGTAATTCATTTGAACTTTGCAAGCTATTAAAAAGTAATTGTGGATATCCTCACTGTACATCTGATACCACTTACCTATTTGAGCAGTTTCTAAAACAAAATACATAAACTGTAGGTGCTGTGGATTGGTTGTTTTTAAACTACTGAACTCTGTCTGCTGCAAGTGTAAGTGCATGAATCTGAACAGCAGTTGGCTGATTTTAAACTTCTTAATCCGTGAATTTATTTCCTTCATAACTTGTTTTTGTTTGTTTAAAAACAGCTGTTATAATAGGTCCTGATGGACAGCCCTTAACAGTTTACCCTTGTCATATATGTGGGAAAAAATTTAAATCCAGAGGATTCTTGAAAAGGCATATGAAGAATCATCCAGATCATATGATTAAGAAGAAATACCAGTGTACAGACTGTGACTTTACAACCAACAAAAAAGTAAGTTTCCACAATCATCTGGAAAGCCATAAACTTATAAATAAAGTTGATAAAACCCATGAGTTTACAGAATATACGAGAAGATACAGAGAAGCAAGCCCATTGAGTTCTAATAAGCTAATACTGAGGGACAAGGAGCCTAAACTGCACAAGTGCAAATATTGTGACTATGAATCTGCAGAGCAGGGACTACTCAATAGACATCTACTTGCAGTTCACAGTAAGAACTTCCCTCATGTTTGTGTGGAGTGTGGGAAAGGATTCCGTCATCCGTCAGAGCTGAAAAAGCACATGAGGACCCACACTGGGGAAAAGCCATACCAGTGTCAGCACTGTGTCTTCAGATGTGCTGATCAGTCCAATCTGAAAACTCACATCAAAACCAAACATGGGACTGATTTGCCATTTAAATGTGAGCACTGTCCCCAGGCTTTCACAGATGAAAAAGAACTGCAGCAGCACACAGAATTATTTCAAGGGCATAAGACTCATCAGTGTCCACATTGTGACCATAAGAGCACCAATTCAAGTGACCTGAAGCGACACATTATTTCAGTTCATACAAAGGATTTTCCCCACAAATGTGAGGTATGTGAAAAAGGCTTCCATCGTCCATCCGAGCTCAAAAAGCATAGTGAAACCCATAAAGGTAAAAAGATACATCAGTGTAGACACTGTGACTTTAAAACATCAGATCCTTTTGTACTGAGTGGGCATATCCTCTCAGTTCACACCAAGGACCTGCCTTTTAAATGCAAAAGATGTAAAAGAGGATTTAGGCTGCAAACTGAACTTAAGAAGCACATGAAGACCCACAGTGGAAGAAAAGTTTATCAGTGCCAGTATTGTGAATATAGCACTACGGATGCATCAGGCTTTAAGCGGCATGTAATATCAATACACACAAAAGACTATCCACATAGGTGTGAGTATTGCAAAAAGGGGTTCCGTAGACCATCAGAAAAAAATCAGCATATAATGAGGCACCACAAAGAGGCCATAATGTAATATATGATGTCAAGAAGGAAGCAATTTAGAAACTGTGATATGCTAATTGAGGAAAAAAAATCTCATGAACTGTTTCTCCTGGTTTCAAAGCTTGATATTAAATCATAACTTTACATTCTTTGTATTAAAAGTCTTAAAAGTATTAGGGTTGACAGGGGATCTCATAGCCCTATGATTGTTGCTTATCAGAACCTGAAGAGCACTATAGAATGCAGAAAGATGGATGAATGTCTTAAATTTGCAGAAAGATGGATGAATGTCTTCAAATTAATGGTATTACACATTGTTAAGCTATAGAAGACAAAAAGATGATTGTGTTATCCATTTTGTCAGTAAGAGCATTTGTCTCCAATATGAAAACAGTTCAGATATATGGTGGGGTTATTTACAAATTGTTTGCTAAGGCAACTGAGTCTAGCTTCTTGTGCAGTTTTGAAAGAAGAGTATTAGTCAGTCACTTGATCATAACGTTTTTAAATTGTGCCTGGAAATTATATTCTAGAAATGGTGAGATTTAGGGGTTGTCCCTCTTTTTTTTTTTTTTTTTTTTTTTCCTAAAAAAAAAAAAAGGACACATTTCATTGGGAAACTTTTTTGTTTCCTTTATTAGTTAGGTCCAACACGTAATTTTTTAAAAGGTTTTCAAAGCTGCTAACCTATTTTATTGCAGGATATGATGTTTAAAATATAGCATTATGTTATGATCTCAAAGGTGGTGTTCTGGTGCTAGGGTTAAAGATGTGTATGTATATAATTTCCCTTTTTTATCTGAATCTACAGTTGAATGTTGTTCAGTATGGCACATAACAAAATTAACTTTGAGTCTGACTTTTTTTTAAGGATAAAATGGATGCAGCTGATAGTGTTGTGACTCAACACTAATTTTTTCTCAATACCTTCAGATCTCAAAAAAATATTAAAAAGAAAGTTGAAAAAATTATAGTTTACTTTTTTTTTTAATTAAAATTCAGAGTACTTAGAAGTTCTGTAGGGCAGTGTTCTTTACAGGTATGACTATTACTGTCCTACCTCCTGATAGGAAATTTTCAGTATAAACATAAAATTGCACCTTTTAATCAATTCTTAAAAAGAAAAGTCTATACCGTGCTATAAACATGCATTTTCAATCTGTAAGAAAGTATATATGCAGTATTTAACCAGAGAAATATGCTGCCACTAGAGTTTGGAGGTGGATCTTCAGTTTACAGTGTATACATTTAAAATATGCATCCCTTTAAACAATGCTTTGTGTTAGCATGCTGCAAATCAAATGGCGCTTAATATAACAAGCTGGTCTAGGGCTATTTAATGAAAAACCTGTTCATAAATGTTACGCATATAATGTGTATTTTTTATTCTTTTTAGTTGCTTCATGTTTGCACACAGCTGTTTACATGATAAATTGTAACTTCATGCTATATTGTGGCTTTGTGTTTCAGATAATGTTCATATTTTGTTTTTGCACCAGATGAGAATCAGTTCCTTGAGAAAAAATTTTTTTTATATTTCTAAACTTCAGAAAGTTAAATTTGGGAAATCTCTTAGAAAAATATGTGTTTTATGTGGCTGTAAAAAATGATGTACACGCTGTAAAATAAGATTGTCACTGTTATGTGGGATTATTATTTCTAAATGTGTTACTCATCGTAACGGGCATACAATAAAACGCATCTCTTGCACTCCAAATTTTTTGGAGTATACTTTTCATTTATGGTGATTTAGGAAAGTCTCATTCTGTGGAAATTTGCTTAACATTTCAGTACATTATTATTCCCTAATTTAAAATGCAATAACATCTCAAATTAAGGGCTTACTTGAGGTATGTTTATCGGACTACTGACGGGGGAATATTGGGGTTTTAACTGACCCTTTAAATTTACAGGTGTAATGTACTTAAGTTTATTTCTAAAATAATTATCAAATGTGATATTGACATGCCTTTGAAATTCTTTCTTTTAAGTGAAGAGCGCATTAGATTTCTCATATTTTGGGAAAAGACAGGTAGGTACTGCCTTAACTGTGTAATAAGAACAGTCGGCAAAATGCTAAAAATTCTGTCTTAATTTTCTTCATTTTAGAATACTTGAATTATGACATCAATAATTAAAAACTTTAAGAAAAGAGTGCAATGTTAAATGAACTCTTCCTCAAGGATTTGCAACGGACTTTTAGCCAGTGAAGTCTTAGGTTTGTACTAACAAACAGACATTGTGAATTTATTAATCTGGTTTGTTTATAATACTTTATTTTTGTATGTCCAGCATTCAGAGGAGGAGGAGGAGGCAGTAGCATTCAAAAAGTCTTAGAAATTGAACTTGTGTTTTGCTGACAATTTTAATGTGTTATTCCTGAAAATTATATTGAATGCGTAGACAGAAGGAGATTCTTCATAGCAGACTGAAGATGATCATTGTGACTCTGTGACCAAGCACAGATCCGTGCTGGCTCATTTTTCCAGCTTAAGGATGGAGACAATAACCAGGTACTTAAGTATTTGTAACATCATCTTTAGCAAACCTTGTAAAAACGCTCAGTCCTCATTGCTTAAGGATCTATCACGTTTCTTGTGGTACAGAACAGTCCATGGGGGCTACATACAAAAGAAATTAAGCTTCTGGAAAGCCAGCATTTTAGATGGTGATAGAAATGTAGATATAATGCCTGTGAGCATTACATTCATTACATTTATTACATTGATACCTCTTACTATTCATGCTTGGTATTTGGTAGTGAACTGTATTAACATTTACCATTTGCAGTGTATGTTTGAGGATAACTGTAGTGTTTCTTCCAACATACCTTCCTGGAACATAAAAATCTGTGAGGAATGTTTTCCAAGATATGAGGGCAGAAATAGTGGTTGGAAAAGCTACAGCTTTAGTTGGTTATTATCAACTAAAGTACAAATATGGGGAAGTAAGGAGGACTTGAAGAAAGGTGCAGGCTGGTACAATCTCCTGTGTATGAGCCCTGCTCTTTGTGACAGCTAGATGGAGAAGCTGAGTTAAGTTTAACATGATGGTTATAGGCAGCCTTGTCCCATACGAAGTCTCAAGACAAGTCGCCACTTTCATTTGGTTGGCTTATTGCTTTAGAATTTTGAATGTTTTTTATTTATATTAATTGTTTGTTTCTTCTTTTGGCAGTGGAATGGTGAAATGGACAGTGAAACCTAACTGGGCAGAAACATTGTGGGGACAAGGTCTGTTGAAGAGAGAAAAATAACTCACACAGCAGTAAGGTTAATGTATTGCTATCCACATTCTATCCATGTTGGACTTTAAACAGTATCAAAAAATAATTGTCAGACTTTTTGCTTGAGCAGTGGCTTTAGAACTCAGTAGCTAATGTTGTCACTGGGAGAGTGAATGCTTCTGCTTGACCCTTTGCTGGCTCTGTCCAGTGCTGGTTAGGTAGATGTTGATGACTGAGCCTGGACTTGGTATTTTCCTGTAGGTTGAAATCCCCATCAGTGCTTCTGCTTCTTCTAGAACTGTTGTCTTTGTAGCTGCAGATGTTGAAACTTCTTGTAACTGTAACAGATCCCTGCTCTGCCTAGTCTGTACCTCTGCCCTGACTGGCTCCCTCCCCTGAGCTGGCAGCAAGCCGCCTTCCGTTTACCCAGACCAACACAACCTTAGGATGGGATGAAGTGCAGACAGGCCCTGCCTGTTCATTTTCAAAGCAGATGAGTTCCTAAGTGGTGGCAGGGAGTGAAGGAGAGACACTACCACCTGTGAGCTTCGTAAGTCTTGTGACTGAATGTTTCATTCAATGGTAGAGTTGGTGGTATCGTATTCTATTACTTCTCCTGCAAACCCTGAATGAAGTCTCCCATCACTGCTGTCACGTTGCACGGTCTCTGCTCTTTTAGAGGTAATTTTCAGTAGACATGATCATCTTCCGTGCATACGTGCTTTCCTTATTGAAGTTCACCTGTCTTGCCTTTTGCCATGTTTTCAGTAAGGGCTGTGCGCTGTCTTGGAAAGAGGAAAGGTTTGTGCTTTTCAAATAGTTGCAAATCTCCTGTGCAGTGACACTAACAAATAGGAGGAAGTACCTTGCCAAGCAGTTGTGGTAGGATGACACCCAAAACACGATGAGTAGGGAAGGTGACCTGTGCCATAAAGCTGCTTGCTGCCTAGGAGCACAGCACCGAGGTAGTTCAGCTGTTCTCAACTGTGTATGGATTTCTTCGCTGCTTGTTTCCTGTGGTGATGTACGTGATGTACAAACACGTCATGTTTTCTTGAGCAAGCAGCAGGTTTTAATACATGTGGAAGGGTTGCTCTGAGTGTCAGAGTTGTTTACTGCAGTTCTTTGACAGACTAAGAACTAAAAGGCGGAAACACTTAAAATTAATTCTTGTCTGATTCATCGTCTGTATTGTTTTTCTTCAGGTTTCAAATAACCACAATTAAAGGCAATGAAATTGAGAGAGTGAGAATACGGAAGAACACCAGCAGCGTAGTCTCGAGGTAAAGGTCAAGGTAAAGGTATGTTACCTTGATGTAGTATTCAAAGCCTATGTTGACTTTTCAGGCAGAATGCTAGAGGTGTCATTAACTTTTAAACTAGGACTGTATTTGGCTTTTGTTTCACAGCTGAGGCAGAAGAAACCATTCTGCATTACATAGTTGGGTGGAAAAGACAGTAGCAGAAACCAGAAGACAGCTTTTTTTCTCCTACTTTTCAATGTAAGAACAAGAAATTGTGTGCTGTTACATCACTTCAGGCAGGGAGGGTTTAGTTAATACTGTTGGTAATTTAACAGGGCAGTACATGCATTGCTGTAAACACATGAAGTAAATGCTGTCTTTGGTTTTTCTAATTTGCTTCTGTAAAAATGTAGAAGTCTCAGTGGACATACCTGAAATGGAGGTGAAAAATTTTTTGAAGTGTACCGGTTGTAGTTTGAGTGTTAACTAGAATGTACAGAGATGAGTAAGTGAGAAAAGTGCATTGCTGTAAACTCCAGGAGAAATGTTAGGTCAGTCAGGCAGTGGGTGAGACTACAGCAAATGTATTTTTATAATAAAAAATAAAAATTTTGCTTTTTAAATAAATCTGGTTTTAAAACAAAACCAGCTCCAAATGGCCACTATGCTTCACCTTCTAGTCTAGCTCAGCTTTTTGACAAGTATCTATTGCTTTGTGTTATCTGGGAGTAAGGTATGTTGTTACAGCAATCAGTGCTGTAGCATGTGCAGTATAGGAAGGTTTTAAAATAGCCTTATAAGCCTTAGAGCAGCTGATCCTTGCTACACAATACAATATTGACATCTGTCTTTCCTGGTTAGCAAAGTAGGCTTTTTAAAAATAGGATGTTAGCCACTAGCATGGGGAACAATTAGGGTGTTTCCAAATTTGTCTTAATGCCAGGTGTATACGGAAGACAGTTCACTTGCTAAACATGGCATTTGTCATCAGATTACGACGCCCAACCAGCTCTGACTGTATTGAGAGCCCGTACTTTTTCCTGTCTTTTAAGGGCGTTTACTGCTTTGCCTATGCTATTACACGGTCTTAAGTCATACAGAGCTAAAGAAACGGTTTAATATTATTTATTTGCTAGAAAGGTTAGTAAGTACACTGAAAAGAGTGTAAAGCATGTCCATTAATAACTGATGCTTCTGCTGTTTACAGCTTCTTTCTTTGGAACTGGTTGCATCATGCTTCCAGCCAGTCAAGCCCAGCTGCAATCATGGCAAAGAGCACAGTAAGTAAGAAAGTTGATTTGTGTCTCTTTTTATTGGGATAACAGCACCAATCACTATGATAGCATTAAAAAAATGCTTATTTTTCTTTTGGTGGTTTAGGTCACCAAAGGTGGTAAGTCGTTAGTGTCAGTAAAATTATTCATTGGAATAGAATACAGTACTCTCTGTCATCGGATAGTTAAACACACGTTTATTTCGTAATTACACATAGCCTACAGGGTTCTTTCACCATTTAACATCGTATATGATCTATATTATTTGTAAACAGAAATATGTAAGTCTGCAGAAATAGAGCAAAGCAAGAACCCTGTGATAGAGAGCTAGCACCTTTTAATGGCATGAAGTTTTACCTATGATGCTTAATACTTTCCCGCTCACCAAATGCACTGTCTTGCTTAGACAACTACTTAATTATTTATACCAAATCAGTTGAGAGAATTTCCATGGTCCTGCCTGGAGCAAAAAACTGTAAATAGTCAGTTAGTCTGATAGTAAAATTTATGAGCTATTTCATACTAGGTTCTTCAATATAAAAATAGACCATGTTCTTGGTATCTTCAAAATAAATAATTATGACTGGTTTGGGGGCTTGTAAAGGTTCAGCTGAAATATGTTAACTTTAACGCCAGTAATGTTATAAAGTCAGCATCATCCCAAACTAAGTATCTGCCAATTTAATAGGTACGTTTAAATTGTTGTATAGCTGGAGCAAGTTCAATATTTTGCCTTTGTCTCTTAGTTTCCCGTAGGCAGATGTAAGGTAAGTAAAGCTATTTCTGGGTTTTGCTTCACCTTGAAGAGGCAGCAATATAAAGTGATGATTGCTGAATCTGTCTGTATTGAAACCAGCCATTCAGTATGTGACTTAAATTTGTGTAAGTGGATAGAAGACAAGAACATGGATAATGCTATGAAGAGGAAACAGAAAAGGTTTCAGAGTTCTTCCTTTTGTTTCTTAGATTGCTGCAAGTGTGACTGAAGAATAGAGACTGAGGATGCAGACGCTAGTCCTGTCAAGAACAATAAGGCCACGACAGCACGGCATACCCTTCTCTTCTGAGAAAAGTAAGTGCATTTATATAAAATAGTAAAACAGGAACATTTACACACACGTGAGCGGCAGCTTATGGACACAGGTTCACAACAGTGCAGACAAGAGATTGTCTTCCATCATCTTCATGCTTCCGTGTTCTTCATTTGTTCTCTGGCCTTTCTCTCACTATCAGACTGACCCTTTTACTGATGCAAAAATAGCAGGAAGTAAAGCAACTTCAGTTGGTTATTGTGACCTCCTTTGAGCAGCTGTGATGGCCAAGGTATTTCTTTCATTCCTGAGAGAAAAAAGCAGCTTGTTAGAAGATAATACGCATACTTACAAAGCTGTCCTGGTATATAAAGCATGCATCCTTTATTTATTTTCTTTAATGCTCTGACTTTTTAAGCATCTGAAATGGCAGTGGGCCATTCCCCTTTAACAAATGCTATGCATATCAGTGCTTACAGCATCTAGTACTGGAAAGATGAAAGCTGTATCACTACATGTAAGCAGTTCTGTTCAGCAACTGACAGATGTCAGATCTGCTATGATTCACTGTCTTCAGTAAGCACAAAAACATAGACAATGATTTATGGTTGGTTGTTTTGTGTTTTGTATTTATGAAAACAACCAAGAGCAGGAAATTATCAGATACTAACATAGTAGATATTACAGAATTTCTACCTTAAAAGTTTTCTGTAATATAACTTGGATCAAAGTTACCAAAAAGATTCAAGTACCTTCATCTGGGTATCCTAAAGGATATTATTAACATACGTTAATCATATATTAATAATATATATTATTACTTGAAAGGCAGTACCATGTACATGCTATGTGCAGTATAAAACTACACTATTCAATACCTATCAATCAGCATCACTATTAAGTAATGAATGCAGATACAAAGATGTGGCTGACAGAACATAAACACAGAACAAATAGTGGTGAATCTCCAAGGAAATTGGCACTTCTTAAACTGTATTTATCAAGTTTATCTTACAACAAAACAATTCTGTTCCAGATGAAACTGCCACTAGTGATAAAGAACTAGCGATAAAGACCTTGGGAAACTTAAAACACAAACAGTTCTCATTTATTTAATGATACTGATCTCTTCAAATGCAGCATACGCTCATTGTTTCCATTTTTATAATGGAAACTATGACAAACAAGTAAGCTAGGAAAGGATTTTAGCTTTTCCTTTATTACTGTTACTTATTATTTTAATTCATTCACATTTCATTAGGATGAATTTTGGAGGTCAGTAATAAAATTCTTCTGTTTGTCAATGACCTTTCATTTTTTAATCCTACTCCAGTTAGCATCTCAGGTATCCTTTCAGAACATGCCAGATGTTTTACCCTTAGTCTACTGAAGCTGCTCATATGATTACTTTTTCTTGGTTGTGTCCTCCACAAAAATGCTCTTATATTTCTTTAAATATGCTCCTCTGCTATACTCTATCCACATACAACTTCTTCAAACTCCATTGTTCAGAACACATGCTGATCTTTCTCAAGACTCTACTTTTTTCATATTTGACACTATCCTGTGTGCTGTAACATAAATAGCTTCTGCAGTCTTACTTTCTCCTTTAACATTAAACCACTCCTTAAAAAGTCACCACTCTTTTGCATTTCCTGGATTAGTCACTGCTCTGTCTCTGTGTAAGTTTCAGGAATATGGTGCTTAATATGTTTTAATAATAGTGCAGAGTAATTAACACTCGTGATTCAGAAGAACACTGCGCACCCAAAACAGACCGTATGTGCACTTTACCTAAGAGCAGAACACTGAGGAACTTCCCAACTCCCCAGTACAGGCAATGATGCCCAGAAGACTGCCTTATGCATGAGGGCGAAAGCTGTTGTTAGAGCAACACCACTTCTTTTGTTAAAGGTAATTATGTGCCAGAGAAAAGAATGACAGGTTGTTTTATTTATACTCCACCTAGCAATTACTGCCTTCTTGAAATAGCCAGCACAGTTCCTTGACTTCAGTCAGTCTCTTTGCTTTCTGCAGCCTGGCTAAATTAACCCTACTCCTTTTTCTCTGAAGTCAGTTTTGGCTAATATTTTCTTTGAAGTTAAATCAAATATTTAGGAATTTCAGGGACTACATAGGCAACCTCTAGGTGAACTTACGTGTTTCCATATCTCTCCACTCCTCTCGATTACAATAGTTTGTGATTTATTGACAGGTGATGTAACTTTGTAGTCATCAGACAAAAGGCCCAGAATAGGATACTGGTTCCTGTACCTGTATTAAAAAGAGTTGCAAACCAGTTAACTATAAAACTGAAATCTGCATATCTGTATCCAAGTCACTAACTGATTTTATCACATAATCCTGTCAATTAACAACCCCCAAATATTTTTAGTAGTAACTAAAATGCTAATGTTGTAATTTTAATGCCACTTTAACATGTTCATTTGCTATTACAATGTTTAGTATTGAAACCTGTGTAGGTTTTTATTAGCTGAAGTATTTTTGCCTTTAAGTTGAACAGACATTTGACATTAAGACATTTGCAGGAGGTAAGGACTTAGTTTATAAGAGCTACACAATGGAAAATCAAAAGGATGTATTTTTAAGAAAGGTGAATAAGTACATTACTTCTTAGTGATGACAGTTGTTACACCAGGGGACTGACTGTTTGATAATCTCTCATGCTTGAGTCTGAAGAGGTCCTGAGAAAACCAACAGTAAATATTCAAGTGAAATAAATCATGTTTCCTCAGGTATTAGTTCACTAAATCCACGAAAAATTCTTGCAGAAATTCCTATCAAATAGAATATATTATACTATATATATTACATAATACTATAGTTATTTAATTTATACCATATATTTTTATATATATAATAATAATCCTAACCCTGATGTCTTATCCAGAAGGGTACAAGTGCCCTCTAGCTTCCAACAAGTAATAAGCAACTAGTTAAGTTGCTACATTCATAGTAAGTGGAGGCTCAAGCATAAAATATTCTTAGACAAAAAATAAGCTATCCTGTTGTACCTCTTGCTGTTGTTTAATGCAAGCGTCTTTCTCCTCGAGCATCGATGTCAATTCATGCAACTTTATTTGCAAGTCACTGTTGTTCCCTTCTCTTCTTGATATATCTTGCTGGAATTGGCATAACTGAGACTACAAAACACAGGTTAAGAAACAATCAGGTGCTAGGTGCTCCTTGCAGTATGCATCTAGAAGTCCATATGTATTTTGTTCATTAAAATCATCAACAGTAAAACTTGAATTAGTATAATTTACAAAATGCTGCGGACATAGGGACACACAGGAAACCCAGTCATTTTCAAATATAAACCTTGAACTTCACAATAAATTCAGAAAGCGATGATTAGGCTGAATTCTGCTAATATCAGTTTAACAGGTTTATAAGTGGAACTGGTTCCAGGGCAGTAAAATACTACTAAAATTCTTCAAATGAGAGATTTCCTATGTGCAGTTTTGATTGGGATTTATATTTATTTTCTGTTGGGTATCTTCTGGCAGTTTCTTACTTCATCAGGACAAAACGTCCCATTAGGAGTTAATGAGATTAGCAGTAGTTCTTAATTTCTACATCTAAAGAATTTTTATTTTTTTAATGACACTTTAGTAGGTTTTAGAGCTATCACTGGTGCTGCATAAACAAACTACAGAGCCAGAAAGTAACTAAAAAGCACATGATATTTTTTTTTCTGTTTCCTAATCAAAACATAATTTTAAAAATATATATTAAACAAAAAAAATGGTTACCTCCAGTCATACAAGGTGAGGAATACACATAAGGCAAAAGTTAATCTACATACCCTAAGACTGCGGATCTCACGATCTTTATCCTCTCTCAAGTTATTGATCATCTCTACATAACGGCTGGAGAGTTCATCTGTGGTGGTCTGAAGTGTTGGATTAGAGCAGATCTACAGGAAAAAAAAAAAAGTATTTAACAAAGATAGAAGATAAAAATATCTTATAATTTTATTTTCTTAATTATCTGTGAATAACAGCTATTGAATACAGAAGTAGTGAAGGCCTCATTACTACCTGTAGTCTGAGGTTCTGGATCTCCTGCTCCAAGGCACGCTTGCAGTATTCCACTTCTTTCAACTGACAATCCTTCTCTCCCTCACTGAGCCGTAGAGAAAGGAGCTGTTCTTCCAGAGAGCGACACTTCACAGTACTCTCTCTGAGTCCTTGCTGGAAAGCACAGAAGTGGAACGAATGCATGGTGTTCCTTAGGGAAGTAACAGGCTCACACACACACAAACATACACCAGGCAGTAATCACTGAGAATACTCAAAAAGCCATCACACTGGCTAGTTTTTGCCAGACTGTAGAAATACTGAAATTATGTTCTTAGCTTTACCTGCTGCTGACGATTGTTCTCTCGCAGCGATGTCAACATAGTTTCATATTCTTTCACTTGAGATTCTTTAAAAGCCAAATCCTTCTTAAGTAAGACATTGTCAGTTTCTAACTTCTGTAAGACAAAAGCATGAACTGTCAATAGTTGCCATTTTTCAGTAAACAGCCCTTCAAATTCAAATATACTAAGTGATATTTTAGAACAGAAAATTACCCAATTTTCATTTAACTGCAAATAGCTCAGATTTGCTCATTATTGCAGTTATCTGTGGCTTCATGCTGTGTAGTAAGCACCATTATCTTGGACACTGCTCTTTCAGTCTGTCCCAGAAAGACTTATTTGTAGTTATTAAACAGAAACCAACAGAAAAATCCAAACCAAAGACCACTTCACTGCACAGACTCCAGCAGGGAGGAGTACACCTTAGGTAGGAATGGAACAGAGGTCTCCTGCTTCCTGGCAGAATGCTATTTAAGTAAGCACTTGGCATTTATGCCCTGTCCATGTTAAAAGCAAAAACACAGTTCCCATACATCTCCCCCACTGTAGACATACATAGCTGGTGTATGCCAGTTCAGAGCTCTAAGTCTAAGTCCACTCAAAGGCCTTTTCTGCATTTGAAAGTATTTGGTTATTAGGCTTCAACAAACTGAACGCTTGAAAACCACTTCTAGGAAGAAATCCAACCTCGTGTGCTGTTCAAGTCTTGCAAGGCCATTAATAAACCATCCATTTCTGTTAAAGCACCTGAAATCTGGACTTCCCAAGTTAAGCTTCATCATAATGGAGTTCTTACTGACAGGTAGCAACAAATGGATGAGGCCCAGGAAATGGAAAAATAACAACTTACCCCCAGGTCATCATGTAAGTGGCAAAGCTCTTCACGTAAATTTTTGAAAGTGGAAAGCACAAGTCTCAAAGATTTATCTGATGTTACTCTCATCTAGGAAAGGGAAAAAAAATGAAAAATATTATTATAAAATATATTAGTGAGCTTTGTTTACAATGTGCTTAACTATGTGTAAAAGAACAGAACTGCTATACAGCTGAAAATAACTCCTGGCAGTACTGTGCATGTCATTCTTGATGATTTCTACAAAGAAAGAGACACATTTTCAAGTACTTCATTCTACAGACAACACAATCTTTGAATGATTGCCTTTTAACACACAGGACAATATTTTTTAAAGAATGCAGGAACAAGAGAGTAAATGAGAATTGCACTTGGACACCAATAAAAATAAATGCATTAATAGTGCACAATCATTTTTTTGAGAGCTTTGTGAGTTACACTGATAAGGTAACCACCCTACCTGGAAAGCCACAGAGGAAGAAGTCATCATCTTTGAGACCTGAGAAAGCCCCTTTCAGCCCAAGTGCAAGGGAATGTATTAAACTACAAAAAGCAAAAACACCACAAAAACAGTTCCTCACTTTAAGAGTTCCCTAAAATTTAAAGGAGTCAACTGGATGAGAAAGAAGGGCAATAATGCATGATAGCCTAACACTGTTCTCTTTTTTTCTTTTAATACATGCTAACAACTGTGTATGGATTCATGGGAAATCACAAACTGTTGCATTTCGTGATGCATTTCTAATATTCAAAAGAAAAAATGACTTTGAAAGAAAACGTGAATTCGTCAAATTTTTGACTCATCTAGATAGGCTGAACATTTTTGCAAAAGATGTATTTCTTACATTCTGAAGAAAGTGAAATTCTGTCTGTTCCTCTTCCTCTAATACTTTCCCTCATCTTTCTTTATGAAAGAAATTTGTCGATTATTCAAATCTAAAAGAACTATTAAGCCCTTGTCATATTTGTCATTTCTACTGGTAATGTATTGAGACTGAGGCTTCACAAAAGAGCATTCTTTTGTAATTAAAGTGGAATTTCAGTTCTTTCAGTTGCTGACAATCTGTTTCACCAAAAGACACTTTAATTGTGTATTTTTAAAGCATTTTTGTAAGAATGTAAAACTAGATAGACTTAGAGAACATGGAAGATACATGTTCCAGTTCTTTCACAAAAGGGTGAGCTGAAACTGTTTCAGGGCATGGTGTTCTAACATGAGATCATGAAATATTTTGGTGTCAGTGTCCTTCATTCTAAAAGAATCACAGAATAATTGAGGTTGAAAGAGACTTGAGAGGTCACTCTGTCCAACCTCATGCTTAAAAACCAGGATCAGCTGTGAAGTCAGAGCAGGTTGCTCACTCACATACGTTTTCTTTACCAGGAGGTGTTCTGCAGCCCTCAGATGGCATCACCTGACCCCTACCCCAGGGAGACAGATCAGTGCAGGCTGCTGTGGATCCTGTTCTGACAAACCTACAGGTCAAGTCCACCATTCTGGAGCCAACCTTGAGATTCACACACTAGCTAGTGCTATTCACAGTACCACTGCTTTTAGTGTTTTATCAAAGGAAGGGGTCTTCCAAGCACTTCATAAAGAAGTCAGTGGTTTTTGGAAAAACACATACAGAGACTGCTAGAATGTTAGGAAGCAACAGAATGCATAACCATTCTCAGAAGCTGACGTTGATTGAAAAAGCAGGTAGGGATAACTAAGTAGCTAAAGAATATGATGAGAAAAAACACAAAAGCCATTTATAAATGGAGCCAAACCAGAAGGGGTTTATGTTTTGTTACTGGGTGCCACAGAGATACTGCTATAGTACAGCTGTTTGCCAGACCATTCATAAAAGGTGAGACCTCAGTTTCAAGCAGTGGATGTAATAAGCAGTAATCAATACTCAATTCAAAATTCAGTAAAATGCCTACTATGCACTTTTAGCTTTTAAAATAAAGCATTAATATACAACACAAACAAATAAAAAGATGAAAAATCAGTGTTCTCCTACTTGTCAAAAGCCAAAATGGTTTCCAGTGGAACTGGAAGAAAGCTGCAGTAAAGCTCCGTTTATAACACAGCTAATCTGTGGAGTGAACTACCACAACATGTGACTTGAAGCCACCTGTATGATTCCATACCCTTCATATAGAATAAATGGAGAAAGCAGAATACAGAGCAATTTATGTTTTGTACCAGTTCCCGGGTACGTGTTGAGCCAACTTCTACTGTTTTGAGTTACCATAGGCTTCTGTACATCCCCCTCCATGCTATGTACATACCTGGAGGAGATAACGAATCTGCTGCTTTGTTGCCTCAGAGAGTCCTTTGGGAATTAAATCTTCTATATCTTCAGTCTAAGCAAAGGGAGAAAAGAGGAGACATCTTGATTAAGAATTTTGCCTGGTTGATCATAATGTGGTTTCTTCATTAATTACATAGCTCTACTATGAAAAACATGTTTAGTGCAAGGCAAATAAGAAGGAAAATAGATCAAAGTATATCCAGAAGTTTTCAAAAGCCTTATATGTGGCATATAGAAACTGAGATGAAGTGATAAATGAAGCATATATCAAAATATGCATTAAGCTTAACATTTCGTTAAAACGCAGCATTCAAAACAATTTCCTCTCAAGAAATAGCAATTAACACTAAAACAGAACTCCCAGCAGTTAATGATTATGAGCAAACCTCATTTTTCTAAATAATGAATAGACTGTCAACAAACAAATGACCAACACGTTACAGGAGATACTGCCAGTGATTAAGCAACACTGCTTCATGCAATTCATTCCTAGACAAATATTTCTACCATATAAATAATAACTTCAAAAATAACAAAGGTCCCAGTGATTGCATCAGGGCTGGATTCCCAGAAGAGAGCTGTCTGTAAATCTAAAAGCGTCTGTTCTGCTAACTTTACTTCCCCTCACTTCTGCGAGAGGCGGCGTTCTTCCCTTCTCGCAGTGCCCAGCAGTGTATGTTGCTGAACAAACGCTTTGTTGGCAAGAGTGAAAGATCCTACGCACAAAGCGCACAGAGAAAACAATGTATGTGTTTAAGTCTGTCTTACAATGAAGCCACCACTGGCATAACAGGAAAGACTTAAAAAATTTGACTCTCATGCTGGAATGCAAATTGTTCAACTTCCCTTCTTTCAGTATTACCACATTTGCAAATACATAGCTAGCAGTAGGTTTCAGGCTCTGAATGTTCCTAAGCAGAAGTTGTTAGCTAACAGACCGGTACCCTTCAGCTAAACTGGCTTGGCTTAATTTGTTCCAAGATCCACACCATTCTTATTAAGACTAACTTTTAGGGAACAGCTTTGTAAGAGCATGCATGATGCTTACCTGACTCGTAAATTCAATGTCATGGTTCCTGTAAAACAGACAAAATGCAAGGGACTGATTAACAGAAAACCTGACAATGCCAAGTTCATGACCACAATTACAAAAGGATTATCTTTAAAATATTAAAAAAAAAAAATAAAATAAAAATCCTCAGACTAAGAGTCGTTACCTTCCCTTTAAGCTGATAGGGAACGTGTTGTTCAAAGGAGACCAGAATACTGACAGCAGTGCAGTCAGCACAGGCAGTTTCTTCGGGCAGTTATCCCAATTATGGCTGGTTAACCCAATTACATTCTTAATTGGCTTGGGTAATGTTTTTGCCCAGAACTACACTGCAGTGTATTGACACACCTGAAGTGTTTACTTAGCAGTGGCAGAGGTTCTGTGATGGACTGCTTTGCTTAAGCTTATTTCAGTGAACTCTGAAAGCACGGAGAACGAGAGGGGAACAACGAAGTACTGGTGATTGTGTGGGAAGGGTAAGAACATTATAAAGACTCAAAAAGAAAAAAAAACTTGCAAACAGTACTGTGCTCTTAACTGTGCACTGCTAGAATTTCTGGAACACCAAACTGACATAGCAGACATAAGGCCAATACCTTCCTCCTATCTTTTCCACATGCTGTAGTAAACAACTGTACAGGTCATTGGTCTTGCGGTTCAGTTCGGCAAGGAGCTCGCCAAAGTAGCGGCAGTCCAGCTGGTCATTATTCTCCTGAGAGCAATTCACCTAACAGAAGATAAGCAACAAGATCATAATTGAGTTCCCCTCTTCAGGATGAAAGCTGAACATGAAAATGCTGCAAGTATGATGGATTTGTTTTCATTTGCTCTTACTAATTTGCAGCTTGTTTACACAGTTCTTTTCTTAGGTATTGAGTCTTCTGTGTCTTCCGTTTTTCAGAAAATGGTACAGAAATAAATGACTTTCCTTACAGCAACAAGCAACAGGCAAAGTACTATCTGTTACAGTAATATCATCATCATTCTAATATGGAAAGTGTAGGTAATTAGGAAATCTTTCTTTAATATTCTTTAATGTTTCTATAGCTGTAGTGGGTAAACCACACGTGGACAGCACCCAGACAATCCCAGCCGGGTGCAGAATTCCCCACTGCAAAAATGATAATTGCATCCCCACATTCTCACTGCTTTTGCATACATACACGTGCCGGAGTATTTCTGATGGATGAGTTGAGAAGCTCTGACATAAGCCACCTCCTTTTTTTAAACCCAACAAAACCTAAAGGCACCTCCCAGCAAAGACCAAACGTTGCCGTATGTGAATAACAAACGTAAAAACAGCAGCCGAGGCTGAATTTACCTAAGGTGTGTTTTTTTGTTGTTGTTGTTGTTTTGTTTTTTTTAAATGAGAGTCTCTAGCTATGGAAGATTCCACATAGGTCCAGTACTGAAGACACCCAGTATGTTATCACCACCTATATATGGAACAGATGCACAGGAAGGGACTGCTACATTCCCACCCCCAACCGAAATGGTAGTACACACATATAGGTGTCCTCTGGCAGCTTGTAGAAACTCAGGAACATGCAAACTATTCTAAAGGAAGCTAGTTTTGCGCTTCCAGTGAAGTAATATTCAATTCGTCAAGTAATTCTACATTGGGTTGAAATCTATTTCAAATCCTTACTGATCGGTTGAGAAGGAAAGCAATGCTGAATGGGTGTATGTCCATTTTACAAAGCAGTGTAAGCTTTTACCAAAACTGGAAGTATGAGTCTTGTATTACACAGCCTTTGCTGTACAAAAAGTGACAGATGAAACCTGACTGAATCAATGGGTAGCACTCCCAGGTACAGAAAAACAAAACAAACAAAAAAAACCCACAACACAATAAAACAGCCAGACTTGACAGATTAAAATGACAGTAAAATAGCATACTATGATTTTGAACAAGGCTTGACTGTTGAGACCAGAGATCAGTAATTTTGTGTGTCTGTGAAGTTTTATACTCCACACAGAAAAATGTACTGTGAATAGTAAAACATTAAACAAAGGATTCTTACCGGTTCACATGTCTGAACTGTTACCCTCCTCACTGTATTTCCTCTGCAGTCATCGGTCACAGAAACTGGAATTATTTCACAAGGGCTGCTGGTCTGTGTCTGTTGGCACTGGTGAGTGACTTGGGACTGCTCAGACGGCTGGCAGGGCTGGATAACGTGGCACTGGTTGGATTGTTGGGGAATCTGACACTGGTGGGAAAACTGATACTGCTTCTCCTAAGACAGAAACACATTTTTTAAGCTTCTGAACACATCTTAGTGAGATGGAAGCATCATATGAATACATAAATGAAAGAAATATGTTTTTGCATGGAAAGACTGATGACAGTTTCAAATGTCTTTTAATAATTTCAATAAAATTGTTTTCCTAATTGAATACAAGTTTGTCTCATACTGTCACACTTCAGCACTGTAATTCACCAACTCCTCATATTTTAGCAGCTGCAAATGAACGCACAGAAGACACACTTCTCCTAATTGAGTTGTTTCATTATATTGCTCCACTTAACATATTCACTGAGGCAATAGGGACCTCCATTATTTAATTTAAAACGTCTATATCCTGTTCTCACAAGTATTTTAGAGATTAAAGAGTTCCAGTTGAACTACTTACTGAGTTTTTGTTACTTAAATTTAAAAAAAAAAATGTACAGGAAATGGCTGAAGACATTTTCCTCTATAAATGCTTTCAGCAATTCCAGGTTAAGTGTGTGCCATGTATCAGGGAGACACACATCTTGGTTTTATAATCCAAGAAAACTGCTGTTGACAAAACCACTGACCAGAACAACAAGCTAGGAACTAGTTTATGTTCCAGTCTTTGAGAATGTGTACTGTACCTCGACAATGCAGTGCTCTGGTGGGTGCAAGTTCACAAAAACAAACAAACAAACAACAAAACCACGAACATTACTGTCTCAATTTCCTTTTGCAGTAGGTTATATAAACAACCAACTTACTTGGTGGGGATTTAACAGCTCGTACTTTCTTATTGTCTTTTCATAGATGACATTATTTCCAGGGCAGAAATTCCCCCCTCTAAGAAACGGGGATAATGGCTCCTGTAACATTTTAATAAAAAGCATTCGTAAGTGTTGTCACATAGTGAATTCAGAGTTAGCATAATTTGGACTAAGAAAATGAGGAGGAATATTTGTAACGTGAAGATGCATGTGCTTTGGAAGAGTTTTCTGAGTTACCCACATTTGATCGTGCATTCATTTCATCTTGAACCCAGAATTATTTATTTTGCAATATCCGTGCAATGTGCTTATAGATTCTCATCTCGTATCTCTATTTCCCTTCACCCCCGTGGTGTAATGCCAAGTGTACCATTTTCTCACAACTACAGAATCCAACCAGGCAGAAGAAAACGAGTGGGCTGTGTAACAAAGGTGCACGTCATGCCATGTCAGATAGAGCTCATCAGGCTATGAAGCTCGCTCACCTTAGTTGTTCACCCAAGCAGTTTACCTACCTGCTCAGGATTCTCTATAATAATCCTTCGAACGGTGCCCTGCAAGGAAGAAAAGAAGTAAAGATTCACTGATTACTGTACTTTAAAACCTTTTATGTTCAGAATTCAGGCTTACATGCATTTCCAAATTAGTCTGAGTATTGTAATCAGCTATAAATGTACTGAGAGCCATTGGCTGAAATCACTGAGAAGTGTTACACCCACGGCCTTTCCACCCAAAAGGAAATAACCCGTACACAGCACAGCAGCGCGCAATCTGGACTCTCAGTAAGAAGAGTTTGTTTTTCCTCAGCCACCTATTTGTAAGTCAGAGGAGGTGAGTCCTTGCTGTCTGTAAGTGCCAGTGGACCAGGACACAGAGCTAGCACCGGACAGGATCTTCACAGATCACGTGTCCCACAAAACACTGTCCTAACTGCAGCCTTTCAGATTAAGATCAGCTTGTGTAGTGATGCATCTCTAAAACACCTAAAAAAAAACAGGGAAAGAAAATCTGTATTTTGCTTAAAAGCCAAAATAAGAGGGACCGGGGAACTGCCAACAAACCAAACAACTACCCAATGCACCAAACTGCAGCAATTATTTCAAAAAGCGGTACAAAACTCCATAACTGACGTGGAACATTGACTCATTCTTGAAGGAAAAATGAAATATACTGCTTTGAATTGCAAAAATCCATGAATTACACCAGTTTTGCTCTTGTTCAAATGCAGATTCTTTCGCTCCTCCCCTCGCCCCCCACTGTCTACAAGCAATTCAAGCAACCGTGGGCAGTTTTCCATTTTGTGGACCCACAACAGTTGTTACAGCGCATGCACGTTGCTTGAAGCCTCCGTGCCCAGCTCTTTACCCAAGTAAGCACAATTCCCACTGAATCTCATCTAAGGATTAGGTAATTTGTTAGTTTACAACATCCTACTTATTCCTCCTTACTGTGCATGCTTTGAATTTTCCTAACAAATCATTTACCCCTTTAACCCGTGGGCTTGGGAAGTTTATATTGCTGTAGTTAAGCCTCAGAGACGTTCTTAACTGGGTAAGAGCAACTCTGAAGTAGGTCAAATTTCCAGCTGTGAAGTGTTGCACAAGTTTAGGAAGCCTGAAGCAGTTTTCCAAATCTCCCAAGAGTGAATCATAACAGCACCACGGAGGAGAAATCAAAGTAGAGAAGAAACTGCTTTAGCATCAGCCACAGTAATTAAGAAATCTCAAAATGATAACTGCTGCAGAAAACTTCGAAAGCTGCTTGCTCGTCCTCCCACACCCATGGGTCCTTCAGGGCTCAGCTGGGAGGGAACCCCCGCAGCCGGTGAGGCTCCGTACCGGGACCTAGCTCTGAGAGGAGCCAGCCTGCGAGTCGGGAGCGTACAGCCTGGTTTCTGTGTCACTGACACCTACACAGTGTGAGCTGAGAAGTGAAATACCGAAACAAGGAACGCTGCTATTCCCCGCACACAAGTTAGCCAGAACGCTCCCTTGGAGCGCAGTGAGGCAACCGAGGGTTTCGGTGTGCCTGGCAGGACCAACCCCACGTCCAGTACAAGTGACAGGGCAGAGATCTCTTCTTTTTCAGCACTGACTGCTATTGTGTGGCACATTAAAGCCAGGTGAGCATCATCCACAAAATTAAGAGGCACAGTTTCAATGCACTGAAAAGCTGTACGAACACACCTGATCTCAATGACGCTGCCACAGGCCTTTGGAGCACGCAGCTCATGCCTCGGGAAGGACAGCGGGTGACAAAATTCACAGCAGAGGCGAGCCCTCGGCACTCATAGCACAGGCCTGGTCACGAGCAGCTCTTACAGGGCTTCCCCTGAGAGGACACCTCACAGAGGCTTTCAGGATTTTACCCCACACTGAAAACAGATGTCTCGTGCATACCATTTCCTGCCGTATTTTTTCATGGCCATGGTACGAGTGTTCACATGTGTAAATCACACAGAGAATTTATTCTAAGCAATATTCGTCATTTGGTTCTGGCAGGTGAGGTGCCTTCAGTCCCTCCATATGAAACCTGCTGTGGCTGGGAGTAGCATTTGGCTTCTACACCAAGAATAAAACAAAGTTAAAAAAAAAAAAAAAAAAAAAAAAAAAAAAAGAAAACTGAATCCTGAACAATCTGCAACCACAAGAAGCACAATCACACATGCTATACACATGCCACTATCACATTTTCCCTCCCTCTAGTTTATTAAAAATGTACGTGAACACAACAGAAGACACCAACCATAAGACTTAATATCAGCGTGCTAATAGTGATGGAGGTGTTCATTATCACTAATCTATAAAAGCTCTGCAGAAGTAAATTAAATATTGCTCAAAGAAAGCCCTTCGCCTTATCAACAGTAATAAGCTTAAACTACAGCTCCAGGCTGCCACTAACTGAGAATTCGCGTTCAGGTAAAACGTCTCTGTGAGTCAGAGATCATTGCAGTGCTTCATTTACGCAGCCAAATGGCAATTTCTCACGCAGAGCACTGCCCTTCTGGCAGCTCCCTGGAAACCTTTGTGGGTCCCCAGACCGCCTCTCGGGCCACCCCTCCCAGCACTCCTCTGACCGCTCCCATTCAGCGCCAAGCCAGCAGCAACTCCTGCCAACTCCCCGCTGACTTCCCTATCTGTTGCTCTCTTCTTCCTGAAAAACCTCCTAATAACGTTTATTAACCACCTTCGCTCTCCACCACTGAAATTGCAACCCACACAAAACCCAATTTAAACTACACCCTCTTTTGTCTTTAATCCAGCAAAACACTTCCAGAAATTATTTTTCCATCAGCACAACTTACTGGACTTGGTGACTAAAACAGATGCTGAAAATCAAACATACTTCCCAGAGCTGGGACAGAATTTGGGTCTGTAACCAAACTGTTCATCAATCTGGGGATAGAGGCGAAGTCTGGGCCTCCAGCGTTCATTCTCTTGAACATCAACGTAACTGAAGACAATTCAGCCTACCTTCGAGCCCAGCCAAGCAGATCACAAACCTGTGAGGGGAGCCCCGTGTTTACACTCCTGCTCCACATCTTGCCAAGGAGGGATTAACAACCTGGGTGCAGCAGGTATCTGTGGCTGCCACAGCCACATCACACACCGTGCCAGGGAAGCAGCTCGCGTTACAGAACCAACAGAAGCCACCCTATCCTCCAGAGCAAGGCAGCCTTTAAACTAGGCAAAGCGGCTTTGGAAGAGGATCAGGTTTCATATTTGCCTTAATCCCTGTTCTTTTTCATAGTCAAATATTTTTACACCACAGGAAAGAAAGTTAAATAAGAGTTGAGGAACTTGGAACAAATGCATGTTCCTGTATTGAATGTATTATGTCAGTCCTGTTTCTATTGATATTAATGACGGTCTGACGTATGAGAATGGTATAAGAACAAATTCTGATGTTTTCTGTTCTTATATAGTCAAAGCTGTTCTCAATTTATTGATCTCTACTTTTAAGATGTATCTATTAAACTATTAAATTCCATCAACCGCTTCAAGCTGTACATTCCCTGAACACAGACACCGCAGCCGACCAGCTGAACTACTTTGCGGGGACCTTTACACCAAGCTGAGCAGGGACCGTGCCCCCTCTACCTGCCCGGCTTCACGGCCCCCTGAGCCTGCTGTCGCTCACAAGGCAGCGCACCCAGAGATAACACACGAGCAAGGGGCCTGGTGGGTGGACGTGGGGCAAACCTGGAGCTGCAGCAGCAGCAGCACGCGGCTCCCCATTGACTTCCAGTTTTGCTGATGGCAAAACAGGCAAAAATGTTTCAGTAGACTAAGAGGTTCAGAAGTTTTTTTTAAAAAGTGAACTGGGGTTGTCCAAGGGGACCAAATGCAGGACTACTGGATTTACTCAGAATCAAACGAAAAGGGGACTTCAACGGGGAATTCACGAGTTGCGGGCGAGGAGCAGCCAGGGGAAGGCAGCCGGGTGCTCGGGGCAGCACCTGCGGCCCGGCGCCTCTCCCTCTCGGCTCCTGGGCCTCGGCCCCGGCCCTGCCCGGCCCCGCCGCCTCCTCTCCTCTCCTCTCCTCTCCCCTCCCCGGGCCGGGCCGTACCTGTGGCGGCGTCTCGCAGGCGGGGGGCAGCGGCTGGCAGCCGTGCGGGCACTCGAGCGGCGAGGCGGCTCGGGACGAGCAGGAGGCGCTGGGCCGGCGGCAGCCGGGGCCGTATGTCCGCACTCTGTCGAGAGCGGGGCCGCCGTCGTGGCGCTGGAAAGGCGCCGGCTCGAAGCAGGGCAGCGGCCGCGGCGGCTCGGGGCAGGGCAGCGGCTCCCGGCACTGAGGCGGCTCCGGGCAGGGCGGCGGCGGCGGCGGCGGCTCCCGGCACGGCGGGGGCCGGGGCAGCGGCTCCGGGCAGGGCGCGGGGCGGCGGGCGGCGGGCAGCGTGCTGTAGTGCTGCTGCCGCCGGTAGTAGTGGTGCTGCTGCTGCTGCTGCTGCTGCTGCAGGTGAGGGGGCAGCCCGAGGGGCTGCAGCTGCTGCTGGGGCCCCAACATCGCGGCCGCCCCCCTTCCCCCGCCGATGGAGCAGCGGGGCGGCGACTGCGGCGGGGAGCCGGGGCAGGGCGGTGATTAGTACCCGCCGGGGAGCCGCGCCTAGCCCAGGACACACCTTCGGGTGGCCGGGGCCGCCGCCGCCTCCCCGCCCGGCAGCGCGGCCCGGGACCGCTGCGCCCCGGGGGCTGGGGCTGGGGCCGGGGTCCCGGCGGGCAGGCAGCGGGCACCGTCCTGAAACCGAAAAAATTGGGCGTGTGTGTGTGCGGTTGGGTACAGGGGGAGGTCGGTTGTGTGCTCGGCAAGGCAGCGGGCACCTGTCCCGAGCCCGGCGCTGTCGGTGCTGTGCTGAGGGTTGGGTTCCTGCAGCGCGCTGCCCCTAGCAGGCAAGCCCTAACCGAGAGCACGGCGCTGTTCCGCGTGTTGCTGTAGTAATAACATCATTATAGAATGTTGTGTAAGAAATATAATCCTCAATAATAAACCTCAGATTCTTAATTTTGCCAGTTTGTTTCCTCCACGTGTTTACTATTCTTTCAGGTCACGCGGTGCAGTCACACGCAAGAAAATAATTTCTGTAGTATCGCATAATGCCAAGGTACCTTGAGAATGGAGCAACGCTGGCTGCAGTAGTCCCTGTGACGTTACATTGCCCATTCACTGAAAGCTTTGTCTCAAATTAAAAAGTGCTCACACGAAACCTGCTCAGCAGGCGGTTGGGAAGCTAAGAGGTGTAGGACCAGGACGATACAACAGTTCTGTATTTTAAGGTACTGTGACAGCTGGAGATATTCATCAAAAATAAAAAGTTTCACTTTACCCTCAGGCATTAAACCCAAACAGACACGGGGGTATAAAACAACAACAAAATGCATTTGAAGTTCTAGCCCACTGGTTTCAAAGGCACTATATGCATAGACAAAGGATGTACCTGAACATAAGAGAAATACATACATTTTTACTTAAAACCTCATTCCTGGTTCACCAGCTGAGAAAAGCTATTGATGGCTTCTGACAAAAACAATTAAAAAAATCCCTTGGAAAGCAACAACCTATGGTTACAACAGCCCAGTCTCTATTTTTACACAAACCATTAGAAATTGCTTGACGCTTCAGTAGGAAACCACAGAAACTACAGTAATACTCCTCAGGGAAAAACAAGTGCTGTAATGCTACACGTAGAAAAGACCATTAGTTAGCCAGCTCACAAAATCTTACCAGTCTGCAGGATACTGCCCTGCTTAATGAAGAGTGCCCTGGAAATTTCTTACAAGGGTCAGCAGAAAGAAAGGCCTAAGTCATCCTATTGTAATGGAAATACGAAATAACTTCCGTGAAAGTCTGTGGATGTGGTAAGGCTTATTGGTGTCATAAATAATCACAGTAAGTAATGTACGCACAGGGATCTGTACCAGGTAATGAAAACCGCCTCAAACAAAGCGCTTGAATTTCAATGTGACCTACGTTCTCTATACGTCTAAAACCGAAAGTGATTATTTCCTTCTGTGTCTTACAGTGCTACCTGGTGAAGGAGTTCGTGCTGTGATAACTGGCTGGGAGGAATAAACCTGTGTTTTGATACAAAATAGCAGAGAAAAATACTTGTTTGGGAAGACCACTACAAAACACACATTGTATCCTGGTGTCTACACTTAAATTATTGAAATTATTTGTCATGTTGAGGAACAGATACCTACACAATACCAGGCTGAGAAACTTCTGAAGGGGTTGAGGAAGAAAGGGTTAAGAAGCCAGCAAAATGGCAGGGAGCTGCACAGCCATAACTTGATGAGGCAGAGATAAAAATCTGCTTTCGGCTGTAAGGAAAGCATTAGAGATTGAAGGGGAAGTCAGAACCAACTGGTAAGTAGAGGCTTCGGTTTTCTGATCCTCCCTTTGAAGGAAGTGCAATAATGCACTTGAGGTTTGGTGGAAGGTGCCTGTCTGCAGACACCTATGCAGTGCAGCCACTTTGTTCCTCTTAACCTCTTTACCTTGGGCTACCTGGATCACGCTGTGCTGACAGTGGGAACACACCTGGCAGAGAAAAGCATGTGGGCAGCAAGATGTCTCTCCCCATTCCAAATGGCCAGCACTGCCTGGCTACAGCCTCTTTTCTCATCAACCAACAAAAGCTTAATGTGCTGAATTCCCTCTAAAGGTGCTTTCAGACAAGACAGTGAGTGTAGCGCTCCAGCAGTTTACCAGTGACACGGTGACTGTCCAGAACGTGCTGCTTAAAGCACAAGGAGATCACTGTCTTTTTAAAAGACCAGCTTTGTTAAATCAGAAATCATGTTTTTATGGCAAAAATTACTTGGTCATGGTGACAGCCTATTTTATGCAGGTCAGGCTTGTATGAGCAGACTGCACTTTCTGACTTGAGAGTCCTTTTAATTTTTTCCTCAGAGCTTTTGCTTCTCAAGTGCCTTTTTGCTCTTAATTCTTTGTGGAGATATATATATAAATTATTTGTCATCAAACAGAATACAGAGTAGTCTGGGGGAAGGGGAAAAATATACGTGCTCCTAACCAATGACATTCTATCTACTCTTTTGCAGACACAGGTGACCCTGACACCTGGGAAAACAGAAAATGTGATCTGTGACTGCAAAGCTGGTACAATGTGAAATAAAATAGCACTTACCTCTTTTAGAATATCTTTTGTCCTCTAATTCATCTTTTCTTCATTAAACAACTATGGATGCTGGGTGTACAGACAGCTCTGGAACATCAGGATCTCAGATCTCCTTCTTGAACCACCTGAAGACAAATACAAGTCTGTAACACACAAATGCACACCGGGGTAGAGAGGATTATAGTGGAACTACCAGGAGTTGAGTGAGGAAGGGCTAAGTATTGAGCAAAGATCTGACTGGGGAAAACCTAGCCAGGGTAGCAGAGGCAGCATTGGCTCTGTTGCACCTGGCAGCCCCATCTGCCACATTTCTGCAGCAACTTCAGGATAGACAATATTGTGAGAAAATATGACAGGTTGTTCTTTGTACTGCCTCATCCTCTGCACTTCTGGTTCATGCCTCCACGATCACAACATGCTCTTTATTTCCCATGAGAAAAATGAAGAACCTCTTAGGAGATACCTTGAGACTGTTTTAGGACAGCACTAGTTAGCTATTTGTATTTTAATTAAAAATACAAGAGCAACCATATCAGTTCTGATCGAGAGGTCATCTCAAGCAGCAGCAGATGCTGAAAAATATAATTATATTCCAAAAGGGGTCTGAAGAGGAAAAGTCACAGTAATGCTTCCCTCTTTACATTCAGCAATTATTTTCAAATGTGGATATTTCATAAGCGCAATGTTTTCTCATTAGCACCTCCAATCTCACACATAAAGGACTTGTTTGATACCCCCCTTGATCTCAGACCAACTTCTGGCACCCACCAAGTCCTCTGCAAAGAACATTCAGCAGATCTACTTGGCTGCATGAAGAACTTCCTTCTGAATCTGACTCCTAGTCCAACAGCCCCTAGCTCTTTACAGCTTTAACAAGTCCTCTCTCTTCCAGGCTACAAAGTAAAAGAAAAGAAAAAACAACAACATACATACAAATAAATAAATAAATACATAAATCCTAGCCCTATTCAATCTTCTTCATATAGATGTTATTCCGTATCTTGGGTGATTAGCACCCTTTTCATGACCCTTTTCCAGTTCTACTAGATCATTCCACAGTACTTCAGAAGTGGAAGTATCATGGATTTTAATAATGGCACAATGATGTTTACTAGTTTATTCTCTGTTTCTTTCCTAATAGCTTCTAATCTTTCTTTTTTTTTTTTTTTTTTTTTTTTTTTGACTGCCACTGAACTCATGTTTTCTTGGAGTTATCTGTCATAACCACAAAGTCTCGTACTAGAGCAGTAACAGGCAGTTGAGAGCACATCGTCTTGTATGTTCTATGTAAGCATCCCTGGATATTCATCCATAATGACTTTGCATCTGCTGTATTTTATTTTATTTAGAAATGTTGTGTTTTAACAAGATATCTTGTGATGCAGAGATAGCAAGGTTAGATCTGAAATGGTTTTAACATGATTTCAGAATTGCACTTCTTGTCATACATTATAGTGTTTCATTAGTAAGAAAGTTCAGCAAGAAGAGAAGTTTAAACAGAGTTTAGACTGTGTTTTAAAGACTCACTTAACTGCTGCCACTAACTGGAAGTGAACTGTTGCAACACTGAGGGAAAACCTTTTCATCCCATTAATATACTTCTTGTAAAAAAAAAATATGTGATATCAGTTGTAGCTTGAAGTTTATACACTTCAAAAAGAAATGGAAATCATTGGAATATACAACAAATAGAAAATAAATTAAACTGAACCTAACAATTAGTAGTTAGGATGATTTATAATCCAAAATTATCATAAACATGCAAATATACTTTCCATTTCTGCTGTACCAGCAGAGGTGAAAAGTAATCTTTGTATCATAGTATAACAGTACACAGAGAAGAAAAAAATATAATAAAATTACTTTGTTTTATAACTACACTGTTTTTGTGATGACGTCAGTATCTTCAGTAACTCAAAAGCTCAAGAGATTGCATTTCAATCTGTGAAGTGAAATAATGCAATACTGAATTTACCCTTAAGCAGAAGTCACTCTTTTGTTCCAACCATTTTCCCATTTAAATTGTTGAGGTTATTTATTAGTCAATTTGCTTTGTTTCAGATAATGAATACTATGCGTGAGATTGGTGATCAAACCAAAAAAACACGTTGAGCCACTTTTCTCCTATCCATTAAAGCCCTTATTCAGCATGATAAGTAGTGAATGCCTCATTTTACTGAAACTCTATCAGTCATCATTTAACAAATATGACTGCAGAAACAGTTTAGGAATACAACATTGCATGCTAAATACAGAATTGTATCCATCTCCGAGGTTTAGGACACAACAAGTAGCAAAAGATGACACTGAACTTTCCTCACGATACTGCAAGAGTCCTCTGGACACCCATCAGCGACACCTACGCTATGCTACCACTTTTAATTTATAGCTCAGCGATGCTCTTGAGAAAACTGATAGTGGAAAAGGGCCTGCAGTCATGTGGAACACAGTAAGGTAACAGCTGATCTGTGGAGCTGGATACTTAAAGTCCCATGCCAAGGAGAGATATTACGTTCATTATGACCAAAGAGCAGGAAATGGGTTCAATTCCAAAACAATAATTTGCATTTCCCTCTCCTGGGCAGACTGCCTAAGGAACAATCCTCACTATTGAAGGAGATAAAGGAGCTGGGATTGTGACATACTTTAAAATAAGTGCTAGTACCCCGGGCTCTAGGGAGAACAAGACAGGGATCTGGCTGTTTATCTTTGCTTTTATTTGTGCATGACTAAAAATGCACATAGAAGCAGCTGGTCTGTCTAAAATATATATAATATATATATTTGTAATTTGTCTAAGATTAAAATCTGTTTACAACTACAAGGGAGAAAGTTCTTATTATTTGTCATATTTTTAAGTAGACCATTTCCCACCCAGTAATCTATCACAAGGAAAAAAGGGTTTAAGGTGTGCTTAATTTCAGATGCATTATTATGTTCCTGTTCAACTGCTACAAAATTTCTATGGCCAAGTATGAAGGATGATAGGAATTTAAAATATCAGGTGTAATTGATAGAAAGTTCCCCAGTCAAGGTATGCCACAGCTAAGCACAGATTAGAACACAATATCTGAAGAGCTCAGGCAGCCTGCTCACAGGAACTGGGAGAGGGACAATTTAACCTGCTTGCATGCTACCACATCCACACTGTTCTAGTATCCAAACAAGCTAACCGGAATACATCCGATTTGTATCCATGCTGTGACCCATATATCCTCTCTTTTACACCATATTATTTGGCTACATATATTTAAACAATTATGAGTTATACGCATTTGTATATCATGGAATTTCATTTTACTTCTAGTTTCTCTCCCTTGGATTGACCTATAAACTTTGGTATATTCCTATAACATACCTGAAATTTCAACTTCTTTTTTTTTTTTTTTTTAATAAAACATTCTGCAAAATTCATTAAACAAAATTATTCAATTCAAGCCCTTCAATTAGGACTTTCTCTACTGAGAAAGGTTAAATTTTCAGTTGGTTTCTTACTGGTCAGGGAAAACAAAAAAAAAAGGAAAGAAAAAAAAAAAACACGAAACCAACTTGATGGCATTTTTTTTTTACCATAGATCTGATGTGGCTTCTCTCTGATTTCAGAAAGAGCTCATGACAATCCTCCCACATCTGTTTCATCAGCTGATTAAAATGCAGATCTCCTACAAGGTAACACATTTTTGGATGATGGGTGTTACTCTAACCAACTCATTATTAAGGGAATAAGTTTATGCAAGATCAGCAAGTTGGCAGCACAAACAACATGAAACAGTTCTTTTAAATAGGACTGGATATTTTGTTTATGACAGCTCTGATTTAATGGAAGGCTCTGTGACTTTTATAGCCCATTTAAGCATAAATGTTTTTGTTACATTCAAAACGTTTTTGCCACAGAGATTCTTTATCTAGCACAAGAAAGATTTTCAGATAAGAACCTTATGTAAAGTGATGAATATTTGGTTTTCTGATTGTGGTGTGGTGTGTACTGGAATACAATACACAATACAATACAATCTCTCCCCTCCTCCTCCCCAAACAAAACAAAAAGCCTATACCATGCTGCTAGTAAAAGCAGTCACTTCCTGTCCCGAGAAAGTAATCTTTACCCTGAGTTAGAAATGGGCTTTAAGAAGCACAAATATTAATCCTGCAACTTTTTTTTTTTTACCTCAGTATCTCACCCTCATTTATGTAGATAGTGAGTCTGTGAAAATGAAAGTTGAAAGAGGAATGATTAATGACTGGTACAGGAGAAAAATGAACAGAGCATTCCTGATGGAAGAAGCAGGGGCTCTGTCATCCTGTTCCATCAGCAGGCAGACTTGTTTTCATTTCTAATTCTCTGAGGGGAGTACTAGCTTTAGAATTTCAAACGTCATACTGAACTGCCAAACTTCTTTGGCTCTAGCAACATTTCAGGAACCATGTAGGCACACAGCAGGGTAACATAAAACTCACCGGTTTGGTAGGTATTGTAACTCTGACCCAGAAAGCATTTTCCAGTGCTGATCTCTCGATATGATTACTCTTTTCTCAACTTGTGTAACTTTCCTCCTGGAGCAGAGATTCAAAAATGTCACCCAGAATAATATTTTAATTCTACAGCTGCAACCTTCCCCATGTGCCTTCTCCTAGACAGCCGCATTCATTCGTGTTGTAAATGATCTGAAAAAACAAACAAACATAACTAACATGATATGGAGGATTACTCTTTTCCTATGAATAATGTGATACTTTGCACCTTTCGCCAAGGGAGGTCTTTACACACGTATCCCATATCAAGTTACAGAGGAAGAACAAAGTTCATTGAGCAGTGAAAGATTAAAGGACCTCGGCTTTCACTAACTGCCTTCTGGTTCCTCGTTTAAAGAAGCTTAACAAATTAGTAGCTTCCTATCATCCCTGGGTAATGGTTACTCTATGCAAGTAGCACTCTAAAGAGGTACCCTGTTGTGGGAACACTGGTGATTTACATAGATATGTGGGCTTACATGTGCACAATACCAAAAATCCATGCTGTTATTTAAATCGACATTAGCTGCTGCTTTTATGGCTATATCAGATTCTACACTTCCCTCCCAAATATTTTTCCACATTATAGAGATGCATTTAAACATTACCAGATTCTGGTTTCTGTATTAACTTATTCACATGTAAGTAATACTACAGCTTTCCTGCTCTGCTTTCTGCTGTCTGGTTCTCATGTAATTGTTCTTTTAGAACTATTTTTATTTGTGCACTATTGTATTTGTCTTTACTTGCATAACTTACAAGGAATACACATACTAAAAAGCCAGCATAGCTACACACACACATTGAAGCAAGTCTATGTCTGATATGTAATATTGCTGCATTAGTTAAGTTCTAAAGAATCTTCCTTAACACTTGGTTCCTTTTATCCCGTAACAGTGGTGTAACATAAACCCTTCATACAAATTTATCAGATATTAACACCTTTGGATTGTATTGCATGAAACAGCAGCTCCTTTCTGCCTGAAGTGCATTTTCAGTATTTAGATTGAGATCTAAAAGTTCTGTCATTCAGTCTGCTACATAGACAATTTATTAACCACGCGTTAAGCTACTTGTGTTGTGGATTAGCCCCTTGTGGTTCCAATGCTGCCATTCTGAACAGGCCTGAAGGAAGTGACCAGGTAGGCTGGGGTGTGCAAGTGGCCACAACCCTAAGGCAGCTGAAGTCAAGGCAATATTTTTATTTGTATTTGGTCATTTTAGTCAGTGACCTTTGTGAGTTGCTGTGAATACCTTGGAGTATTTGTTAACACAGTCATTTCCCTACTTCATACCGCTCTTAGACCAGTGAACAAGCTAAAATCTCCAGAAAAGCAGGTACAGGCCTTAAGCCAGATTTAAAGAGGCTTAAAAACTTAAGAAAAAACTGTTTCAGGTTACTCTGTTTTCATAAAATCTTAAAGGCAACATGAGATATTTTTAATACCTGTAATGAGAGATGTCCTTACCTGAAAGACTATTGAGGGCAATCAACTTGAGAAATTTTGACTTCCTTTGCAGGGGACACATCGGTCTTCCATGCTAATATATACCATCTGAAAAACAAGATTTATTATTTCAAGATAAGAACATTGGGAAAGTTTTCTCAACTAAAAACAGAAGGACAAATAAATAAGATGTGGCAAGGGTCAGGCACTAGTTCTTTGTGTGCATGGTCTAGGCTCTACCTAGCTTCATTGATTTATCAGCTATTTTTATCAGCTATTAAAGCTTCTGATAAAATTCCCATTTTAATTATATCAGAAAAGATTTTCCCCTGTTCCTAGCATCCCAACCTCTGTCTGTAAGGAGGATTATCCAGACAGTAGAATGAAAGCATTTCAGAGCAAAGAACACATGACTAAACTAAACTCAGTGTAGTAGAAAGAGAGATGTGCTTTGCAGACAGTAAAAGTAAAGAGAAGGAACTGTGTGCTGCTCCACAAACTACTAATTCTGTGGTCAGTGCAATTTACGCTATCACCTCCAGAACTCTTAATTTAATAATTGCCTTATTATTTTAATTGCAAGTCAGCTGATAAGTCAAATGGTCTGTCAGAAAGACACAGAAGAACCTTCTTCTACCTGTAGTCACATGTAAGAGGTAATCATCATGAGCCTTTCATAAATAATCCATCAGTCATCCATATATCCACCTATCACCCTTTTTGAGAGACACAGCTGATCTGTGAGCACCCCATTTGCAGTTTTATGAATTGGGAAGAGTACTGGAAAATCACCAACTATCAATAATAAGTTGTATAACGACAGGAGCAGAAGAAATAGAATATTCTTAGGCAGGACTGGCAGGAGATTAAACCAGTTCTGCAGGAAGCTTCATGCACCGAAGATCAAGAAGAATGCTAATGTGCATCCATTGAACAGAATAGGAGCCAAAACTTGATATAAGGCACATAATGAATAATTCTATACAATCAGCTTCTATACACCCACAGCGTATCTAAATTTATAAGACGTACACACCATTGGATAAAGTTTAAATGCGTTTCCCATCATTGTAGTATCCAATCTGCTACAACACGGGACCATATTGGGATTGAGTAGACCATTCTGTTTGTTAGAAACTTACCAGAATGTGCTGGTATTTATATCTCATAAAAGCTGTTCAGTAAACACAGTACAAGACCTCTGATTTCACTGAATGCATAAACACATGCAAAGAATTTCATTCCAAGATTTCGGACATGAGAGAGCTGTCTCTGTCAGATGAGCTTAACTACCCTTCCCCCAGCTCAGTGAGTTAAACATCCTTCCACCAGGAAAAAGTGTCCTGGCTTCACAGATAAGAATTTCAGAGTTCTAAATGACAAATTCAGAATTTGCCTATGGAATATACTTTAAGGGAAAACATAGGATAGCCTCCTAGAGACTTTTTTCCCTCTACTAATTAGTTTCAGGGACAGGATTTTGAAAAGGCAAAACTGGTCCCTGTTCCTGTTACGTTTCTGTACACACTTACATATGTTTGTAGGGTTTGGTTTTGTTTCGTTCTGCCTTTTTACGGATGTGACAATTCAAGCATGCAAGAATGACAGTGACAGTTATAAATTCATTAATATTTTAAAGATCCTTTGTTAGTTAAAAAAAAAAAAAAAAAAAAAAAAGAGGTAATAAACCAATAAATCCAATAGAAAAAAGGCATATCAGGATCATAACTTCTGCCTTGACGAGGAAAGGAAAGAAATCAAAGTCAGTGTCTGCTGAGGCTGAAGAGGAATGAGGCACTTTTTTCTGTTCTGGACTCAAGGTCAACAGGGGTGGCAATGACTGCAAGGTCACTTCTCTTGTGCCAACACCATACCTAAAAGCTTCTTAAAGTTTTTCAGTCCCTTTCTACCAACAGCATTACCTCTGTAGACAATCTATTCCAGTGCTTAACTGTTGTCATCAGAGGATTTTCTTCAAGTTTATCTTACATTTCCATGGCTGCCACCTAAGACCATTATTTCCATAACCACTTATGGTGGATCAAGAGAAAAGTGCTTATTACTTTCCCTTTTACAGGTTAAAGAATGTAAAATAATAGAGTGAGTGAATCCTCTCAAAGAAATACCCACTTTAAAAAAAAAATCAAACCAAAACAGAGATATATGAGAGTACCAAAAAAATAAATCAGCTACCTTGGTAAGTGCACACCAAACGCACTCACTTAGAATTAGTCAGGAGTTGCAACTAGTCAAGAGAATCCCAAAATCTCTATGCTTAGCCTGGAAGCTCTTTGGACTTGCTGAAGAGGTGGCAAATCACACTCATGAAAGGATGTTAGAGAGCTGATGGCACTAGGAGAGGTCACCCGATTTCCACCTTCCAGGAAGGATCTACAGGTGGCTGTCAAACCAGGAACTAGAATTGTTTGTTATTAAAACAACAAACACACACAAATGAAAATAAATAAATAAATAAATAAATAGATGCAGAGTGAAAGAGCCCATCACAGTATTAAAGCAGAGGGCTTTATTCCAACTTGCTGTCTTCAAAACTGAAAAGGGGGTGACATTTCATTTCAGATTTAAGAATCAAAAATTCATATACAAAGTAAAAGTCATCATGGTGCCATAACTCCTTTTCAAAATTCCTTCAAAATATTCATTTCATTACCTGCAAAAGTTGTGAGAGCTGATAGTCTTAATTACTCACACTCACAACACCATGGTAATTGTGATACTTGTTACTCTGTTTATGCGATTAGTATTCGAAGGCAATAAAATGACCTTACAGGTATTAATACAGAAAATTTACAAAATGAAACAATTTAGCACTTAATTGAACTGTCTAATTTTAGTAAAACACTTGTATGGAATTTAATTTCATAATTCACATATTTATAGTATGATAATACTGGAACAACAGAATGGATTATGCTGTGTCTACTTGCTCTGTAGACTAGAGCAGAACTAAGTATTTCAGACTTATTTTAGCACAACTTACTGGTAAAGGTAAGTGACTGTGATTTTACTGTGACTCAGATTCAAGCAGTTTTGATTTGTAATCCTGGAGTTGTTTTTGAATGGGTGTCAATACACAGAAATCTTGTGCAAGCACTTTACAGAGAGAATTATGGTAATAAAGCAGGAAGAAGGTGCTTTGTAGGGTGGAGTTAAACTTCAAAGCCAGTGGAATAAAGAACAGTCATCACTACACCTAATAGCTGTCCTTCTATTATAATTAAATGGAACATTCATTTCTAAGTGTTATGACATTTAATCAGCTATATAAAAATAATAATAGTAATAAGAACGATAAGCATCTTCACCGAAGTTGTTATGAGAGCAAGCCAAGATCACATACCCAATGTTTCTAAAAGTTGTTACAAGCAAGGTGTTCTAGACCATAAGGACTGTCCTAAACATTTTCTTGCAACATATCCAGAAAAGTTTATTTAATCAAAGGGAAAATTTGCAAAAAATCCTACAGTTTTTGCTCTTTAAACAAAACAACTATACTCTGCCATTGTGTTGATATAAAGATGTGAATTATTATTATTTTTTGTCAGTACACATTCATGAAATATTGTCATTTTTACCATATTACAGCAGGCAGACTAAGTAATGTTATATGAGTCACCACAAAGCACAATATTGTAGCTGCAGACCTAGAATAAGAATCATGATTTTGTATGCTTGAACTTCATTCTCTGATTTTACACAATTTTCCTTTCCTGCATAAGAACTGGATTAGATATTCCCCTCTGTAGTATGGTAATTCTAAACTGAAATCTCCTCCAATAAATGGGTGTTTTAAACCTTTTAAACCCCAGACCTTTAGAGTAAAAGACTAAAACAATAAAAAAGATGACATGAATGTAAAGTAATACATTTGTTCTGTTTTGACACAATTCATGCTCCAGAAAACAAAAAAGTGCTAGTTTTGAAATACTTGGGGTGGAAAAGAAGGGGTGAGTCCATTGACCTTAGCAGTTCCTACTGCAGGTTTTGTATCTGCTTTTAAGTGGCTTTATGGGCAATCGAGCACTGACACCATGCTGGAACCTTTCAAGCTCTTCTTGAGCTGCATGGCTCATAGAAAAGGGTCAGCACAGGCCACCAGAGCTACACTAAAACTATATCCACAAGCGACAAGTACTATTCTGGTTATGACAAAGCTGACAGGATGATACATTCTCAGTCTTGTGCTTTTTCAGTTCCCTGCAGCACATGTCAGCTAGGTACTCGAAACAGATCTCTTTTGTTGTGAGGTTTTGTATGTTTGTTTTTCAGTGAGCCACTTTGAACAAGCTTAAAAACCGCCAGTGATATATCCTTGTTACTTACTGCTTAGGAAATCCTTCTTCAAGTAGCATGAGGAGCTCTTGGAAAAGTATCCGTATGTTCCAACCAGTTTTCACAAGTGGATAAAACTAGTAATAGAGGAGAATCATTAGAAGAAATCATCATATATCTTTTGGTTTTGCATACAGAGATACAACAGAAGCTAATGTCTGTATTCCAAGAGCCACCGTGCTGTGGAGAAAATTCACTCTTAGAACAGAAAAAACAAATGTAGTCACAAAGAGCTGCAAGTACTGCTGAGCTTGGTCCATGTAACCAACCAACAATGCTTCTGCATATTCTGTATATAAGGTCCATCACTCCCTGTGATATACTTGAAACATCAGCTAGGTCAGCAGCTGGCTTATTAAATCCTTCCTAAGTGTTCCTGTTCCTCGCCTTTCTGAGAAAAACAACCACCACCTTTTCAGTTAAAGAACGGCCGATGAATCTCCCTTTCGTACATTCCAGCCAAATAGTGATGGTGAGGAATTTTCTACCGAGCTGGGTCTTATCTTCAGACTACTAATTTAGCAAAACAGTTATCTCCAACCCCTTCTTAACAATCTCTAATTAATTAATTTTTTCTTGTATTATTATGTGCATAACGACCAAATGATAGTCCTACCAGCATGAGCGTTTTTACTGGATGTTGCGCACTCTTTCCCACACTTTGCAGTGGCACTGTATTTGTTATTTAGAACAAACCCAGATTGTTCCTGGAACTGTGCCTATAGAAACCACTGCAGTAATGTGTTTATGTGATCTATAATTACAGGCATGCTTTAACCTGTCCAGAGCCACTGCAGAACAAGTTGCATTATCAAAAACATAAAGATTAACTATTCAAGCTGATATATTTTTTCTTCATTAACTAATATCACAGAAATTAAATGAACACAGGTTACATTTTTGAGCTTCAATAGAAAAGATAACTACATAATATTCCAAGCATATTCAAAACTACTGAATAATCCCTAATGCAATAGTATTTTACATTTTCTGACACCGAACACCAAAACAACTTTTTTTTTTTTTGAATAAAAATTGTAAATGCATCACTATATTTTCTGTTAAAGTATCTTTTTTTTTCTCACATTTTTATTGAAAAGTTATAAGGAATATTTTTTAAATCACAGTAATACTTATGAATACTTTTTATCCCATGTATCAAATATCTATTAAGTGATGTCTTAGACAATTTTCTAGAACCTTGCTTCAATATTATCTAGTGAACTTTTTTTATATATTATTGTATAACTTGTTGCTATTTGTACACAGTAACAACACAGTTAAAAAAAGTATAGTTCCAGTAACATTTTGGTGTAATGCATTCACATCTACAGACGACCTAAACCAGAATACAAAATGCCACTGAATCCAGAGGGAGAGGAATGAATTGAGAGGGACAAGCAGAGTATGAGCTGGTGGCACAGTTTATCATTTTATTTTTGATTTGCAAATTTTATTTTGGATCAAATCCAAACCGAAAAGAGATGTACTTTACAATCATGAAATGGATGTGGTCAAAATAACACAAGAACAGCTGGTCTCATTAAAATGAGTTACAGATGGCAGAAATCTTGTAATAGCAATCTAACAAAATTTGGTAGAAAAATTGTATGATCTGCCTTATCTATTCACTGTGAGTGTATTCCTGCAGATGTGGGGAAAACAACTTCTGCTCTCTCATATCTAATTTCTAATTTGCTACTCCAGTAATATTTACTGCGCGAAATATATATATATTTATTTAGATTTACTCCACAATTATAATCAAATATAAGAAATAATTACACAATATTTTCATATTGAGTTCCCATAGTGTTTTTCTGGGACATATGGTATTATTACATCATGAAATTAAAGATTACACAGTAAATTAATGCAAGCCAGTATCTTGCACTGACTGATGAAGTGGAAGAAGGAAATAAAGAAATACACTGAAGTACCACCTTACTAAGGTAAATGGCTTGAATTGGATGACATTTGAAGTCCCTTTTTCTATGATGTGGAAATATGAATGTATATTTGTGGAAATACGAATTTATAATACAGATTAGACAAATTATTTTCTGAAATATTCCTTTCTCCCTAATATTGTCTTCTGCAGAGTGACTTTCTCACAACTGTTTTCTGAGTGTTTTCAAATCTGAGGGGCACATTCCAAACTCAGTTATGTGGCTGTAAATACTGAATAACTGCCCTGAAGTTATTGGAATGACTCCAGAGTTCATTACCTCAGAAGTATGCGAAAAATGTGTCCTTTTCTCCACTACGGAGACAAATGAATTTTACCAACCCAAGTGAGACAGGGAACTCTTTCTAATTATATTTTATACCATGAACACAAATGTCATGTTCTCCTTCTACATGCAGTTTTTAGCAGTGAAGTACATTTCTTATATGTTCTACAAGAACAAAGAAAGAAAGAAAAAAGCCCACCTCCCCACATCCTTGCATGCAAGTAACGCAGCAGTGCTAAAGCCTGCCTGACTCTGCATCCCTGCACTTTGAATACTGCTGCTGACGTGCTCAGAGGGTTCACACGAAAAGTGATGGCAAGTGTAGGCCCTTTGTATAAAGGCATATTTAAATAGAAGGTCATTCAAGATAATTCTGCCTATGAACAAGACTTCATTTGAGTCAACACATTTTATAATTACATGTTACCCGTAAAGTGAATTTTTGGATGTTATTTTCTTTGATATCTTTATGACTCATAGTTCAGTTGAGCAAAGCAAGCTACAATTTGCTAATGCAAGTGTGTACAAATTTGAAACTGGTTAGGTCGGGTGTGTCTGCCTATAGAAACGTACATTTTCTTCCAGTTTTCAATAAATGTTACTGATGCAAAATTATCTGAATACTTTCAGTATTTCATAGTTTGAATACCATTCTTTCAAAGTTAAATCAACTGGGTAATTGCTAAGGTTCAGAACAGAAAACTGCATCAATTCTGAAAAAAAGCAGTAACTGAGTAAGAAGTTGTCTATCTTGATCAGGTCACCTAGATTATATAACCAGTTGGCAGCAGCTTACGACACTTTTTGTACATGCAGGCCCGCTTCCCTCACATATCCTATGGAAAGCAGGGGGCAACCCGTTTTCATTTGAGAGAACTAAGAAATTCCTTTTGTTTTGCTTCAGGCTGTAGCTCATAGTTTGGAGAGCTTGGAGTGAATCTACTCCCTGTTTACCACTTTGCAGAGATGAAGGAAGCACAGCCTACAGCTCATTTCTAATGCTACGTGGAATGTTTCCAGCACAATTTGCAGGGACTCATAGTACTACAGTTTCTGCATTAAATGGACAAGTTAGACAAACTCACCAGATACAGTGAAGAGTAGCAACCTCTAGGCACTCACAGCTCTACTCTCCCTTTCAGTGCTTTGGGGTTTGGCTCAGGCGCTGGAAGAATAGGGTGCTCCTAATTGGAGAGTGGACATCTCTGGAGCATGGGTAACCTACATAATGCAAGAGAGTCTGTAAACTGCTTTGGTTATGCCAACAGCCAAACAAGTCATCCGCAATCTCCAGAAGCAGGAAAAAAATCAGGTAGTTTGATCTAAAAATATTAAAACAAAAAAGCTCTCTTCTAGTTGAAAATTTAGTCTTTAAATTCTTACTGTCCTCCCCTCATAGCCAGGACAGCTGTTGACTATCACCAGTTCAGAACTGGAATGCAACTGTTATCATCGCAGTATAAAAACAAACTCAACAGTTTTTGTGGAGTTTTATCAACAGACTGAACTTTCAGAAAAAAAATTAAAATGTAGGTCATATTTAAATGTAAATAGCTATTCCCAGTGCATTTAACGGTACTATTTTAAGTCTTTATTTAACAATCATATAGTTGAAATATATTTTATGAGAAAAGTAAGACTTACAAATCAACATTTCAGTTTACTAATTCAACTAATTCACTGCTTTGCAATATAATTTGTTTCATTCATACATTTATAAATATGTTGAAAAATAATTGTGTCATTTGCTTTCTCAAAATAAATGTTTTTTTCATCTACGAATACAAATGTTTCAGATGAACTGAGTAATTAATATAATATCTAAAACTGTGATTATTTTAATAAACACAAAGCAAGACATTGGACTAAGTACGACTCCAACTGTGAGTGATTTATAGTGATAAAAATACACAGATGCCATCTGTACCAACAGAAGAACACTCATCACAAACTTGTTTTCTGGTAACACTTCCCTTTCATTTATACTGAAATGAGCGCTATTTTTTTAAAAATGATACTGACAGCAAAATATGGCTACTTTTAAAATGAGTAACATAACCATAAGAGAAATACACTGAAAAATGAATTAAAATACTCATTTGACTTGCCCGAGGCCTCCAGGATGTATCATTGAACGTTCACCAAATACTAAGCTACGTTTGCCAGACTAGCTATGCTAGCTTAGTAGCTGCGTCCATACTAAGAGTTTTTGTTGGGTGTAACACCCCTCACCCCTCCCTGAGAAATTCAAAACAAAACAAAAAAAAAAAACCTACCTCAACCAAAATGGCAAAAGCTTTAAGTTCAGAACCCAGCCTAAGTCATTAGTCTGACCTCATCAGCTTGTCTGTGATACGTTTGCCAGCATCTCTGCCAGTTCAGCATTAAGCAAGAGAGCCATGGGGTATGCACCAGGGAAACTAGGGCAGGTAGTGAGAACACAGTGATAAATATCAGTCAACTTCAAATACTAACAGCAAGATCAAAAGAAAAGTACAATTTAAATAAAATCTGCACACGGAGAACTTCATTAGCAGCAGTTACAGAAACAGATATGATACCCAAAGCATTATTAATTTACAACCATGCACCAGATACTGAGAGTTTTGAGAACGATGAGAATTATCATCACCCATAAAGGCGTAATAAACTGATGGTAAGTGCAGCATAGGTTCTAGCATACCCCCTGCTGAGTATGCAGAGCCACAGCTGTGCTGTCATTGCCTTGCATTCTTAATTCTGAGTTTGATGCCAAACTTCACTGGATGCAGTGAGGAAGGCAGATTACATACTCTTACAGCCTCCTTTTAAGAAATTATCATTGGCCTTAAAATATCTCTATTCAGTCTCAGGTAGTAAAATATAACAAGAATGTAAATAAAAGTACAAAATAGATCCATATTTATTTCTGATTTTTCTTCTGCAACCCTTCTTCCACCCCCACTTCTTTCAGTTTTCCAGCCCTTCAAAATTTCCTTTGTATCAAAAAACTGACAGATTTAGCTCCTGAAAACTTCAAGCTAGTTTTCTTGTTGAAATTTAGGAAAATGGAACAGCTGTCATTCAATTATACTTCAGCAAGTGGCAAGCCTGTTCACTTCCAAATGTTTATTCCCCAAGAATCAACACTTCAATGGCATGTCCTACTGACATGTCATAAAAAACACGTTCAGATCTGTCAGACGTGGAACAAACACGTCCCAGGGCCTGGGGTTCCAGAGTTCCTACACATTTGATGTTTAAGGTATTTTTTATATCTCTTCACTGTTATAAACTGTGCAGATTTTTTGATCCAGTGGTTCTGTTAGATTATTTATTTACTTTCTTGGAGTAAGATTTGACAATGACTCTACCTAAAGCAGTTCACTATATACAGCCAATGGTGATAAGTAAGTAGCAACAGCTGGTACAAGCTGAATCAATGAAACTGCTTCTTTCATGCAGGTGTTATGATTCTGGGGTCCAAACAGGACCACACTAGTCTGTTACACTCAAATCCAAGATCTTTTTCCTCCTTAATTAAATTGTGATGCTAAGATTTTACTTCGCAGCTGGCCAAGAAGCAGTCATTCATGAGTTCCCTTTGACATTATTGTGAAGGTTCTCAGTAAACCTAAAATGAAGTATACTGAATTCAGTACAAAATCCAATTTATCAAGGAATAGGGAAAGACATATCTAAAACTCAGTTCTTGATAGCTTTTCCTGTAAGAAATTAAATAACTTTTTGATTTCATAGAAATATCACAGAAATGAAAAATGAGTTTACTGCTTTACATGGAAGACAAAACCCATCAGTTTAGTTCCCATCGTTGAAGCCACACTCCTCATTCTAATGGGGGTGGATTTTAAGTTCAAATGTTGATGCTCTTATTTTCACTATTGGATTTTCCACACCAGTGAAATGCCAGTTAGGTGTTAGGAAGAACTGCAGAAACAGCTGATCTAAAATTATTTTCTATAAGGACATGTTCTTTCTGGACACAAATAAAAATTGCTTATAGAGATGTATCAGTATAATGCAAACACATGACTTACAATCCGTAACTGGACAGATGCACAGGAAAATTCCATATAATGCTGCAAAATGCATTCCTCTAAACTTCTTTTTCTTGCAAAAAAAGTGGAGGAAGTTTGCTTCAGGTAGCTGCGCTCATCAATACCACCAGCTGCACATCGCTGAGAACAATACAGTAGAAACCATTTAAATGTGAGCAAAGACTGGAAAAGAAATGCTAATTTGACAGTATTTGATATATACATTTATAGAGATAAAGGTTCCAACATGTACCAACAGTTTTTGTACTTTCATACCACCAAATTAATAGAGAATGTGTTCTAGATATCTTTGTGCAAGAACACCCATAGAGGAAATAATTGACTCTTGAAGATAAATGTCACTTTATAACTTGTGTATAAAACAGCTCATAGTTTGAAGAATAGACGAAGTGAGCAAATACTTTCTTCTATCTCCTGAAAAAGCAGACCAAATGTTGTAATTCACTAATCTACCAAATTCCGTTGTAGTTCTTGTTATGGGTACGTAGTTCCATTCCATTATCCACAGCGACACTTCTCACAAGGACTGCTGGGCCTCAAATTTTGTCTCCATTTTACAGAAACTCGTCCTGCTTAGTTACTTCACTGCTCCTGCAGACTTCACCTTTTATCTACAAATGGCCACTCTTAACACTTCTGTTTAAAATCTGACAATTTTTATTTAATTGAAAGAAAAATGCCTAATCAAAGCCACTGAACATAAGCAATTGCGACATATGGCTCCCCAGCTGGGAGAGTGTCTGACCAACGTATCAGCAATTTGAGAGACAGAGACAAACAGCCCCATCAAATACCCTTTCACCAAGGGACAGGTGCACTGGGATGGAAGCCAAGAGCCCATGCTTCAAAGACCCAATTATTGAGCAAAACCATACGAAGGCAGCAGGTATTGTTCCCCCATTTTACAAATGAGGTTAGTAAGAGGTTGCACAAGAACCCTTTTGGAAATAGCTGGGAAGGAATCCATATGTCTAGTATGACAAAACCTATTTTCATCCACTTAACTGACACTCAGGAAAAAACTAATCCAAATGTATGCTTCTGGCTTTGCAAGGCATGCAGACACTTACACTTTTATCACCAGCCTCAGTGTAAATATTTAGCCTATCACAAACTATTACAGGGTTTCTGTGAACCTTTCACTCAGTATGGCTCTCTTTCCTTGTATTTTCTTTGGGATTAAGACCACACACCTTTTAACAACGTGATGCTATTTCCCTCAGGGTTGAACGGGAACAAACCTGCTGTTAGGAAATAGAGCAACAAGATGGTAGAGCAGGGAACAAGAATCTGAACACAGAAGTGGTGGATAAGAGATTATCAAATTGAATCAGATGAATGCAGGAACTTTGTAGGATGAAGCAGTTCATCAGGATGGGGAAGGAAAAGATGCAGAGGGGAAAAAAAAAATAAAGGCTGCACTGGATTGCTGGACAAAGAAAGAAAAAGGAAGCAGTAAAGGACGATAATAAGGAGGGGAGAGAACTGCAGCTCCGTATGTCAGCAGCTGAGATGTCTGACAAGTATACAGAAACTCCCCCTAAGAAGCTGCAAGGAAGCCAAAATTGGGAATTATTTTTAAAAAGTGAATTTGAGCATCAAAAATAAATTTTAAAAATAATCACAGTGATCACATTTTTCCAGAGATGCAAAATTCATAAAACAGGTCAAAATATGTTTCACTAAAACGTACGTCTTAAAGGCAGACTTGGTATGATTTTTGAATTCATGGAACCTGAACTGTCTGCCTTCAAATGTATATAAAGCCTTCTAAGTGTCTGAATAAACATATCCAATTTCAGTCCCAGAGCATATGCCAAGTATCTTGGACACTTTCAACAGTCTTTCAACTTCTATTTTCAGACACAGAATATTTAAAATGCGATGTAATACTTGTTGTATTCAGATATCAGTCAAATCACATGGCAAAATTGATTTTCACTACATACTTTAGAAGAGCTGACAGAAAGAAAGTTAGAGAACACCTCCCTCTACTGTTCCTTTCTTGTAAAAAATGCTACTTAAGTCGTTTTAGATCAAAAGCTGAAAATAGAAAAATATATTTACCATAGGAAAAAAAAAACATTTTTCATGTTGCCTTTTTTTTCATAAAAGCAAACCACTAAGTCTACTAACCTCTGGCTCAGCCAAACACGAGAGAGAGGATTGTGAACTATATTCAAAGGGAAGCATACAGTCTGGGAAAGGAAGAGAGGCAGACAACAGACAGGCATCCCAGTGGGCACACTGTCACACGTATTTGGACTGAGCAGATCTAGCATAATCTGGCCATGAGATGCTCAGGTGAAACAGGCAATATTTAGCTTGGGTTAGTACCTCAGGGATAGACTGTTCCGATTTTCTTAGGTACTAAAAAGAAGAAAAAAAAAAAAAAAGAAAGAAAGAATGTCAGAAAAAAGCACTTATTTCTATTCTGACCATGTCTATGTTCAGGCTTTAGATCTTCGGGGTCAGCCAGCCATCTGTACCCCAAGCCCATGAAAGCTACGTTCCAAGTTCCAAGACTTAAGCTCCAGCAGCCAGTGCAATCAATCAAATAAGGACACAGAAGTGCCACGCTGCACCTGAGCGTCCCGTCTTTATCATGTCTGGTAGCAAACCCTTAGGGAAAGAGTGTAAGAAACAGGTTAGACAGAGTGATCCTTCCTCAGATACTCTGCCCTAGCTTCTGATAGCCAGGAGTTTGGGACCAAGATTTCATCTAGACTGTTGTGTTTTGTAGCAACTGATAAACTCCGGCTTCATTAATTCTCTCAATCTCTTTAGATCCTTTTTATCCTTTTGACCTTAATCTCTCTGGTCTAAAAGTTCTACGGTTTGTGGAAAAGTACTTCCTTACTTCCTTTTACTTGTTTTAAAACAGCACTCTGATTATTAACCACTTTTGGGGGCTTAAGCAAAACTGTGAATTAGCATTCTGAATTTACTTTCAATTCCTTCTTCATTTTATAGACAGTTACCATATCTCCCTTCTCTTTGCTACTAAGCTTTTCCATGGAAAAAAAAAATATATATTTATAGAGGTATACGTGTATAACGGACTTACTACTTGTAGTCCATAATGCAACACAAAACCATTTCCTGAAACGATGGGAACTGATGTTGTTTTGTTAATTTTGTTCCAAAAATCCATACTTACTTGAGCCCTTCCAGTTAACAGACTATTGGAACTGATTTCTTCATTAGATATTTATCATGATTTCTGCACAAGGTAGGTATATGCACTGAACATTTTTCAACTCTCTTATCTGTGAATATCAAAGGGAAATTTTAGTCTCATCTATACTTGGTCTTTCAGCGAGCTATTTAAACCATTGCAAATTAATTTGAAACTCTGTAATAGAGAAAAAGAAAAAAGAAAAAAAAAGACCTTAACTACTATGGCCAGCTAAGTAACACCTAACCCATTTCAGTTAGAATGCATCCAGCTCACCCGAAAGCTAAACAAAGCCCAAGGTACTACATTTTTTTAAACTCGTTTACATCTATCTTTTTTAAAAAGCCAACCACCACAAAAGCACATAGCCCCAAAATTTGGTGTCAAAGGAAGCTCTTCATCCTCTACCTACTGAAATACTACAAACTTCTCACTTGCAGGTCACAATTATCATCACTAGTACACAATATTTCATAAAGCAAACACAGAAAATAATGTTATAATGCCACTGAGTGGTATAGAACAGTGATAAATGTCACACGCTGTTTAATCTTATTTTACAAGGAGCTAAATGTTCTGCCGCTACGTTTGTAGCTGGTGTCACTGCCATTTGTGCCTTTTCTCATAATTCCTCCAAATGCACCAGAGACCAAATCCCGCTCGCAGGCATGGCAACATTTCGATGTAGTGCTCTTAATGTAAAGAGTATAAATCATTCAAAGAAGAAACATAAGCAGCAGAACAATGCTGTGCCAGCAACCTTAATTTGACTTTCTTGCGTGTGGCCTCCATCAGTCCATGGTTAATTACGCAACCACGTAATTATTTACTGAGGAAGATTAAGAGTGCCCAGCACATGCAAATACTCGGTATTTCTCTTAATCTTTGTAGCTCTGTGTGCTACAGTCTACTTTATTTACTCCACCCTAAAACTGAGTATAGAACCATCCATTTTATTTGGAACTTACTGCTAAGTTTTCTTGCAAGTACTAATTACACATGCAGTTCTCTCAGAACATAACATTACATTATAAATCCCGTTTTGACAAACTGAGACAGTGACACACCCCAAAACACAATGAATTGCTGGAAAAGTGGAACTGGGAGCCATGTTTATGTCTGTCTCTTTGCCAAGAGGAGCAACTTTTCACAGCTTGTACTAAGTTCACTGGCAGCCCTAAAAATCTAGGACTGCGCATCTCAAAGAACCCTGACCTGGACTGCTCTTTTTCTAGGTGACAACATGCCAAAATTTCATTTGAAATGTTTGCTGGGTACCCTTACAGAAGTTCTTGACAAGGAGAGGGCATGACTGACTTCTCCTACAGTCCTCTGGTTTGTTATTTTTATTTGGTTTGTTTAGTGCACTGGCCACTTCCAGTGTAAATACAGAACTGCCCTGACATGCAACAAGCTCACAGCATAAACCTCAGTCGGGCTCTGAAAGCCGGTTACCTGCACACAGACCAAAGAGGCCCTGTGCTACATGATTACTGTAATCTTTACATAGCGTGTATTAACAGAAGAAAAAATCCTTATGCAAATAATTCCCAAATAACCAACACTGAACTCTTTGACTCAGCTTTCTAATATATTAGATTATCTTTACTATTTTTTTATACAAATAAAGCATCCTCATCAGGACTTGAATCTGAAAGCACCAAGCTGATGCCACCACCAATGCACATCACTCGCTCTGCTACACTGGAAGAAACAAGAGGTAACTTGGATGTATTTGTCCAGATGCTAAAGGGGGATGCCTGAATAACCTCACTTTAAAGCATAGCCAAAGCCCAAGCTGTGGCACATTTTGCGCTGCACGTAGGGTGTTCTGTGGATGGGGCACGTCCCATCCCCTTACACATTAACAAGTTCACACAATGGACATGAGGCACTGATTAACAACTGCCTAATGAGTTCTGCACACTGCAGAACACAAACATTGCTTATTATACAGCATTAACACACTGAGTCACATGTTATCATTTGCATTTGCCCCTGCTTTAGGTGTTTTAATCTTACTTTTGAGAAATGAGGACAGCCACAGCCAGGACAGTCCAGACCCACCTAGCACCAAGCTAGACCGGCTGCTGGGGTCGTGCGAGAGGGCTCCCTCTGGGCAGTGCTGCTGATGCTTCGTGCTCTCTCATAGCTCCAGGGGTTAAGTCAGCAACTGGATTCTCTCTTTCTCCAAGAGGTGCTTGGAGAGGTGCTTTACCACACGCTGCTCTGCTGCCTGGCAGACCAACCATGTGGAGAATGGCTGAGGAATTTTGCTGTGCTGTCAGAAGTACACTGAACAATGTGGGAGTGGCATAAATGGTCTTTTAACAAAAAAGCAAGATGCATCTCCCTACATTTTTCTCACCAGAATGGCCTTCAGGTTAGGGCACAAAGGTAGATAAGAAAAGCTCTTTCAGATTGGAAAGCCCTGAAGATTACTATCAGCTTCCCGTATCTGCCAATAAATGCCTGATGACATCTTACCTCCCCCTGATACCAGATGCCTAAATGAGAGCTCCTCTTTGAAAAGTATCTATATCCACTCTTCCCTTACTTTACCTTTCTTTTATACCTGCGCTAGTTTTTGGAAAACTACTTTTAGAACTGCCAAGCCAAGGAAAACATCTCAAAAATACTACAGGGAAATCCAATGGCAGATAGTTTCTGTCATTTTTTAACATTTCCAAGACGCCATTTATAAGCTCTCATTTAATGCCGATGGGAAAGCACAGAAGATACTGTACCTCACTATTTGAAATGCTAAAAACAGTGCCAAAACTTTTGTAAGTCAAATGAATTATGAATAGTTAAAAAAAAAAAAAAAAAAAAATTACATGTATTCAGGAAGTTTTTCCATGATAACAGCTTACTTTACAGAGCCTGGTATGATATTTTCAAATAAAAATACAGTTCCCCGTTTCTTTGAATCAAAACCTTAAAAATTTATGCCAATAAATATTACTACAAAACAAAGAAACTCACTTTTAAAGAATCTCTAATTCAGGCATATGATCAAATGGGTAAAAAAATACATCAAACAGAATTCTGACTTTTTTATTTCTTCTAAAGGACTTTCATGCTTATATTAACTAAATATACTGCTTAATACATATTCAATATGAAACCAGGACAATGTTTTGAACATCCTTTGTATGCAAGCATTCATAATAATGTAGTATTTTCTAGCATTATATGTAGCATATAAGGAAAAAAATGGTGAAACTTTGGGACCTTATTTCTACTCAAGGCAAGTTCAGTTTTCAGTTGTCATTTAATTTACGGAATGAGAGCTCACATTGCCTACAGGTAGGATGCAGAGAAATGTTTGCTTTGTGAAATCTAATAAAAAGAGTTTGGAATTATTTCTAAATGCTAATATTATGTAAAATTTGCATTTCTGCATATAAAACTCACTTTTTAATGTTATATTGCAATAAAATCAAGACACACATTGTGAACAAGACTTTCAGACCAATTAGGCATACAATTACATGTGCAGAAGGCATGCACAATTGTGCAGCTAATTTGCGCATGAAATTACTTTGATTGCACATACTAATTGGATAAATGTGTGTGCAAATGCCAGTAGTCATTTGTGCTAGCAATTATCCAGTGTGCATACATAGTCATGGCAACTGCATGCATAAATTAGATGCGCTCTTGCATACCTAACTGGCCTTGGTTTATAATCAGAAATCCTTTTTTTTTTTTTTTTTTCCCTTCCATCAGGTCATTTGGATACAATATTTATGGGAATTTTATATGTATTTCTTATCCAGTTGAGACAAAACTTTGAAAATAGGCAAGAAGATGAACAGAACAGAGCTCTTTTATAGAGACACAGCACCCGAAGTCTTCTCTTGATAAAAGAGAAGATGAGAAACATATAGCAGTACAGAACACAACAGGAACATGCTTAAATATATTTTCATGACACTAACCTGAGTAAGAATTTAAAAATATATATTTGTAGGTAATGATTTTAAAAATGAGTGTGAAAGATATTCTGTACTCATGTGGAGGTTTTAGGTAATTCTTCTAGACACAGCTACCATGCTTGCACACTGAACTTGTTTAAAAAAAAAAAAAAAAAAATCAAATTAAGAAGAAATTCTTCCATTTAAAAGTGGTGGTTTGGAGTTAAAATACATATCCAGACATACATATACATAGAAGCTCAAATCCCAAATGAATCCTTAAAAGAATCAGTTTATATTATTTCTTTCAAATCTAAAAAGCTCTTTAAACATATATAAACAGGAAAATGTATTTCAGTAATAAACGACTTTACAAAAGAATCTAGTGGAGTTTTAAAACTCCATAGGAAAAAGGTCCTATGTCCTTTAAATGTCCACAGTCTTTTAAATCTTGGAAAATCCTAATCCAAATGGATAGTGGGCAGGATGAAGAAAAGTGTAAGGATGAAGTTGGGGTACACCAAATATAAATCTGTAACAGCTTCCTCCCTCGGTATTTGTCTTCAGTTCTGGTCTCACTCTTTTCAAAACAAAACAAACAAAAAACATCCAAAACCAAACCAAAACAAAGGTATACAGAACAGACCAAAGGGCTCCAGGGAAGAGCAACAAAAATGATCAAAGATATGAAAAAAATCTAACAGGAGACTTAAAAACAGGATTTTTTCTTTAAAGCTGATATGAATAAGAGATGGTAAAGAGATAAGATAGTAAATGTTTAAAAAAGGCGAGTTAACAGGTTCTACTTATCCTCATAATAAAAGAACAAAGAGGCATAAAATTGCAGTTTGTTTTCCTCTTTTTTTTTTTTTTTTGTAAATAGTGGCTGTATCATTGAATATTTTCCCCTACCTACTTCTAGCCAGTCTTCATTCTGTTTTCCGATTTACACTGAAAATGCTCTGCCTAATACAAAATTATTTATTTATTTAACCTTCAAGGTAACCAGAAAACACTCGCTTTTGGAGTTGTCTTTAAGGTCAAAGAAGTTAGGGTCGGCTAGGCTAGTTTATAACCTGATATAACACATTTCCATCAAGACCTGTCAACAGTCCTTATGCCTGATACATGGCAGTTTCAAGACACAGATTGTGAGTTGACATACTCCATCTTTTTATAAACCACAGCTTTCAGCATCCCTTCATCCACTCACATGTACTTTAAAAAAGATGGAGATCTGAACCAAAACAAAGTTTTAATCTTCTGTAAAGATGTCACTAAATCAAAAGTTGCACTGAAAAACCATTCTAATCCTAAATTGACTAAAAAACTTAAGAATCCCAAGAACACACACTGAGGTTTTGCTTGTGTGGAAGACCACCGGCCTCTCATGAGAGAAAAAGCAACTTCAGAACAAATCCTCTCATTGCTTAGTTTAATACAGTAATAGTGGCAGTGTGCTTGAATCTACTGGAAAAGTACTGATAATAAGCGATTTGTCCAAAAATCATGTGGTCATAATCAGCACATCCACACAAAACATATTGCATTACTGTATACCAGTACAGATTGATAGTTAATTAACAGATACTTACCATAATTATAAATTCTTGTAGTCTGTTTTTTTTCCTTTTCCTGAATTAATAGTTAAGAACACTGTAGCTGTCAAAAATTTGATAATAGAAAAAATCATATTGATTAGCTAGCTATCATTCTTAAACTATGTATATATGTACAGATATGTATATATATGTATATAACTACATCCTAAGAACTTTGATCTAACACAGAAGGCTTAACAAATGCCATTTGTAAACTAAGTGAAAACGTCTAAAAACAAAACAAAACAAAACAAAAAAAAAACAGCCAACCAAACAACAACAACAAAAATGTTAAGAAATGTAGAATCTGGGTCTACAATCAACATGCAAAGCAATAACATTCTTAGCACTCACTGATGAATTGAAAAAATGTATCTACACTGCTAAATTTTTTTCTAATTTCTACTGTAAGCTTCAAAATCCTTGTGCAATGAAGAGTAACTAGAAATTGTTCTTTAAACACCTGTTCTAAACTGCTCGTGATGTTACAGGTCTGCATTTCTTCTGCAAGCATAGAATTCTGACCTATCCAGTCCATCCTTGTGAGGAACCTGCCCCGTATTGGTGAGGATTTCACTGCCTTCTTGCAGCTTTCCCGATTTTCCAAAATGCTTTTGGAAGTAAAGGTATTTCTGAGCTGAGATGTAGGTGAGCTTCTTAACTAGGAAGACCTTTCACTGAAAGGTGCGTGCCTTGCAGACAGTAACTGCCTTATAAAAAGATAGAAGGGTGTCTTCCTTTTGTGTTTTCCATTTTCTCCTTATGAGTGACCCTTGGGCATGCATAGCAGCAGCACTGAAGTGACATTTTCAAAGAAATATCATAACCTTTGTCTTGACTGTTTAGAACTGAGTTACAATTACCACCATGAACATTTTTATTTTGAAGTTATTTTCACTCCCACATACAGTTTTACTTCATTTTTTTCTTTAAATTAAAAACTCTTGATTTTATGGGATACACATCTGTAGACAAAACTAGCTTCTTAAGATAGCTAAATACCATGTGGAGGTTACAACCTCCTTCTTGAGCTTTCTGGTCTGTAATATGGGGATGATATCAGCCGTATTTATGAGGTTTGCAAGTGTGAATCATCCCACAGACATGTACTAACAACTATATTACAAAAATGCTACCAAAACTAACAAACTGTGCTATGTATGAAGCTCCATAATGTTGAAAGGAGGTGGGAGAGAAGGTATTTGGATTTTGATAGCTTTTATATCATAATAGAGATGGAGGGATTGCAGTTTCAGAACTTGTTGATATGCATGGAACTTCCAGAAGCTCCTGTTCCTCCACTGCATTACATCTGTCATGGCTACTCTCTTCTAGGACATAGAAAAATGATTCAGCAGAAATTGGTGTTCCTCATTTCTATGCTGCAAGGGCTCATATTCATTTTCAGGGCAGTTCACAGCTTCAGAAATATAGTTATTGTTAGCATGGACCATTCCTGAAAGCGGAGCTGCCCTGCTGAGGACACTCCATCACCAAAATCACAGTTGTCCTGCTGCTGTGTAAGTGATGCCCTGCTGGCCTCGCAGCCTATTAGATTGCTCCAAGAAAATGTGTCCCACGTCACTTACTGCTCCCGAACCCTGAATTTTGAGTTGTCTGCTGCCATCAAGTGTAAGACAATTCTCTTCGTTTTCTCTCCAGATGGCAGTGTTCTCTACATACAGAGGAGAAATGACTCTAAAGTAGTCTGTTAAATTTCTACTCGTAAAAAATGTCTTTAAAAATGTTTAAAATTCTTATACCTTCACTTAACTTATGTATTACAACTACCCAGTTTCTGCAGAAGTATGAAGGAAAAAAAATCAACTTTGACAGTGATTAAGAAAACTAGTTTGGTTTGTTTGGTTTTGAAACAGATTTAATTTTAACATTCCTTCCATAGCAATAATGCGAACTGGCACATGTAGTTAAAATAAGTGCCACAGATAGATCTTATGGCTATTTACAGCTAGAGCTGCAGCAGTTTTAGTAGAATTCTGAATTTGAAGTGGTTGCACAGAAGAGACAAAGAGTCTTGGGTTCTTGCATTATGTTTTGTTTTCAGTGAGAAAGACCAAAAGAGAGTATGGAGAGCTTGAAAGCAAAATGGAGCAACTGTGACAGTGGCCAACCGCAATCTCTATCCCCGTTGTTTCATATTCAGTGAACTTTGTATTTATTTCTCAGTTTCAGCCTTGAGCCATAATTTTGTATGTATCCAGCTTGAAGTCTGACTACATTTCAACATTTGTATTTTTTTTCCTCTGGAAATATTACATTAAGTGGTATAAAATGACACAGTAGACCTCAGAGCCAAAAGTCATAAAGTCATCTTCAGCAGTAGGTATAAAAATTCTGAAAGTATTAAAAGGCTTTTTTTTTATTTTTTCTTTTACATTCCAGTTGAGTCACAGCTTTAGGCAGCCTTGATGGGAAGAATAAAAGGAGAGAAGAGAGCTATGTTTCAGTTTAGTTTCACTTCAGTGACCACTGTTTTTTTATCTAACAGAAAATCTCTTTCAATTCCTTTCAGTTTCTTACACTTTTCTGTCCATATGCTATTTCCCACCAAGTAAAACAGTTTTGTAGATTTTGTAGAAGTTGTATCATTACAGAAAATGGCTTGGGCATTTGCGTTTCTACTCCTCACATTTCTCCTGAGACTGCTCTCTTGAGGCACTGATTTTGACTACCCATTTTCCATGATATGTTTTCAATAATTTCATAAATTAAAACACATTTCTGTAACCAGGACAATAATACTCAGAAGCTACCCCATATTTTACATTTCACGGGCAGAAGTTATCATTAAATGAGATATTTTGATTTTCTGTGCCATAGTCACAGAATTTCAGCCATTTATTCCAGCCTTTTATGGGCTCACATTGATTGAGACTGAATTGCCTCTCTGGAGACCTTTGGAGAAAGAAAAGCCATCAGTTTCTCTGGCTGCTTCTTTAACAGTTTTGAATTATAAGTTTACTTTGCTACAAGTTCTAGCCTTTGCTATGTTTGCATTAAAGAGAATTTAGTAAACAAACCTTGATCCAATGAAGTTACACCAGCAGTTATCCTGGTAAGTTCTTTTGGAATCGCGTAGCAAGCCAGCCTCAAAGGCTCTAATTTGCAAGTGCATCTCTAGCCTGACTCACGTTTTAAGTTTCTCTCTACATTCTGTAAGTTCTTCAACTCTGTTTACAGTTTAAATACTGGAATATAATGAGGACATGCTACAGAACCAAAAATAAAACCAATACCCTCGGCAGGGCACAAAGTCATTTTTATACAATTAGTCAAGATTTGGTATATCCGATTTTACATAGCATTTGCTGGGAATTTCTACTGAGCCACTTACCACTATTATCTTTAAAGCCTTTTCAAAGTCACTTCCTTCCTGGACATAGGTTATAAGTACAGAATGGACACTATTTTCCCTGCTCTACAAGAATTCATTTGACTATGGCAGCATTAACATGTGTTTTATTATAATGGCTGATGCTTACCATTACAAGCTATATTACTATGCATAATGGCTCTGTCCTTGTCAATGCTTATTAAGTCATAATCATTTTGTCAGTGGCAAATGTTCTGAGTGGTAGTATAATATTTATGTTACATTATTGATAAGAATATTGAAGAGCATAATACTCTTCTGCCCTGCCAGAAATGCTGCCTTTCAAAGGCTATTTCCCATTGTTATCTTGTTTTTGAGGTCTCTTAACTGTTTTATATTCATGTGCAGTATTCATAATACTCTGATAATACTCTGATAATCCATGTATGCTATTCATAATACTCTGCTAATTTATTGTGTTCTAGCAAGGACAACAATTTTCCTTTAAAATCTGTATTTATTACATCTGTTCAAATACCTAATCAACATTAATCCCGAAGAATTATATACATTTTAGTCTAATGATACTTGTCACCCATAAAATATTGCTGACTGTCAAATGGAATGGAATGGCATTCCATACAAACTTTTGCTTTTCCATTTTTTGCCTGGGATTACTCAGGTCAAGCAACCTCAAAGTGGTTCCAAATCCATCATGAACTCCAGTATCAAACAAAAACTAGAAATTCAGTCTGGTAGAAAAAGATCAAATGAGCACTTGAAAAATATCTACAACAGATGGAACTGATAAAAATTGGAAGTAAAATGACTAATATTTATTTCTGATGTATATATATATTGAATTTCAAACAAGATTCAGTAATGAATGTGCCATAGTGAAGCTAAATTAGTATGTAAAGAGCACTTAAGAGACGAGAAAGACAACAATTAAAAAACTTGTCAGAAATAGTGCTGACAAGTCATATTATTTAAAATTAAATAATTTTTCAAAAAAAATAGCAGAGTAAGATTTACAAGCATTTTAAGAGTAGAACAGGCTCCTTCAAAAAACATCTATGCATTTCAAGAAAAGCTCATTGAAAGCAAACATTAAGCTTGTTCTAAACATAGAATTACATATAGACAAAATAGGTACTATAGATAAAATATAAATTGAATGACTGCAGCATTTGTATATGCTATTCAAATTAATATTAATAATTAAAAAATACTAAAAGAATTCTTCACTTTTAAAAATGTATCTTTCTTTTTCCTTTTTACATTACTCCTACCAAAATTCTGCCACTTAAATGGCTGTGTGCAATGAAACAAACCCAGTGCACAGGCTGAGATATCATATTTTCAGATAGATAAAAATAAGTAATGCATGAAATTTTGAGGATTTTGTGGTATTTTTCTTAAACATCTAAGTGTTCTTTTTCATTATCTGAATACTTTCAAAATTGCTGCTGAAAACAGAGTTAGCTAAATTCTACCCAGATGACACTACGCATCCATGTATTTTCTCATTCTCTTTGATGAACACCGAGCAGACAACGCAGCCATCTGGTCAGGGAGAAAGAAATTGTGTAAAAATGAGATATGCGTGTGTAAATAAAAGATTGATGAATGAAGCCCTGAAAGCTGAGATGAAAGTGAAGCAGAACAGACAGGTAAATCATTCTGATACTTATGTTAGTGCTGAAATTATGTTCCTCTACCTTTTTTTTTTTCCCTGCTGGCAGCAATGCAGGTGACAAAAACTACTTTCAATTTTGCTGCTGACAAGCGCTGGAGCTTAGCAAACTGTTTCAGTTCTACTGCAGAGAAAGCATGCTTTCATCAGGAAGAAGTAAGGTAAAGTTAAAGTTTTGTTTTAAGTACTTGAGATGTATCCACATACTAGAGTGCTGGTAGTTATTTAGCTATGAAGCTCCAACTTCGTCACTACCAACAGAGGAATCTAGGATGGCTTACTGAAACTGAAGAAAGGTTTAAAAAAACATACTATTCCGAAGCTGTTCACTTTAACTCAGACACAAAGGGCTAAATACTTCTTTTTGCACAGTTTCAGAAATGTTTTTAAGCTAGATTCCTTCCTGGACAAGTCCATGAATTCCCTGGTTTTTAAGTATGTTTAAATTAATAATTTTAGCTGAAATACAATTGAAATAAAAATCAAGCAACTCTTTACAGGAAACGTCTGCTTTTTCTCATGACAATCAAATGATACATTAACTAACCTGGAAAACCCTACCTGATGTGACTTCTGTTCAATTCAACAGAAGATAACTAGACTCTAAAAAACATGCAACTAGCCAAAAATAACATTGCCATCATGGAACTCAGTATTTCCCAACCTTCCTTTTCATTATAATTACCCTGAACGGTTGTTTCTAAATGATAGATTTACATTTTGGCAATGAACAGTACTATTCACTAAACCCACTATGGATCCTTTTTCACATAAATAAGCATTATCTGACCTTACTGAAAGCTTATTGAGTACATCTAGAACTACATCACTGTAAGGAGAAATAAATATTAACTACTCAGCTAACATCTGAAATGTCCACTGCTTGCTTATTGGTGTATTGGGCATTATACAAATTTAAAGCCAACAGTTGTCTCAGTTCAGTAATCTCTGGCATAACTTTTATGAAACAGACTCGTTTTTACAGATCAGCAGTATCAGTCTTATTTCTTAGTTTATTAAATTACTCATACATCAGTTGATTTTTAGTTAAATTACATGACCATGCAAATCAATATGTTCAAGAAGTTAGGCCTCTTTGATCAGCATGTTCAAGTTCTGTGGATATTGGCTCCCGTATTGTTCAAGTTATGACAAATATATCTTAAATAATAAGCCAATCCTGTATCACCTACAAATTTAAAGACATAAATGTCTGCAAAAATGAAGGTACTCAGAACTTCAGAGCAGTAAAGTGACAGAATTCAGCCCTTCTGGCTCAAAAATCACAGACCTCTGCCACTAGATCTGAAAGACTATTTCCAATAACTGTCAGTGGCAGCACATCTGCTGCAACCGAACAGCTGAGTCATTCCAAAAAAGCAAGAATATATACTATGCATATCACTTCATTTACTAGAATAGTTTTAGGGCTAAGTTTTCAAAGGCAGAAGCAAGCATTTGACATCAGCGTCTCCTCTGATTTAAGTTAGCCACCTATTTCCGAATCAGAACTTGGAAAAAATCTCCTATGCATTTACATATTATATTACTGAGCTTAATATTGCTTAATATAGCTATACCAACTATAAAAAAAAAAATGAAGCCTATTATTGACAATTGCATAGAATCGCTATAAAATACACTATTACAGCCATGTCTTATAAAGAGACTTCAGTACGGAGTACTTGATTTTGCCATATTTCCTGACACAAAATTACTTTTTTTTTATATTAGTTATTTTGCTAAAATCAGTCACATATGCAAGTAGTCACATGCAAGAAGAAGCCTTAGCTAAAAACTCAGTTTCATCTATGCTCGTTGTATATGCTCCAAGCTGTACACCACCAGTAAAAAAAGGTGAACTTCAGAATAGGAAAATAGAATTTCTATCCATGTATCTATTCTAAATCTATTATGTCCAGAATACAGTGTTACCCATTACCAACAAAAACAGTTTTAAAAATTATATGTAATGTTGGCTAGAAGACTAAGCAATGTTCAGAACGACAGTCCTTACATGCTGAAGCGTGCATAATGTGGTAGTGTTGAGAAGGCACTATGTGCATTCAGGTATTGAATGCACACATTCGATAACATCACACCAAGAAGAGAGAGAAGACCTATCGTTAGTAATTTATTTAGTCCATAGGGCTGCTTAGTCATGACCTTGGCACTGAGGAGAATTCAGTGTCGATTGTAATCGCTATGTATTTTCATTTTAAAGTTATTTCAAACAGTTAAGAAAGAGACTACAAAGAGAAAACACGTGGAAGCTTATTACTGAGTGAACTGATGCTATGTAATGCTGAAGAGCAGCTGTCATATGGTATCTTTTACTGACACATACAGAAGATAGCTGTGGATGACATTTAGCAGTGCATGAAATGCCAGAATCACAAGAGAAAAATGACTTCCACAGATGTCAATCAGTTACTGCCTCTTCAAGTTTCTAATTTCGAGTTTTTAATGTACATGTTCATCTTACACTAAACATCAGCTATTGCTCTATAGCTGCAACATGCATGCTCCTTTCATGCTGCAAAGTGTCGACAGGAGTCAAAAGCTCCCAAACAGTGACAAAGACATGGCTCTTCATGAGTAATTGTTTAAGCATTAAACACCAACAAGGAAAAAAAAAAAAAAAAAAAAAAAAAAAAAAAGATACCTTGAGAGTTCATTCACATCTATGACCAATAAATAAATAAATAAATACCTTAGTATATACACGCACGCCCTTGCTTATGATCAACAACAGGACACGACCACTAACAGCCTTTAGCTCATTTTTCAGTAATTCACACTCCTATAACATGCTGCTTAAAAACAGAACTGAAATTCCCAGACCCCTACTGCAAAAGAATGGTGTCCCCTGTTCATAGACTCACCACACAACTTGGAGGAGTGGCTGTATTTCTCTCCTAGCCACAGCTTTTCTGAAGCGTGAGAACAGCTTAGTATTTTCCCCCTAAAAATAATTAAATATTTGTGTAGAAGCAAACACTACAGCTGGTCATATTAAAATATCCCAAACTTTTCTACCTTGGAGAACGTTTACCATGCTAGCTTCACACATGCTTCCATGTAGGCATTAACATCAATGGTAACAGAAAGCACTTGAATAAAACACACTAAAGACTTCTTCTCAACAGAGAAATGCTAGACCACCACACAAATTACTCTAGAATTAAAGGTATAGAGTAACTTATTTCTAATTTTAGCTCATAGGAAAAAATGGGAGTGATGCTTTACTCTGGGGTCTGCCACATGAACCTTCCATGTCCTTAGGGAAATCAATTAACTTCAACTTGTTTTTGCCAGTTCTAAAACAGAGATAATAAAAATCACCCATTATATCAAGACAAAGATCAGAAAAATGATAAAGGCAGATAAGTAGTATAATTATCATTATTAATCTCATGGAATACAAAGGGAATACTTCATGAACAAAAATGAAAGGAGTTATTTCCTTTGAGAAAAGAAGTCAAAGCACGCCAGCAACAACGTGCAACACAGGAGTATTTTTTCCCCGTTAGACAGCACAATAAAAGTTACATTTAGTTTAGTTAATATACTGTACGCAGTCACATAATTGTGCTAAAACAGTTTAGTAATCTTGTAAGTCAGTTTTAAAAGGGTATTCAAAGCTCAGAATAACGCATGAAAGAAAAACGGAAAAAAGACAAATTGGATTACAGTGCTGTAATTACAGTAGAAAGAATGAAAACACCCAGAGCATGTAGGAATGGAAGGATGCTGAAAGGAAGTTGTATAAAGCCTAAAAGAATTAAGTAGCTAACAGGGGTAAGAGGAGGAAAGCAATGCAAAACTCCCCAGTCACTGATGTTGACATTAATGAAGCACTCAAAAACTGTGTCCAAAGAGCCAAACAAGACCCCACGTCCCTCCCAGTTGCCAGCACAACCCACCACCATCTATATGGGCAAGGCTGTAAAACAGACAGCCACACATAGACATGAAAGGCTATGGGTGGAAAATGAATAGCTTCAGTAAAGGAATTCTACTCCGACTGTATTAAGTCTCAATCAATGGTAGGACCTCCAAGACACCAGTTCTCTAATTCGGTCTTTTGTGCCCCTCAGTCTCCCAGTTTGAGATCTCTTCATACAACCAGAGGTCATCCAGATGGTCCTTGAAGTGTATCCAAAGCTGGGAGGGGACATTTCTAAGAAGCATGTAGGAATAGAGCAAGAAAGAAGCAAAGTAAAGATGCTTAACGGAACAGTGAATATATCAGGCTAAATGACACTGAAAAGATTGTAGCTAGACAGTGCTTGAGCAAGAACAGAGGCTAACAGGATTTATTAAGCCAGTATGTTTCCTTTCCCTTCTAGGATGGGAGTGCTTAAAGGCTGGAAGTGGTAGTATGGCTCAGCACTCTCTTTGCTCTTGGTCTGAATTCTGTGTTCAAACATACATTAAAAGCATACATGAATAATAAACTAAGGTGTCTTCTTCCCTTATTGGGATTTCTTTCCCTTTTGAATCAAAGAAAAGAAAAAAAACACAACCAATAAACGTGAAAACACTGCAGCTTGTCAAGCCTTTTTCAAGCCTTTTTTTTTTTTTTTTTTTTTTTTTTTCCCCCCCGTCTTTCAGCAAAGGACTTCTCCCATCCCTCTTTTTGCTCACAGGCATATGAAAAACCTAACAGCCACCATTAATACGGCTTAGTTTTTGTTGAGTATATAGCAAGTTGTAAAGTGGTCAAGAAGCAAATGCAGTCTGGTTAGAACATGTAGAAAAAATAAACATTTTAATCCAATACTATTAGTTTCAGATAACTGTGTTTTGATGATTTTGAGTTATTGCTTTCAAAACAAAACATGTTGTTGAAAAGACGTTGTAGAAAACAAAAGACGTTGTAGAAAACATGCTTTACATTGAAAGGCTTTGCAAAACCATATAATCAGCAAAAACTGAGAAATTTGGCCTCTGTTTGCTTTCCTTCCGTTCCTCATAGTTATTACTGCCTCATTATACAGTCATTTGTACAATGTTTTGGCAGACATTTACTATTGCATAAATTAAAGTCACTGAATCTAGTTCTGCCTACAGGTCTTTATGAAAATACCAGCAACATTTTTATTTGAATGTCAAAGTTTGTCAACCATTAAACTGATTGATTTTTCATTATGCAATTCAATAGAAGAAGCAATCTCCAGTCTGTATGCAACATTACTCTGAGAAAAATATGCATCTTTGAAAAATCCTTCCTGCTTATTCTTTAAAAAAAAAGTCTCTTCACAAAGGAACTACATTTTAAGGCTGGCTTCATACATTTTATTAATATACTAGCAACAGATATGATGCTGTAATTCAATTCAGTGAAAAAGAATGAATTCATCTGTAGTAATCCAAAAGTTCTAGTAAGCCTTCAGAAACCTTTCCATGTGGCTTTATAAGAAAAATATCTATTGATTTCAGTAAGTTTAAGCCCTGCAGTGTGAGGCTACCATAGCCTCCATATCAGCACCTAGACTCAATGCTGTAAATAAAGCTCCTTCAGAGAATGGTGCAGTAAGAACTTTCCAGAAGGTACAGCACAACACTGAGGAGACTTCAAGTTTAGAGAATATCTTTCTCGGCTATCTAGTTTACAGTTGCCTTTTCAAAATAACCAAAGATGGCAGCCACAGAAGATTCTAGAAGAAACTCAGAACTTACCTCAGATTCCTCCAAAACTCCATAAAATGCCTAAATTTATGTCCAGAGTTGCATTCAGTTTTCTCTGTGCAGATCTGGTCAGGGCTGGTTCACCACTCCCGCTCCTGAGGAGCTGAAAGCGGCAAACACAAGCTGAACGCCAAGGCCTCACGGCATGTTCTGCTCGGCAGCTTGGCCAGCTGCCTGTGGTCACAGGAGAGGCCACCACATAGCAACACCAACCTCCAAGAGATTCAGAAGAGCCACACAACCAAAAAGAGGCCTCCTCTCATGCCATCCTATGCTGCACTTCCCCACAAATTTTGTTTACGTTATATTCTCTCAAGATGGAAGTGACACGATGAAGTGTAATCATGTAGGAAAAAGAGGGATTATTTCTCCCTTGGGAGTAACCGAGTATATACAGGAGAGAGAGTGTACCTCACAAGGGCTACCCTGCCCCTCGCTGCTGAGTTGTGCCAGTCCAGGCCTCCTGTTGCTGGCACCACAACCCAGGCCACAGAGGTGACAGGCCACCAGCAGTGCTGGCCTCCACCTCCTTCTGGTGAGCACCTGCCGTCAGCCTCACTGGGGACACACCACAGCCTCCCCACAAGTCCTCCAAACCCTTAAAGTACGAGCTATTTCTTCACCTCTCACCAAGAACACCCCCTATGTGTGTGTAATGGAGGTAGGGAACCAGCAGTACCAGCAGAATGAGCAGAAATGTGTTTTCCTTAACTTCTACTGCTTCCAATTTGTTATTCAAGTATTATTCATTGGCCTGGCATCATTAAACAACCTCCTTGATCATCTGTTTCACTCAAAGATTAAAGAGTGTAGAGCACACAATGAAAAGTTTAATTAAAACCGAGATGTTAGAGTGTAGAAATAGAGTCCAACAGGAAAGCATAATTCAAGCTGTAAAATGGTGAATTAAATCCGAATGCACACGGTATGATCACTGTATGTATGCACTGAATTTACAGGTTAAGTACAAAAAAGCATCAGGTGAAATACTATGCAAAATAGGGCCATAACATAATTTTTAAAGGAGTTCCTTGAAATATAATTTATTCAGAAATTTGTGCTTATTGATTTTTGTTAGTGGTATAACATTGCTTTTATTTAAAAACCTTCCTAGAACAGGAGATCATTTACGCCAATTAGATATTACAAATGCTTAGAAATAGGCTGGATAAGAAGAAATCCATAGAATTCATCGGCCATACTAAAGAGGTGACACGGGTTACAAAATTATGCAATTATTTTGCCCTTTGTAACCACATCCATATATGTGGTAAGAAACTGAAAAATGTTGTGTAATTATCTGTAGCAGTACCATCAAATAAAATCTAGATAAAATCTGATTCACAGAATTTTTTCTAGGTTGGAAGAGACCTCAAAATCATCGAGTCAAATTCCTTAAATTCAGTATTATAACTCTAAATAGTCTTCAAGCAGGACTATATTTCAAACTTCAGATCTCAGTTTTCTGAGATTACTGCTTAATTCAGCCTATTTCTTTTTCTTTCTCAAATAAAAGAATGAGTTAAGCTCCATATAAAAATATAAAAATTAAAATATAGCGTGTATAGCAGCATTTTTCAGATTCATTGGCCTACTGACAACCAAACAAAGCTAACATCAGGTTAGAGTAAATTTAATATTATTTGTCATTTAATAGCACTTTAGTTCAAACAAATTATGGCTTTCATTATGTCTATAAATAGGCAACCTACTGAATTATCACATAGAATGTTAATGCCATTAGCATTAAGTCCTAATTAAACAAAGAAACAATGTGCATTACAATCTGCCAGCAAAATATGGGCAAGCAAAAGTATTTCAAAAAAGTATCACTTTACATTATTAATAGTAAATAAAGTTTGTGCTCATTGGTGAAATCTTATTTGCAAAACACAGATGTCACACCGATAGCTAACAAAAAAAAAATGTGCTATTCCATCATTTAATAGTTATATTTTTCTCTTGGAAAATCATTGCATCTCTACTCAGTATTACTGATATCCATTTTTATAGTTACCATTAACACTGTTCCTTTTCCTTTTAAAAGGCATATATTACTTTTATATTTTACTGACCTCTCAAAAAGCTTCAGAAAATATCTGTTACCATTTTACATCTTTTTACTATGACATTAAAGGGAAATTACTCAACCAAGTTCATTCAAGAAACCAGTGCAAGAGCCAAGAAACGAACCCATTTCCCTTGAATCCCAAGTTGGTACATAATCCACTGCTTGGTGCTACTTTCACTTGAGTATTGCTCTGTGCCCACTTTTACTTGTGCATATGCGTGAATTTTCTGACATCACTTCAGAGATGACACCAGAATAGACCATCTGAAGAGATCTGATGTCAGTCAAGATTTTAAATGTATACTCTATGCAGTGTGCATTTCAAGTGGTATCTTGGAAGTGCCAAAAATGTATTTAAAATGTAAGTGAGAGGGCTATTACCTTTTACTGAGCTTACATTTTCATTTTAGATTCAGACTGGGAGGCTGGAAAATAATCTGATGTCTCCTGACTTAAAACTTCTACAGAAAGAAAATGCAAGCATAAATGTACAAGTGTCACCAAAGCCAGTAATTTTACGAAGACTGCCTTAATAGCTGATTTTGTTTTTCATAATAGCATTTTATCTTAAGAATATATGAAAGAAAATGAACACATTTTTTAAATTAAGTTTTGTGTATTATTTCAGCATCCAAATATGGAGCAGGAAAAATACCATGCAACTTAAGTTGCAGTAGTAATCATACAGTAGATTATCTCTGAATAATCTAAAGATTAAAAATTATTCACTGAAGGTACTTAGCCAGGGCTTACACAAGTTTCTGAATAGGAAAAAAGGCTGAATTTACTGGATAATTTATTCACAACAAAGGACTCAACCATGACTAGCAGTGACTTTCACGCTACTGAGAAGTTCCCAGAGCAGAGAAATGTTTCGTTACATTGGTCTGACAGCTGGTCTCTCATCATGATTAAATGGCTTTCCCTTGGGTGAGCTCCAAAAATATGCTTGGTTTTGAAACAGAGCAGATTCAAAGTTCCACACTGGCCATTACAAAGTTTCTTACCAACATGGTCTAAAACATAGCACAGGGATGTTTTAATTAATTAATTAAGAGAGAAGAATCCTTTAAGCTATACTTTTCTAGATTTCCAGTTTTTAGGATGATGTTAGCCAGTAATGAAACACTTGCGCCTCAGCCTGGCCATTCAGCTCAGAATACGTGCTCACCAGGAACCACCACATTGGTTTTGTGGCTTCTAACCTAGGCTTTGAAATAGCAATAAATTGCAGACAAAGATGTTATTACCTGATGTTTTATCATTGTGCTACTTTAGACTTGTTAACATAACACCCTCAGGATCAATACAATAATCACTTTCAATAGAGAAGCATTTCTTGGTCCAGCTCTGTGCTTAAAGCAAAAGAAAAGGAATGAGATAAAGCTACCAATATTCAAACAGAGAATGATCTTCCTGAAGTTGGAGCAGCTAAAAAGCAGCCATACAAGCTGAAGCCACATTTGTTAGCCACAAATGGTGATTGCTATCATGCAATAACACCTCAGAAAAGAAGCAACTCTGTTTAAAAAGACAGATGGAGTGTCCACAGCCTTTGGCATGCCCCACTTACTGAAGTGTTAACTGTAAAGAATAGTGGAACAGCACTAAAGCCGTCTCCAGAGACCCAAATGTACTATCAGCTAGAGGGTATCACTTCAGAAGGAAGTAGGAGATCCTGAAAATCTGTACGTGAAAATGTGGATGTTCTGTGATTTCCTAAAAATCAGCATTATCCACGCTAACAGCACAACTTGTTTGCAACGCACCTCTTGTGGTAATCAAAAGATTAGACTGCCACTAAAAGTATTTTAAAATACGTAAATGTTTTAGAGTAAAAAACAAAAACAATCCAAAACCCTGATAGTTTATAGGAAAAACTAAATTCAGGTGAAGACAGTATACTTCGAATTCAATATATTTGCCAGATTAAAAAAAAATAATAATAAAAAAATAATTAAAAAAAAACTTGCAACACTCTCAAAGAAGCTTTTCCCCAAAATTGAGAAGTTTTATATAGATAAAACTGCCACTTGAGCAGCACTATATACACTGGGCGTCAGCCATTGTCTACCCAACCACTGTTTACTCAAATACATCTGGGGCTTGATATACATTCAGGTTGATACCTTCCATCTTTTTTGTCAATGTATGCAAGTAGTGTAAAATATATTGTCTGTTAGAATCGTGACAGGAAGAGTATTTTCTATTAAAGTCTTCTCTGATCAGAACTCCCATGCAGTCAACAAATGCATCTTCCTGATACTTCACTGTCAACTTTCTAAATCTCAAATGTCATTGAGATTTACAACATTCCTGCCTGGCTCCCCATCCAGACTTTGAAGAACCAGTCACAGCTATGAACAGAAACTGGCAGCCTGTAAATAAAAATAATGGTGGAATTGCTAATAAGCTCTATTTACACCAAAAGTAATTTTTTTGGTTGGCAAGTGGCTGACATGATGGATTCCACATGGCTGACCACTTCCTACTACTTACCTCTGCAGCTCCAAGTATCCACCTACAGGAACTTTTGTCACATTAAAAAAGTTACACTTGAAATCAGACACAACCAAGTTAAGGTTTCCATCTGAGTACTGAAGTAAGCTTACTACTAAAGCGGGTTGCAATAAATGAACATTTAAGATAGGTGTCTCAAACTTCCAGTGTTACTTTAAATCTTACCAAAGATACTTCATGGTCCTACTTACCAGAGGAATGCAAGCAACTCCACCTCCACTGCCACTCTTCCAATTTTTTGACAGTTTTGGTAATAGCAAGTAATTCTAACTTTTGAACATTGCATAGCGGTTGATTTCTGCAAAGGTTTAAATGATAAACTTTATGAGTTCATCACTTTGTCATAGTAGTGCTATGTGTATATATACACACAAACACACACAGTGATAATTAACACTATTTGAAAAAAATCTGCTAAGAATTGTATGCACACAAAAAAAATCTATTACGTTTTAAGATGTGAGTTCAGTAACTTGCTCCCTTACTTAGAAATTTAGCAACTGCTCTTATCATATAGGAATATATATCATATCATATATAGGAATATATTATCATATATTCATATATTCAAACCACTTATATTTTATGAACTTCAGCTGCCAGAACAGCTGATCTGGAATTAAACAAATAAAGTCACAGAATCCTAAGGAAAAACACAAAAGACCATCAACAGCAGATAGCCCACCAGAATCTGCAGAGTTTATTGATAATTAATGGGTGAACAGAATATTCATTATGGCAGAAAAGCCAGGAGAGATGTTCGAATTAATATTCAAAGCAATGGAGCAGTAGAGGGTAGTTCTGACATCAGAATTTACTTTATCAGGGGATGAGCTGGGACTTTAAATTAAGGGAGGATTTTTTCATTTTTAAAGGGAGTTGCTTTATGGTTACCACTGAGCAAAGTCTAATTTCCCTATCATGCAAACTGATAAAAACTATTGTAAAGAAAGTAGATATGAACGATCACAATATTGTGAAAAAGTTAACAAGGCTTTCATAGCGAAAAGCTATGCCTCAAAAATCCCCAACAGTTTTTGAGGAGTCTAATTTGATGGCTGAAGAATAGGCAGGCTATGGTGATGTTAGCCCTCCCTGAAACTTCCAATGTGATCCCTCAGAAACTCTTGAAAAACATCAAACCTAACCATCAGAGGAAAAAGGTAGCTACTGTTGATTGACAGCTAGTAAAAAAGACAGGATTTGTCTGAAATCTGTGTTGCTGAATATATTCAAGAATGATTTTAAGAAAAAGGACGAGAAAGTTTGCTGTTGATAAAAAATTATGTGAGAGTGAAAACCTAAAATGTACTGCAGAGGCTTATACAGAAGACCTACAACAGTGACTGATTAACAAAATGCACAATAAAGGATAGACAAATATAACCACAAGTAGACAAAACATAATACTTTCAGTTGTATTGTAAACTCCTCAGTGCATGAGCTGGGCATTACTCCATTTATAAGGTATTTGTGGCTACTTATTACCTCATTCCCAAAAGCACATGCAGTGCCATCCCCACCCACCTTTACATCCCCAGGGTACATCAACAGCTAGAAATTGTGTAGAAATCTCAGAAATTGTGTAGAAATCTCAAACAGCAGAAAGGGAACGTAGAAGTGCAAGACAACTGATCTCAGAGCACAAAGGGTATGACAGTGCCCCCATATTATCCCCCCCCTTCCACTACAACAATCCTGTTTTAGCTATTTCCATCTGTTCGCCTCTCTCTTCTCTCCACTGTGCATGGAAAATGGGCAGTTCACATTTTTCCACTCACAGCCTGGAGAAGTGTCGAGGACAGTCACTTTACCCTTTCATCAGCTGCGATCTTAGATTTTAAGTGATCCAGTCTTATTGTGTGAAAACAGTATTTTAATACTTCCTACTTGTCTTTAATCAATAGATTACTAGCAAATTGAACTTGAAATTCAGCTGTTGCAACTCACATTGCTGATGTAGACAGATTTGGAGGGGAAAGAGAGGGGTGTCAAATACAATGAAGGACGAAGGACCATGCAACCTCCTGAGTACAAAAAGTGAAACTGATACGAGAGCTACACAAAGTGCTACAGAATTGTTACAGGAACTTGGACAAGATTAGCAAGTGAATGGAAAATATTAAATAACATCAAATAAATAAATTCCACGAGTCCTCTTCAGAGCATTTCAGTGAAACATCAGAAGGCAAGCTGGCATGTGCTCCACTCTTCACGTTTCCACACAAGAGCTGATAGTGCCTCATTTCTGAATCAGCAAGTCTAACATGAAGATTTTTTTTCCAGGGGTCAATTTTCCCATTGATGCAAGGAGGATTTACACATGCAAGTCCCATTAACATTAATAGGAGTTACCTACATAAATCCCCCTGCAATGATAGGAGAAAAGACCCCATAGCCTGTAAGGATCTAAGTTCTAATGATTACCTGTCAAATGGCCCTAAGCATCATCATCACTAGAAAAAGCAGACGTAGCAGCTTCATGGCTGAAAATACTTCCAAAGGAAGGGTAACTAATTGCAGTCATACAGATAAGGCAATGCAACACCAGAAGGGAAAGTGGCATAAAACTGTTTGAATATTAAGGGTTAATTCAATTAACCAAGTTAAAAAGAAAATACTCATTAAAAAAGGAATTCAAACATATCAAAGCACTCCTTCAAAAAAAAAAAAAAAAAAGGTGTGAATATTGTATGAGCTCCAAGGTGCTTGAAGGATAATACAGCTACTTGTTTAAAAATTCAATTAACCTTATCTTTCTTTAACTTGATTTATTAATAATCCTACAGATAAATTGCCAGTTTTTAAAAAGTCATGTTATCTTTTGAATACATCCTGTATGACAAGCCTTAAAAACTACTTCAAATAAGCCTAACCCTCACTTTGTATGCTTAAATCATTTAAAGCAGGAACAAAATGCAGTTCAATGCATGATTTCTGTAAAATAAAAGATCAACAGTCTTATCTACTGCTATTGCAAGTAAGCTATTGGGTACTCAAGTACCATAGGAAAAGCATTTTATGTTTCCATTTGCCATATGAACAAGACATGAAAAACATTTTTTGAGCAATCAATGTAGTGTGAAGTCATAGCCCACATCTTGTAGATTATTCTGTTTTATCTAAAATCACATTTGCAGGATTATCAAACGTTGCTTCATATGGACATGAAGCTTTACACAAACCACTTGCTATCTTATGTAAACACAATGTCACACATATTAAACTTCAATCTTATTACAGATGTCAACATGCTGAAGGTGAAGAACAGAATTATCAGAAAGTCTCCGCTAACAAATGAACTGCTTTTCTTGATTAATTGAAAGAAAACACACAAAAATGCACTTGCAAGCAAACCTTTAATTTTCATTGACGATTTCCTTGTAAACATAGAAGATGAAAAATTCAACTATGATCCCCATTACTGAAAGACGAACAGGTTATATGTCCTCCATTTAGTTCTTTTACAGATTTGCAGATGGTTAAATACAATTACCAGATACTCATGCTTTCCAATAGGCACAAAATTACAGTTAAACAAGCCTGGTTAATAGTATAAATATATATAACTTCTCAATCACAAGCATCCACAGGTAACTGTTGTTTAATATTGGAAACATTTCAATGACATTTTTCTGAGGACGTTGGGATTATACACACAATGGTGCCTATCCAACAAACAAATAATGTAAGCACCAATTAATTCATCTTTGAATTGCAAATTGGACAATGTATTATGATGCAAGACAAAATGAAGTTAACCGTATCGGTCATGCTGTAAAAAAATAAATAAATTAACCTTTATGGCACGAAGCCATTTCAAAGGCAGGAACATGCACTGCAAAACTGTACAGAAGTTTGGTTGTGTCAAGTCCAGACAGTGCTGAATATTCATAATTTAATGGCATTTTTATTTACATACAGTATTTAAGTACTGCTAGAACTGTAACTAAGTTCACGTACAAGTTTAAACTGTCTCATCAAAATTCACTGATCTCTATATTTAGACACACTGTTGATCTGTTGGGTGTACACTTTGAGGTAAAACCTAAAGTAAATGCTAAATACTCTTCATCATCTAATTTGAAGAATTGTTCAGAAGAAATGCAAGTCTATCCTGGTCATTTACAACAGTGTTCTCATTTTGTTATTCTTCCTACAAACTAAACTTATAAATAGTTCAATAAATTTTACTATATAAATGTTTTATGATTACCATTACAAAACGCATGATGTACAGCTATCACACTAGTTTTAATCCTAGTAACTGGGATCAATATAAACCTTTGGAATTGAACCTTCTTCTCAGTACGGAAAACCTCAATCATCATCTAAACTTCCCAGACACCATACTTGCAAAAAAAAAAAAATTATTGGCTTATTAGAGGTCCAACGTTGCAAAAAATCCAAGGAAATGTGACAACAGTTACGTTCAGTATATGATTTTTGGTTTTGTTAGGAAGTCTAGCATTAAGTTTAAACTGTGCTGTTTTCCTGACTGCAGTAAATTAAGTCACTGGTAAAAAAAAATGTCTGATCACGCTCAACTGTTAAATCTTATTAAAAAAACAAAAAACAAAAACAATAAAAACAAACAAACAAACAAACAAAAAAACAAAAAACAACACATTCTGAATGTAAAACAGTTTCCTGTGAAGAACACCCACTGGATTATACTTCCTTCTAAATTATGGCATCAGCTTCAAAACCATAAAAGATTCTTTTCAGAATACAAATTAAATGATGTCTTTTGTATTCTAAAGCTATCCCAGAGCTGTTAATACTATTGCCTTTAGGTTACGTTCCTAAAAAGCACTCTGAAGGACAGATGATGAAGTTTATACACAACTGTTTAATTAGCATAGACACAATGACTTTCAGTAGAAATGTTATACTTCGTAACAGATGATGGTCTTCTGACAGGTAAGCAAAATTGTATGTTATTTACATTAATTTTCACTTGCCTGTTTAAAAGATGTCTTTCCAAGATGTAAACCAAAACCAAACTCTCTCACAAGTGAGTCAATTTTAACATTTTAAATTCAAATATTTTGTTCTATGATATTTATTTATTTATTTTAAGCTATAAATACCCCTGCATCTGAGGGACCTATGACTTTATTTAGAAATATCTTAGCTATGAATGAAACTATTTGAATAAGAAATATTATTCAAGCTGAGGAAAATAAGGCAATCACAAATAGTACAGCTATGGGCTTTTTAAACCTCTTTTTCTTATCCTTCCTCTCTAAAATTTTCATTTCTTTCAACTGCCTCATCTACAAAGAGAAGAGAGCTAATTCATTCTTCACTATGTTCGTTAACAGCGGTACTACCTCTGCTACTGCTTTCCTCAGGTGAGGGTTCAGGTTTTGTCTCTGGTGAATTACTGAGTCCAGACTCTTCTGATGCAAGCTCATCTTCATCATAAATAATATCTTCTGGATTTGGTGGTGGTGGGCAAAATTCCTCTGTAGGAAACATTTCTTGGAAAATAGTTTCAGCCTATTAAGAAAAATAAACACAAAATAAACTTCACTTTGCAATGTAATACCTTACAGCAGTATTTTGTAGATATTTAACATCAGTTCTTTCAGATCAATATTGATTTAATACTTTGGCCTTTTGTAAAGACATAGGAATTGCCATACTTTCTTGCAGTTCTCCAAAAAAATCTTTTCCACTACAGAAATATCTCTAGCTCCAGTCAAACATGAAGAGCTGCATGGGAAGGATCTTGCCAGGGAGACCATTACAATGAAAGATGTTAAAAAGAATCATAGGATAATAAAAGGGTGTTTTTTATTACAATGTATAGAATACAACTATAAAATCTGGGAGAAAAATCACCAAAATAATACAAACTAGAATTCTTGAAGAATAGACATTTCATAAAAATGAGAGACAGAGGAGACTAAAATTAAAGTTGTGATAGGAAGGAGCTTTGTTAACTAGTGCTAAATTATCTTATACTTTCCTGTGCAAATAATGCACCTCTAAGCTTCTCTTTTTTTTTTTTAAAAAAAGTTATATTCAGGAATTTATTTACCAAATCAACAACATGCACATCATACACCTGTACTAGGTCTATGTGGCAAGGTTTTGGTACTGGGTGGGCTGCAGGGGTGGAGCAGGGATTGAGAGAGTGACTGTGAAGGAGCAGCAAGGATGAAGTGTTACGGACCGACTGAAGACGCAAAGGGAGGTAGAAGAGGGTGGATGGGAGGAAGGTGTTTTCAGTTTGCTTTTAGTTCTCACAGCTTTAGTCTGTTAGTAGTAGATCACATTAATTTCCCTTACACTGACTGTTTTGCCCATGACGGTAACTGGCGAGTAGTCTCCAGTCTTTATTTCAACCTATGGACTTTTTTCAACAACTACTCTCTCCCTGGTGCTGAGCTCCCTATTGGCGTTAAACCACCACAACGTCCATAAAGGTTTTCTCTTCCAAGCCCCTGAGCTTTCATGGCAAATGGAGACAACTGACACAGATCATGTTTTGGGTTTCTTCAGAGTGAAAGGAATATTGCCTCTCAATTTTGTCTATTTAGGAAACTTATGCCCTAAAGATAACCCGTGATAAGTGCTCCCATGTAGGAAAGAATACAGTTCATCTTTATATTGCTATTTTTACCAGACACTAAACTGAAAAAGCTGACAGTAGGGTCAGTTAATGCCAACTGCAAAGGCTGATTACATGATGCGGATTCCTGGACAAGGGGGAATTGTTTTCAGATTAATACATCATTGAGCATGTACCAAACAGCTTTCTGTGATAAACCTCACTGCGCACCAGCAGTGGATTTGTATCACCTGCACATGGATGTAGGGCTCCATTATTAACTGCTCAAATGACCTTGTCTACTCTCGGTTCAATTTAATTTTTCACTCTGCTTCCTAAATTTCACTTTTCCTTACCCATTTAAAATTGTTTTAAAACTATTTATATTAGCATATGAAGATATATATATATATATATATAAATCTATTATCTACTCCAAAAAGATGAGTCTGTAATTTCAAGACCCTGACTAATAAGTCTGGAGGAGAAGGGGATGCAAATACCCTACAAAAGGTTTACAAACTAAGTTTTTGAAGGCAAGAAAAAGACTTTTCATTTCAAGTCTGAACTTGCCCTTGACACTCCAAAAACGTACTTGAATTACTGTATTTAATAGAATACGGATGAAGAAAAGTGCCTTATTTTGCACTATGCATATGAAAAAATAGAACAGACAAACACTCCATGCTGCATTTCTGAACAATTTTTCAGCCTCCAATTAGGCAGTGACCAAAAACAGTCAAGTAATTATGAGGTTGAACATGGAAAGAAATTCTCAGAATCTTATCTATGTAGGACATCATGACATTGATTATAATTGAACAATTTAATGGTGTAGCGTGCTTGCAGGTCTAACAATTTTTTAAGTTAACCTTACCCAGCTGAAGTCATGCAGAATAATCAATAATAATTTAACATCTCCTTCATTACAGCACATTGGTATTTATTGTAATTAAGTTAGTAACTACTAAATATCGAAGCAACAATTTAAGTGCACCAGAGGTAGAAGTGTGTATGTTTGAATTAGGCATGCAAAGCATTTGCAATTAGATATTCTAATTTATAACTGTTAAACTACTTTAAGTTGAACAAAACTATGTTTTGTTGTTACTGTTTTGATGGCACATACAGTAGTTGCATGGGCTTTTGTAGCAACATTTACAGAGAACACTACCTAACTAAAAGAGCTTGGAAATACAACACACTTTAAAAACTATGAAATCCTTCCAGATAAAGGAAAAAAAAAAGGAAACAGGTTAAAGCACAAATATTGGCATGACATCGTAATGCTTTCTTATAAACATGAAGATGCCTCGGAAGTCTGAAGTAACTCAGGGAACACTGCATACTAATTGTACATGATAATTCATGTCAGGTTGTAGAGAGCAAGAAATAGAAAACTGGACGCAGTCTGGAAGAAGTCTGTATGTACAGAATTTGAAGGAATCATAAACAGGATTTTACACTTGATTAAGCCTATCCTCAGGGCAAATAAATGCAGACATTAAAATTTTAATCAATATTATACTAGAATTTAGAAAACTAAATTAAAGTAGAACAAGAATTAAGTCATCTGTATACTGAGATAATAAGTTGTTAAGTTGTGATACCTCACCTTCTAAGTAATGCATCACCAATACTACCAAAGCATAACAGGGGAATTAGAAATACTAATGGTAACGAAAACATAAATCATAGGAATTATCACTAAAACAGTAAGTAGAATTGATTAGAGAACTTATAGTCATTTTTCCAAGCTATCCCAAGAGTAATACACATAGTTGGTTTTTATTGTTGTTGTTTTGTTATTATTTTTTTTTAGTTATTAATAGCTTTCTCATCCATGAATTTGTAATTATCTCATGTTTAGAGATTTTCACCCGTTGCTAGGAAGATGAAAGGGATTTGGGGGTAGAGAGCACACCAACTTACATTTGTTTTCTCCAATTGCCTGTAAAGTACCTGTAAACTAATTGGGAAGGGTGAGTCCTAACTTTGAGTTCTGCTTTATTTTAAGCCCAGTCCTTATTTGGTCCTCACATATACTCCTTGTTGTTTTTTTTCCTTCATGATTTTTAATTATAAACATGCTTGTACTAAAATATTTTTCACTCTAAATAGTGACCACATATTTCAAAATTTAAAACAGGATAAAAAAAATGTAACTCCTACTCTTTCTGAAAACCACTGTCAGGCTCTTAATTGCTTCTCCTCTGAGGTACGTCCATTTAACATCTACCTCACTGACTGCCAACAGATTTCACCTGTAGGCAAACTCCATTACTTAGATTGTGTACATACAGCTTGATCTATAATACCACTACTCATCCACTGGTAAAAATAGGAGCTCTTAAGGCGGAAAAAACAAAGCTGAATTCTAGAAAGGGTGGCTGTCCGAATTTGAAATAGGCTGTTTTAAAACAAATTTAAACAGCTTTTAACCTGCAGTGTTTCAAGTAACTGTTGAAAAAAATCTCTTTTAAAAAAGAATTCCTTTACAATTTAAAACTGTTAACATAATAATTGTCTTGCATTATTTTTTGTCTTGACAATCCTTTTGTCCTATCAGGAGGCAAATGATTTTCTAGTAAAGGAAAATGAAGGGTACTATTAGCCCTTAATTATACTGTTCTGACCCTACAGTTCAGGCTATGTCAGCCTTTACAATTTAAACTCTTATTTTAAGAGGTTTATGACTTACTCATAAAAAGTCCTGCAACTAGTTAGAAGATGGCATGCACATTCTCTGAAGAGGGACATTAAAAAAAACAGCTTTAAAAATGAGTAGTGTCAGTTAATCCTACAAAGGTGTAAAATTGTTCTCATACATTAGGTCTGGAAGTACCTTGACATCACAGTGACTGCTGTGGTAGATTTGCCTAAGAATTTATACCTTCCTTATCAAAGCACGTCTTTGAATGGAAGAGCAAAGGAAAAGCACTCCTGCAGTCTTCTTGTATTGAACAAGTCATAAACTGCATATTCTCAAGATCTTGTTGTCTTCTGCTCCGTAGTAGTGGGGAAGGCACAAAGAGAGATTTAATGTGCAGTTCTTTGACAATTTCTATGTAACTACTGTTGATGATCCGGTGTTCCTGAGTACTCTGTCTATTGCCAAGAGAGACGGCGGCTACTTCAGCACTTCTCCATTTACTCTTTGCCTAGCAAGCTTCTTCACTTACCCTTCCAGAGCATGAGTACTGTGTCTCAAAGTGAGTACTGGTCTGTTATGTCTACTACTAGGCAAGTTGCAAGTAGGTCTTAGTTCAGGATTCCAGTTAGCTGGAACTAACTACATAAACACTGCGAACTTAAAGTCAAAACTGAATGTGATTTGGTGCCAAATACTATCTCAAGATAATGAGTTGAGTGAGATTCTCCTCAATGACTTCAGAGACACAATTATACCATAAATTTTTAATGCAGTGGTACTAAAGCAAAGGGAAGGTAAGCTTAACAGGTAGCTCAACAAGCCAGACTAATAATGATGATGTTGTTTTTTCTTCCCCCCCTTTTTTTTTCTTCCAATACCTTTGGGCCTGTGGCTGTCTCCTGCAGGTACTACACTAGTTTGACAATTTTTCCAAGATGAACTGTAGACGGGCTTTTCTGACCTTTCATTTATACTGGCTTTTCCTTTCTACAGTGTTAAAGGCACCATCCTCCCAACATCATCATTTTCAGGTACTTCTACCTTATAAATGCCCTCTACCTTTTCAGATAAACCATCTACTACTCCTAATGTTACTACACTAACTGTCCTTTTCTGAAGTTTCTTCCATTCTCAATTCCACTGACATTTACTTTGCTTGTTAAGAATTTTGTGTGTCTAGCTGCAAAGCTTTATAGCTGTATTAGTATTGATTACCTACCATAAAGCAGAATAACCCAGAACAAAAGCAGACTGGACTGTATTTAAAACTGAAATTCTGCAACCAAAAAAAAATTGGTCTTACTAACCTGTTTGACAGCACAGTCATTTCCTAAAGCAGAGTCTGGGCCAGAACAGACATACACATTTGAGGGTAAGCTGCTGTATGAATTTCTGTCGATTCCTGAAGAATCTCTCATGTTGAAGTATACTGCCCAGAGGACTCTGGGTTTTTCCAGTTCTTCATTTTCAGTCTCTAGAAAGATTAAAAAAAAAAAAAAAAAAAAAAAAGCGTTTCCCATAATCAATGTTTATATGTAACAAAATAAAAACATAATCTAGCATACTAAAAGTCAATTTATTAACAGGAAATTACATTAATAAACATGTATTTTCAAATTATTTAATTAATTTTACTTTCCATTCTTTTCTGAGGTACTCTTTCATCATAATTCTGTTTCCATAATTACGTAAACTCTACTTATTCTGTACATGGTACGCCACAGAAGAATGCCTTATCACATAAACGAACAGTACCAAGAAGCTTGGGTCTAAATTTAACCACTTTTCACTTTGTGTTATCTAGCTCACTCAGGAAAGACTCCATGTGCTTATGATGGGCTGAGTAAGTTCTCCATGGGTTGAACCAACTCAGAACTTCATTCCATATGCAAAGACATTCTTCATGTGTACTTTTTCCCCCTCATTTAATAGTTTATTTTTGTATGGGAACTCCTTCCATAATGGACCTTTGTATGCTTCAAAGGTTGGGCATCTTCAAGCCAATATAAGGAGACTCACCAAGGCTCATGGCTTAAATCAAAGGCATTGTTTAAGAAAAAAAAAAGTAGTGTCACCCCACTCTCCCTTACTAACTGCAGACTAAGAATTAGTTAAAAACAGAAGCACACTATTTGAGATAAGTAATATGTAAAATCCCTATACTTTGGGAACACTGCCGAATGAAAATAGTTGGTTTATTTACCTACACTTGTTGAGGTGTATTGTAACACAGTATAAATCATTACAAACACAAAATGACCATTAGCTACATTGTGCTTGTTCATCGTTCATATATTCTCGTAGTTACTTTGCACACTGATATAATCCCTCTGCACATAGACAAAAAAAAGCTCTTGGAAGATGAAGGTCACTTTTTAACAGTGCAGAATGCAATGGAGGAATACACAACAGATTCTGAGCTTAATAGATACTATTTGTTTGGCATATTTGCTGTCCCCTTTTTGGTATTTTAGCTCCTCTAAAATAAATGAAGCCTGTAAAAGACCTTGTGAGATTTACTTCTTTCCAAGGAAGAAACTACTATGTAACGACATTCAAAACAGTATTTTAAAACAATTGAATTAGAAAAAAAAAAGATAAATCTCTGCTATTTCTTCGGTATCTTTTTATAACTGTCAAATACTTTAAAAAAATAGGTGCTAACCATCTTGAACAATTTGAAATATAAATTAAATTCATCAGCCTGTGAAAGTCTGAGCCTTAATACAGGGCAAGATGCTCTTTAATATATTTAAAAGTTCACATTGCTCATAAAAGTTACTTCTTCCTCATTTAGGCAGGAAAATGAATGGAGTCCTCTTCTCCAGGTGACTTTGCCTCTTTGACCTGCCATGGCCCAGTGCTCACTTTATCTGGTGATTCATTTTCAATAACTCCAACAGTATTTGTTCTGACATTTTAATTAAAATACGACCACTACCTCATCCTGATGATAAAAAGGCCTATGTGTCAGTGAAAACTAGCTTTTCAGTGCCTCAGTGCACCTGAGGACCCCTATGATCACAGAGTTTCTACAGAAGAATTTCAGTCAGGTTCTAAACAATACATCATTTCAGAACTGGATCACTTTAAACATTAAGATTAATGCCATCTCCCCTCCCCCAATGACTAGAAGACACTAAACTGCAAGCTAATCTTTTCTTCACCAACTGAGTCTTCAAAACACTTGGCACTGTGTTGAAAATTTAAGATATACATTAAAGGTTAATGTTTGGAAATTAGCAGGCTTTAAATTAACAAATACAAGCATGAGAAGTGTTTGCAGCATTCCAATCTAATTATATTTGCATTTGCAAAATGTTTTCTATTTTCTAGTTGTAAACAACGTATTCGTTTTATAAAGACAAACTGATTAAAAGAATTACATCTTTGTTTGGGACATCAAAATAAACCTTCCTTTTCCTGTAAGCAGAGAAGTTAAAAAGCGCATTTAATCTTTTACCTTCTACTTAAAGCAGTTTGCTGCCTAATAAAACAATAGGATATTTGCTTTTCATTAAAGGGTAGAAGAAAAAATCTTAAAAATGGGAAAAAACATAGGAAAACAAAATTGTGAGAAGCAGAAGCCAACCTTTTATGAAACATTTTCTTAGTTACAGAACCCTGAGAGGAAAAACAAAGACTGTGTACATAAAAGACTGTTTTTGTTTTTGTTTTTTAAACATGAGAAAATTCTACCTGAATACACAAAGGTAGGAGTGAAACTTAAGAGCAACTACTATAAGCAAACCAATTGTGTTTTAAAATATATCCAAATCTAGCTCAAAGAAACTAGCTCAGGGACAATTGCTTTGTCAACAACTCTGGGACTGTGAAATTGTCCATCTTAAGGTCAAAGTTCATAAAAGTAGCTGGCAAAGTTTCTTAAATGTAGGATCAAATAATTAATTACTGGAAAAAAAAATGGAAATCTGTCTTCCCAGTAACACCACAGTGAACAAGGTCTTTAAACTTCCACTGCTTAAAGCAGAATCCAGAGAATTTCAAAAGCAGCAAGGAAGCACTTGAAGACAGAAAGGATGAGTAACAGCTTTAGAACAGGAGAAGGCAAATAAAATCTGCCTAATCTGGCAGCTGGAGGAAAAAAGCAGACCCCTACCTCTTGGGGTTTTGTGATTTAACTAACTCCTAACTTTTGTGGGTTTTTGTGAAGAAACTAGGATGAAGTGGAAAAAAAAAAAAAAAAAAAAGGAAAAGGAAACAAGTGCACAAACACTTCATTTCTCTACTGAAAAACATGCTGAGGAGCAAATATGTTTCCATGTGCTAAAAAAGTGCTAAAATTTAAAAAGGTTCTAGACACTTAAATCTACAGTCCTTGTATGCTGAAGTTAACCTACAGCTGAACAACACTTGAAGCATTAGATCATGAAATACAAGAAACCTGACATCTGCCTAATTGTGATCCTCCTCTGAACACAGATTCCTTCACTCTGAAACGCTGCCATCTAAGTAGCAGCTTATCACTTGTTTTCATCCAGGTGATGGATTCAGACGTTCAGTAACGGATACTTCAAATAAAATGGTAAGCTCTACTTTATTTATTTATTTTTACCTTTTTCTGCTTCAGTATTTAGATGGAATAACTTCTGTACAACAGGCTCTAAATCTTCCCTAGCAGTTTTAGTTGATGGACATGTTAAATGGACTAAATCTGTAAAAGAGAACACAAATTAACTACATTCACCAGCATGCAGATATACAGATATCACTTATAATTTAAAAAAAAAAAGGCACAGCAGGCTTTTAAAAGTCACTGCTCTTCATATAAATCACTTCGTATAAATCACTTTTTCACATTTTTTTAAGAACTTTATTGGTAAACCTCTGCACAAATCTCAGAAGGAACGAAATCTGCAGGATGACACATTTTAGAACAGGTACTACATTTCAGGTCTTGTCCACGTACTTTAAATACTAACTCCAGTTCCAAAGAAATGTTGACAAATTACTTCAAAACAAACAAAAAGCCAACAAAACACAAATTCCTTATGCTCTCATCCCCCATACAACACATGAATTATATTAATTCCAACGGAATCTATTCATTCTTCTTCTAAGTTCTTGAGTACACAATGGATCTGTGTCCCAATAACTGCCTTTCACACATGAACCTCACAATTATCTCTTTCCTCCATATTAACAGGTAGGATGAAAGTATAATTTAACATCAGCAGTGCAGACAAAGAGAATATTATTCTATGAATAGGTGACTACTGATACCAGGAAAAGCAGGAGCAGGAGTCTGGATGAACAAACATCAATTAAGGATCTCTAGAAACCCCAAGAATATTCTTGAGTACATTCCATAATCCTTGACAGTCCAATAGTTCAACAATGTAGTAAACCCACACATACCACTGTTCTTTCATCAACACCCTCCAATAACAATTGAATTGGGACTGAGCAGAAATTTGGAATTCTGATTCTGTGCCTACTTAGGCTTCTCAAGCTTATTTCTGGGTGCACTATCTTTCTTCACTGAAGGAAAAAGTCTGAGCAAGACTTCCAGTTCTTTTATTGTACTAAACAGTAAATAGGAGATGAAATGAATAAACACAGATTTTAAGTTACATTTCATTGGCCTCTCATGAGATAGAGCTCTGCTACATTATCCCACCTGAATTCACATCCCTTCATTCAGATATTCAAAAGACACATGTAAAGTTTATAAACCCACCTAAATGTATTCATTTGTTACTGAACAACTACCTGGAAACTCATCGGTAGTGAAGTATCTGTCAGAGCATCATGATGTTGTGCCTATCTCTGTACAAATTCACTGATTCATTTGTTTTCATCACAGTATGTTTTTGATCAATTTCATAGCTAAGTATAGCTATGATGTTACTTTAAATGGATATATTTTCCTTTTCACTCTGAAACCCAGCTGCATTTGTTTCATTATTTCATTCACAAGTACAACAGAATGTCTTGAATGATTTTTTTGGCCTCAGTTATGCTACAAAGTTTGACAAGGACTTCAAGAGGGCCAGAATTTTAACCCTTCATGCTCTTCCTTTTGTACGCTAGCACACACAAAATCACCTTCAAAGATTGATACTCATTTTTGAATTTAACCAAAATCAAATTTTTTATCTAAAAGGCATATGTGCTAAAAAAAAAAAAAAAAAAACCAACAAAGGCAAATGAAAACAGGTGGTGATAATGAATGTCTCCCTGTATTGTTAACTAAATGTTTACAACTCCAAACACTGTAATACAACCTATTCTTTCCTCAAAAAAAAAAAAAAAAAAAAAAAAGAACCGCTATAAATCACTAAAGTTCACATGATTTACTTCCTATAAAATCTTTTTTATTACCTTTAAGGTTATGGCTATGAGTTACAGTCATCAGTATATATTTTGATTATATTTGATTTACTCAGGTATAACTGCATTAGTTACAGTGGTTGCCAACATTTGTCTTCAAGTAATTCTTCTAGCAAGAAGAACGATGAGTTTAGTTCATGATTTCATCATTACAGTCTCAATTTTTAGGGCAAGTGAAGGAGTTTGGTTCCACTCAACTGGCAATACAGATTATGTGCCTGTCATTTATGCAGTGTGATCAAAGCGCAGATGTATTTGTATACTTATCTTAAATAATTGTTTGAAAGAGAAATCAGTCAGGTTAAAACCTATTTACAGATAATGATGTAAAAGTTTTAAAAATATATTTATATAAATTTATGAAATAGTGCCCTTTACTAATAACAACTATTCCATTTGAAGACAAATTTCATTAAAGAACGTAATACATTTTTTATGAAACTGAAGGAAAATGGAGAAATTCAAGTAACACAAAAACTTATTTTTTCAGCATCACAAAAATTCTCTTGAAACTAATAATTACACCTGTTTAGCCTGAATCCTTTAGTTTCACATCCTGGTATATGCCTGTATAAACCCTTAAAAAAAGTAAATCTGCTATTTAAAGGAGTAAATATTAACATTATGCTTTACGGCAGTGAATTTCTTAATTGCAGATTTATCACTTTATCACAAGTAAGAAATATAACTTTGAGTGACTTAATCTTTTAGTTCATTCTTCTTTCATATGCAAATACCTGAGTTCAGGCCTGGGTACCAGTAAAACAAATTGGTCATTATTAGAATTTATTACTTTGTTGTTGTCATTGTTGTTAAAAAGTGTTAGTCAGATGATATCTAATTCTACTTATATTCCAGAGAGTGTCCCCGTCTTGTAATCTGAGTACCAGAACGCAAAAAAAAAAAAAAAAAAAGTTTGGAAAGAAAAATAAGTACCCCATATGACTATTTTGTTGCTTATCTATTTGAAGTTCACACAAAATACCAACAAAAGTCATAAAGCTCTGTACTTAGAAAACTCTTAATGCAAATACCGGGAAAGTCCCTTCAAAAAAGGTTATTTCTGAGACAGAATTAGAAAATCTAATGCAGAATTAGACAATAATAAAGTTCTTAAAAGCATTTGTGTATCCTTTCCTCAAATAAATCATGATGCACTCCGTAGAGTACAAGAGTGTAAGCTTAGACATAATTTTACCTCTGCCAAACCTTTCAGAAGTCAAAAAGCCCCAAAATGTAGTGTACTTCAGGTAAGGTTGTCCATTTTCAAACAAACTCTAAGGACATGCCATCAGTAAGACTCATGTACTTTGAATTATTACTATTTTTAATGGAAAGATTTATTATTGTATAAGTGAAAATAAATATACTAGCCTAGTAGGAAGTAATACAGTTAGGAGAACATATATCCCATACTTACAAGTGTCCTTCATGCATGTCATAGTTGAAGAACACAACTCAATGACACAGACTGCTGGTTGTCCTAGATCCACTGGAGGCACTGTCAAAATGGAAACCTGCCAAGCAGAAAGAGAAGAGAAAATTCTGAATATCACACTAATTTTTAAATGCTGTATTAACTTACACTGAAATATTACAAACCGCAACTCTAATATCCTATGAACTGCTTAATTACAAATGGCTATGCACTGAATTGCAAATAAAACACAGTATTCAGAATACCATATGTAATTATTAGACCAAAAGCCGTGTAGCACAGTTTGGAATATAAAAGATTTATGATAACCAGACGTATGTATACAAACATACACATTGATTTGTGGAAAGTTATTGAAAGATAAACCTATTAAGTTTAAAAATCTTTATACTTTTGCAAAAATAAAAAGATTATCTAAGCTTCACACTTATTTACCAATAAATTCATACCTAGGTATGTATGGTCACAGAAACCTGTGTATATGTTCAGTCACCTGCAGTTTATCAATCCTATAAACATGTATTTCTGCAACATATATTAAAAGCTCTCAAGGAGCAGTTGTTATTCCCATATATACAACCCATGATGCAGGTGTTTCTTTTATGAAACAGAAAACCCTGTTGGCAAGAGCATTGGTATGTGAGAATGAGAGTATTTCAATGCAAGACTACTAGTAACAAGATTTAGGAAGGACAGGCTTCTCATCTTTATTCTTATTCTGTAGATAGTATTTAACCTGTAAAAATTAATGGAAGCACACAGGCAGTGTACGGAAAAAAAAAACAAAAAACAAACAAAAAAAAAACACAGACTGCGGGCCTTAATTCTAAAGGGTATTAAAGATTGACAAAGCAGAAACATTTGAAGAAGGATCTGAATATGTATGAAAGGAATCTCAAGCTATAAAAGTGAATGTTATAAAACAAAAATGTTTGAACAAAGCTTAGACAAGAAACTGGGTTAATTACCATAGCATCAAACAACAGAGAAATCCAAGTCATTAAAATACAATAGAGTAAAATTACAAGGAGTTTTAGAGAAACTGATGAATTATACAATTATCAGTAGAGATGGCTGACCAAAATGCTTGATTCAAGCAGAAACAAATCCATAAACTAATTCGTAACACTTAAACAACAGTTTAAATATCAATACATACAATTCATAAAGAAGTAAGTGATAAAAAATTGGTATGTACCTGCTGCTCTGAATCTGTCTTTAGTACAGATTGATCTGTAATGAGCACTGCTCTGGAGATCTGCCTACAATTAAAAAATAAATAAAATTGTGGTATTGAAACAAAAAATTACAATTTGGATTCAGAGTTTTGGCAATCCCAAATTATGCATAATACTGTAGAAATTTTATTTAAGCATACAATCTTTATTAGTATGGTTACTGGTAAGACATTTTGCCTGTTGATAAAGTAGGACACCTTTTGGAACATTGATATAATATTTTAATTGACAAAAATAGATGATGAATTCATGAGTCAGTGCCATTATATGAAGCAGCATGAATATCCTTCCCATTTAAAAATTTGTTTTATTTTATCAAGATTAGTAGCAGCATGTTAGAAGACTTTTTACGTTCCAAACAGCACAGGATACTTTGTATTAACAGGAAATATACTACAGTGGGGTTCGTGAATTCAAACCTCAACTCTTCCATGGCCTATAATTATTTCTGCATTGCACTCACTACTATAGTTTTATTATTTTCATATCTGCAGTACTTTGAGGACAAAGGCACTATATGTCCAATGCTTTTGGCAACAACAACAAAAAACAGAAAATACAGGGACTTTATTTTTCTCTACACCTGAACAAATTTAAAGAAAGAAGAGCAAAAGCACCTGCACCTTCTAAGCACTTTTAAACAAACGTGAAACCCTTAATGGATTTTTTAAAAGGAAATGGATAATACAATTTAGACGAGCCTTTAATGAAACGTAAACATAGAAAATACATTATATTCTCAGATATATGCAAGGAAGAGGAAAAACTATGCACAGAACTAAGCTATGCTGCAAAGACTAAGCAGGAAACAATGTCTTTAATTTGCACTGTGCTCTTTTGTTTTAAGAGACGTAGTACATTTACTGTTTTACTACATACCTGTAACATACATTTCTGCATACACTCTCTGAAAGGTAACTGTCTTCCACAATAAAATAGTTGGCACTTATTCTTTGTCCAAAATGATCAATAATTGCTTTGCATCTGTTGAAAAATTTGAACCAAACTAATAAACTCAGATATAAAGTAACAAAAGTATACACGTTTTTCAATCTTGAGTTACACAGAACATCATTTATGTGTGTCAAATGATCTGTACACATTTATCATGTGAACCTCTAAATACACATCTCAAATTGATAAAGAAATCAGATATTTATACATTCTACATGGCATACATGACATTTTTTACATACAATTTCATTAAACTGATATTAGAACATTAACAAAGTAGCTGCTTTTTAAGGAAAACAAGATGTACGCTAGTAACACTGCTATTTGCTTGTATGTGAAAATGGCATGAAGTTTCACAGTACACAAAGCGTAGAAAAGTCATACTCTTAATGATTTTGTAGGCATTACTCTAACACGGTGCTATTTCTGCCCCTCACACCAGCAACCTTTACCAAAGGCAAGTTTATTTTCCTAATAATTGACAAATAAAATGGTAAATTAATTTAAGAGACGTAAGAAAAGATCTATGAGAAATGCTTGCCTCAGACTTTCCAGGAGAACTTTTCTAAACTTCTAAGATTGTATTATTAGTGGTTAAATATAACATTTATCTCTAAGTTACAAACAAAAAGGGTAACTGCTTAAGAGCAGCATAAATGTTCTTAATAGATACTGCTTGATTCTATTCCTGTTCTAGTGCAAATGTTTCATTCATTTGCCTCAGACAACACTTGAAAAGTCAAAAACAATGGTCCACCAAAAAAAAGCCTCTCTGAATGTATGCAGGTCCAAATGATACAAGAATAATTATATGTAGTGGCATTAGTATATAAATTTTCAATAGACAAGTGTACAGAAAATTTCCTGTAAAAATAGAGCAAATTAGTTTAACCTAACATTTTTTAGATATGTGAGTTACTGTGTTGTTTTTTTTTTTTTTTTAATTAAATACTTCTGAACAAGCATCTCATTTTTTTTTTACACATGTGCATACACATCATGAGCAACATGTAAAACATCAGAAGGATGCCTAACGGAGATCCCTTAACAGATTTAAATGTTTTATTGCAGCTCAATTCCTGTATAAGTAATTATCTGACATGCAAGTTATGCCTTACAAATAAAGAACACTTTTGTAGCTTCACGTTACTCATTAGCTTCTGTGCTCAGAATGGTCTATGCAACTACAGAAGAGGAGAATGAAACCTAAGTAACGGCAGCCCGTCATCGCTAGCTTTAGCAGCATTAGGATTTCACTGTTGCTTCTTCTAGTCAAAAATGAGAACTGAAGAAGGGCGCAGGCTATGCTTACGTACAAACATAAGAAGTTAGTAACAAGTAAGGAGAGATGTAAAAAACTTCTAATGCTTATTTCATAGGAATCTGGATGCTACACATATACCGACATCCAAATGCAGCAGATAACTTGCAAAGCAGTAATTTTAAGTCTAATGGTACAAATACTGATTAACTTGAAACACGCTGTATGCTGTACTTTCTGTACGCTTCAAATCACATTCTGTTCAACATGTGTTTGTGTTTCTCTTGCAACTTTAAGAAGTTTTTTTTTAATGTTAAACTGATTTCTTTCTCAAGCACTCATTTGAATACTGCAAATAAACAAGGAAGTCAAGCCGCTACAGTTCATATCTAATTATAACCTTTCTTATTGTTTATGAAACAATTTCCCCTGCCACCCCCCTAAACATTATTGAAGGGGAAAGGTTGATTAAATGTCATGTTATATCACTCAAAGCCAGCAAAAGCAACTACACGCTTTTTATTTTCCTGCTAAGTGTTGTTTCCTCTTCTTTGTTCAGGAACAGCTATCGGGTCATACACTTGATAAGATTTTAAACAGAAAAAGAGATAATGCTTTTAATATCAGTCTCCACTTTACTTCAAAGGATGATGCTGAGAAAATTTCTTTCAAGTACTGCTTCCAAATATGGAAGACACTTATGCACTGACATTATCAGGTCTCTGTCATCTGATATGTGTTGGGACAATGAATCATACAGAACCCTCCATTGACCTTCTTTCAATGTGTCTAGATAAAAGGATGAAAATTAGAATCCATCTCCTTGCAGTGCCACGAGTTATAAATGTACTTTATAGGGCTCATTATCCAAACTAATGGACTAAGGGCGACATCCTTGAAATGGACTTACCAGCACTGACAAAGCCAGTATGCAATATTTCAAGACAGATATGTAAATGACTATGTGTTTGCTATATCTTTTTATTACAGACATATAAATTTCCATTTATCATACCTTTTCCATTTTTGAGACAGAATTATTTAATTGGAAATGTATTTAAAAAGTGATCAATATAAAATGTCTACCATTAGTATTAATGCAACCCATGTAATTTAAAATAATCTAAAATTTATCAGATAAAGTCAAATAAATGATGTACAATAAAAATGAGAAAATAACAAAAAAGAAAACAATAACCATGAATACATTCAATTTGCTTTTTCCTCAATCTAATTAACATGATGTATTTTTTATTTTCTAACGAAGCATCAGAGTTCTATCAAGAGTACAGAATATTCTGCTTATGTACTAGAACACCAGACCTAATCTGATATGATACCTAAAAAAAAGAAAGTTTCAAGTGACTTAAAGAAACTTTAAAACAAGTACGTATAAAAGTTTGCATACTTTCATGTTGTCTTCCCTGAATCTTACTTTTGTGAACTTTAAAAAGGGCTATAGCAACAAGATTAAAATAATTGGGTGGTTCAGGACAAAAAAATCTACTGCTCTCTCTATATACAATTTTTACATGTAGTAAAAAAATAAAAAAGCAGTTCAACTAGTTACTGAATTGGTTCTTACTTTTCTCGTACTGGACATAATGTTAGCCAAGTCTGGAAAAGAGCTGAAATGACCTATGGATATACTTAGGGTTAAACCAAAACTCTAAATGAAGAAGAAGTTTGAGAAGAAAATCAAGGCTGTATTTATATTTTTTCCCTACTTGTATTAAAGCACATATATTAAAGATACTAAAAAACTAATTGCATGAAGATATTGATGAAATCTGGAAGCCTATGGAAGATCTTTATAAAATAGTGATGAACATTGCATAACTTGACTATGCCTATTGTTGTAAGTTTAACCTGTTTGCAGTCAAGACAAGCTGTCTCAAACTACAGGGACAGCTGTGGTAACAACAAGATATGAATTTACCTATTAACAATTACTATTAATGGCCTATTGACTCAAAAGCTCAGTAACTCATGAATACCCTCATTAACAATCTGATAGATGATTTCTAGTAGGTAAAAGACTGCAGCCTGAAGTCAAGAGGAAACAGAGCTGGCACAAAAAGGGAATGCACAGTAAGGAAACAGGTAACATGGAGAAAGAAGTGAAAGGAAATAGTGATGATCTTAGCAAGAGAACTGGTTAGCTTACTATGTAACACTAAGGAAGAGACTTTTCACAAGTAAACAGCAGTACTGCATTCTGGTGAGAGAAAATAGAAAAAGAGAAAATATCCTTTCTGAATATCTGGATAAGAGAATACACTTGATTCAAAGAAACTTGGCCTTTGAGTGACATTTTTACTATAGTGAAGAGAATATTTAAGACTTTTTTGAATGATTAGAAAAAAAAAGTTTTATGATCCTGTTGCTGAAAATACTTTGTTTTAGCTACTAGTACCATGCTCTCAAAGAATCAAATATGCAGTGAAACTGGAAAGCAAACATACTACACTGATCATTTAATTACTAATATTCCTAATAAAAGTTCCTACATATCTTATATCTTATTTTCCAATATTTGCTGAAGAATGTTTTCAATTACAGCTGGAAAAAAAAAAAAAAAAAAAAGACTCCTAAGAGCTAAAGTCTCAGGTAGAGTAAGTAGTAACTGATAAAACGTATACAACAGAAACCATGACAAACTACAGAGGTATGAAAAAAATGCCACGATGGAAAAAACTATGGGTTGCCTTTTCCAACTTTACACCTGCCTACAGGCCTGATATTGTAAAAGAATTTATCCTAGGATAAGAGGGCAGCATAGTTTATGACAACAATCTACCTAAAAACTCATTAAAGTCTTTTCTCTTGGAGTGACATGCATTATCAGCAAAGATTAATCTGATGAGTCTTTAGGTGAGCTCCATTTTTAAAAATGCAATAACAGAGGGCTTTGTTGTCATCTGATGAAAATCAATTAGAGTAGGTAAGGCCACAAGGAAAACTAACATCACTCATCACCAGCCCCCCGGCAGCTGAAATGATTTGTCTTCCAAGCTTGGGTGATCAGGAGCTGCAGTAATATCACAGGGAAATTAATTTAGTTTCTATATTCTAGACCCGCTTTCCTTGTTCTGGAGGACCTATACACAAATTACTTTTAATCAAGGTTGATGTGTTATTAATACTGAGGAGGATCTTTGAAGAATCATTTTTTTTAAATTGACTTAACGCATTTTTCACCTGTGTTTTGTATATAAACAGAAGGTTACTTATATTGCCCTTACCGTCCAGATTCTTTGTCCACTACAAGGCACTGCACGGAATGGCGAAGACAATAGATACCACCAAATACTGCACACATCCTAGAAACATAAAAAATAAAAGTTACACCTATCATGACTAATTGTAAGCAATGAGAGCACTTACGTTAAGCAAGGCAAAGCATTGTGCACACTGTAGTACAACGTTTTTAATGACAAGCCTTAATCTTTGAATCAGACAATCAAAAAACAATCAAAACAGAGCATGTCTGTCATATAGTTTTGTAAAAGATTTGTTAACTTTTTTAAATTAGCATTTATTAGAGTCCTCTTAATTGGTACATTAGCTTGAACACTCCTCTGTTACCATCCTCAGTCATTCAGGATGGAAAAGCACCTATTTACTAAAGACAGGATGTCTACTGAGCATGCTGCACGGCAGATGGTATAGAATGAGAACGTAAGACCACACAACAACCAAACCAAACTTCTACCAGAATTTTAAGTGTGGTTCAGAACTTACTTCTCTACTTCTGCTAACTGTAGCATGGGAACTTTACCGACTATGAGCACATTAAATTTTAAGGGCATTGAGAAGTACCCCAACAGAATAGGGTACCTCTTGTGGTCTTAGGGTGACCTTGTTCAAGTAGTGATTCCTCTGAGTTCCACCTATATTAAGATACAGTTGCTTGAGATACTCCTTGTATGGAATAATGATAAAAAATATTCTAAAGAGAAAAAGAAACCCAAGAGAATTCAAAAGGTAAAATATACTAAGTTGTTCTCCACTTACAAAGAAATCTCAATACTCAAGTAAATTACCAAAACATTAAACCAAAATTACAACTTATTTGTTTTTATACTATAAGGAGACACAGTTTAAATAAACTAAATTATGACAACTAAATATGAGGAAGTTACTTTTGGATTAGTTTGTAACAACTTCTGCAGGAAACAGCTTTTGTTAAGAGATTCTGTAACAATCACGTTGTGCTTCTCTACTTTGCTCTGATGCACTGAGCTACATGCAGTTGCAATGACACTGCTGCAGCAGGGGTCAACAGATCAAACTCAGTATTGAACAGTGAACGGAACAGATCTCTGTGGGATGAGTACGTTTAATGACACCACGCACCATGGCTGATCATAAGAAGCAACCTGCTGCTCCACTGTACATGCATTCCTGCCTAAAACGTGGCATCTCCTCCAAGACAGCTGCCTTGGCTCCCTTCCACATTTCCCTGCTGACTACCTGTAACTAAGCCACTCTCTGTGCCAGAGGCTGACCTGCTAAATCATACACGTACTTAGATTTCCCACTTTTTAAATGGTCAGCGAACCATTTTCTTCTTTCCATTTGCAGAGAGTCTAGTTTGAGGGCACCTTCCTGAGTCTGTGTGAAGTCAGCCCCCTGCAAGAGTTTGTCACTTGCCAGGATGTGTCTCCCCAGCCCCCAGGGCATCTCTGAACAAAATTCTTCATCAGAGGAACATCCTATGCATAAAGTGCAAAACCTCTCTCCTGTAAAGCAGCACAGTAAAAATCTGCCTGGTGAAGAGAAATCCCCTTATCCTAACTTCCTAAATCTGCTACAAACCAGGCTTAACCTCTGGGGATTACTTCTCTGTAGATTTGATGTGACATAAAGTAATTAACAACAAATAAAAGTTTTGTTTCCACAAGTGATGCCTACAATTTTTACTGAGCTCGCTTAACATTAAAATGGCTGCAATATTACCAGCTTGAAAATATTTTAATCCCAGCTCTTAAAAACTTTTAATATAAGCTGACATCCGTGAAAATAGCACCAAGCAGGTATCAACAACCAAACTGCCTTCTGAAATGTATCTAAAAAGAAACTATGAACTTTTTGTAAGAGCCCAGTAATGCAGAGAAATTTGTGATCTTACAGAAACAAGATGTACGTTAGGGATTCACAAAGATAAAACTTCATGATTTATTGTGAATTCAAGTTTGGTGAATCAGGATAAACTTCCACTCTTACTTTTTGTTCATGGTGCACTGTTTCAGGGCATTGTTACTATAAGAATAAGACAAAACTCTCAGAACTAAGTTCTCTAGAATTCAGTACGGCAAAAGGTAAAACAGTAAGAACACTTAAAACATTTTTCCAATTATTTTAAAAGAGAAATAATCTTTAACGTTTCCAGACAGCATGAAAATTATCTAGTGGAATGAAGTGAAGAAAAAAAAATGGTGCAGATGTACCCAATCCTTTACAATACAGTTTCAGGTTTGGACTCTGCACTGTCTGATTCATCTCGGGAATCTTTAATTGCTTTTTTACCCCCCAGTAGTTCATTCAGATCAATCAGCTACCAGTGACCTCTTCTCACGTATGCAGAATATAAAGAACATGATCTGCATATTGTCATAAAGTGCATATCCTTTGCTCAGAGAGAACTGATGGGTCAACTGTCAAATGCTATCAAGTGACATTTGACAATTATTGCTTTGTCCTACAAGTTAAACACACCTGTGCTCTTTCTGTGATACCTATTATTCAAAAGTAAACACCCTCTTGAAGGAAATCACGAACCAGTGCATAGCACATTCAGTGCAGCGACACGCTGTTCCATTTTGCCATCCTGGAGAAGGATACTGCGAGTTTTCCAAGTTCCTGTTACTCAGCTAAGCTTTGGTGTGACCCAGCCATTTGATGTTCAGCTCACACATGAACAGACAGAGCTCAAACTGGGAGGGCATAAAATTAGAAATGCTACCTGCCATTTCATTAACAGAGTGCCTAGGTGTTGTATTTGAATTAAGATTGAGTCTGTAACACCCAAAATACTGTAGTGCTGAAGAATATTTGTGCCTTCTTCACCCCTGACACCACATACAAGAACAAGAGGCAATAATATTGCATGTGCGATACTGTACTCTGAAGCACAGCAGCCTAAGGAAATGCCACCACTATTGCTAACTACAGGCCAAAGCAGAAGAGCCGCTACCCCAGACCACTTCTGCCCATGCAAAAGCAGGGAGAAGATGCACTACATTGAATCATCCCGCCTTTGGTTGTCTCAAGACTGCTGAACATGACACAAAGGTTAAACATCCACTGAAGAATTATAACAGAGCCTTGAGAAACTGGCTTACTGTCTCTAATGCTGCGATCAATGACTTTTAGACTGATAAAGCATGTGTAAGGATCTTTCGGACCAACTCAGACAAATGTACTTCATATGGCATGACATTAAAAATAGCAGCTAATACATTCACAGACAAGTTTTTGTTTATTTCTTATTTGTTGTTTGTTTTTTGATAGATGCACTTCATTTTTCTAGCAGCTTTGAAAGAACTTTGCTGCTTGGCTGCACAAAAATGTCTTCCAAATGACTTAGTTATTTTCAAGAGTAGTCTGCTACCCGGTGGAGGAGGGCATGGCCTGTTTGCACTGTAGGCCAGAAGAAAACTTTTATTTTTAAATGAAAATAGGAATTAATTTCAATTGCATTCTGTTAAACAACTATAAAGAGCCAAAATACCTACCAAAACAGCCTAGCTTGAAAATGATTTGGAAGAACTTGCTGAAATTATTTAAATACAGAAATTGAAATATTAAACTAAAAAGCATCCCAATAATTTATGACAAAATCACTGTGCTAACATCACGTTCATACACCAGGCTATTCCAGATAATGTGACTGCACTTCAAGTACAAGGCAACTCTTTGATACCATTAACCCTAAATGACAGGCATTTAAACTGATATTACTCTAATTAACTGGCTACTGCCTACACCAATAATTCAAGTTTTGCTGAAAGATAGCAACAACACTGTACTCTACTTCAACTTTGCCCTGGTGACATCAAATCATATTACAACTAAATTAACAGTTGTGAAAATTTTTGGCCCGGTAGCCCTCCATCATGCACAGCCTTTAAATGCCATTTCAGTTCCCATCAAGGCAGGAATCAGCAGTTGTAATTTTTAATACAGCTGTGAAACAATTGGACATATTAAAAGCGGAATTTTTGACAGCATATTCATGATGATTTATGAGTTTGTATATAATTTGATTATTCTATTAATTTTTCTGATTACTGATTCAGCTAATACAGTGAAGGTCACTTACAAAATAAATCTTCATTACATTTCACAGAAAGTAACTGCCTCCAACTAGTTGTTTTCTTTAATTAAACACTAATGTAACAAGAGAGAAAAATAGGCTTCAGGGCTGCTGCATCTGTTGCTACAGGAGGAGTTTACCACTTTGATGTAATGCTCTCCGATATTAATTGAACAAAAATAGAATGCCTCTCCAGATGACATCTTGATTTTCAACACAGATATCAAACACCCTTAACTTACAGACCACCATTAATTCATTCTGAAACTGCACAAAAGAACTGGGAAACTGTATCACAAAGTATAGTTTCACACACGCAAAAATAGCTTTTACTTCTAGCATATATCCTGCCTTCTGTTTTTTAAAGGCATGGAGGGATTAATCGAGAAGTAGTTGTGCCAAGTGTGTAGACTTTACAAGAAAAAATATTTTCTTAAAGATGAATACTGCATGAACAGTTCTGGAGAAAGATCAAAGAAAAACATGTGAAAGGCTGAATTAATAAATTGTCCTCTTTCAATTTATTTATTTGTATACAAAGAGCTAGCAGTATTCTGGTTCTTAGGTGAAATTCTGTTTCCTGAAGGTCCCTAGAGAACTTCAGCATTTCCTACAATAATGTTTTATGTTCTAAAAACATTAATAGGTAGAATACAGACAAATCAAGTAATTATAGTGACTGTAGTTCAGAAAACAGAATTCATTTTCCCATAACAGAGTTCCCATAGAAAAAACAAGTCTCAGTCTCTTAACCCAGTGACCACCTGGGTTAAGATTAAAAAAAAAAAAAAAGCATAAAAAACATGTAAAAACCACCACCAAAGGAATACTGATGACAGTCTCTGTCACCTAGAACTGTCCTGGCATTTTGAAAACTATTGGAAAAGATAATACATGACAATAAATTTTTAGGCAAGCAAATGAAGAAAGTGTCAACTACTTAGATCTTTTCCTGGAGACTGTGTTCAGCATTCCTGTAAAGTTTTAAAAATCTCCAGATAGATTTTATAATTATCCTAGTTTATAATTCCAATTAACAAAATGACAGTTTTAAAACCACCCGAAAGTTTTCGCAGGAACCAGAATGCTACAGAGAAATATGTATTCAGTAGTGTGAAGAGTTGTAGCATAATGTACAGTACTTGACAGTAAAATGGGTAACAATAAAAACTGGTTTACTTGATTCTGCTTTAGAGCAGAAAACCTGAGAATCTGAGTAACATATCCAATTATCACTTACCCAAAGTACATCAAAATCTCTATGCACTTTTTCCATAGCTACAAGATAGGTATCATTTAAGTTTATCTCCCTGCCTAGCAAGGATTAATGTTTAGAGTTCATGATGTCTGAGCAGGCAAATCTGCACTGAAATGCAACTATTTCAAAAGTTTTTAAATTTGACTTCCTATTGCGTGACATACAATTTTAGGGTTTGGCAAGCCAGTGTTGTTGTCAAAGCAAGATTCTCTTCCAGAATCAAGCTCTCAATTCTGTTTATCCAAACATTCAACTATTTAACTAGCAAGTATCCGAGAAATTAAGTTCAAAGCACTGTAGCAATTTCTCAGAAATTAAAAGGAGAAAAAAACAAGAAAAAAAAGTTCAGCATTTTTTGTACTTCTGTGATACAAGTTAACCACAAATGCACCCTGAAGACTAATCTCTATGGCATGTAGAAGCGTGAGACCTGCCTTCCTGCACGTTCAATCAAGCTTGTAAAAGAAGCCGTTCCTCACAAAAAGTCCTTCATCTGCAATTATACAACAGTTCTGCCCTCGAAGAGGAGCTTGTGAGATCAGGACCATAGGGCATAGACACAAAAATGAGCAACTGTAGAAACCAGTCACTGAGCATTAGGTCATCTATAAAATGCATTTATGTGCTCTCTGCCTCCAGAAAAGACATAAAAATTCTAGATATCTTAACCCGCAATGAAATTCAAAGACTTTTACTAATTCAGTAATGTTTTGGAGGTTGCCTTTTCTGTCTTTTAGTTTAATGAAACTAACGCTATATTGCATTTGCACTTACATCTCAGATCTGTAACAGAGAAAACATTCATGTTGTTTCCACAGATCTGTTCATAATGCTGTAATGTATTCAGATGTCTGTGTCCATATTCTTTAATATGAGCCATAATCTGCACTTACCCACACAAGCAGAGTAATTGGCTTGTTACAAGACTGATGAGAGATAATATCAAATAATGTATTAGATACACTTCCTTCATACTATTCTCTTTGTCTTAATTATCAAAGAAAATCAATACCAAAATAGCAGCTCCATTAAAACATTTATATTTTGTACTTTGTGTTCCAAATAGGTTTGTAAAACAAAGAAAGACTTATCTGAGTTTATATATATATATATATATATATATAAAGTTACATTTGTTTTTCCCATACCACAGGGTATATTCCAACCCCTATAATACAAACAATTCCTTGACTGAAAAGTTTTCTGTGCCTACTTAAGGATCTAAGACCCATATACATTGTCAGCATTCTTATGGTTCGGAGTATTCCATGTCATATATCCTAATGTTGGCTGGAAGTCTTTAGGAGGCATAAACTTTTGAAGACCACTACACTCCTAGTCAGTGAAACAGTAAGGATCAGAAAAGGGTTCATATTTGTAAATAATTTGCAACCAAACATCTCACTGAGAAGATAAAATCTAAAACGGCAAGGTATTTTCCAAGTCTCATACACTCAGAACACATTTCCCAGCAAAGGTTATTTCCAAATTAGAAGTCTTTTCCTGTCAAATCCTGAGAAATAATGTGGGCAAGGACACAAAAGCATTCTATAGCTTTATTAACGACAATGCTCACTGATCTGTGAATAACCTGAAAAAAATGAAGATTATTGAGTTACTTTACCAATCCATCCATCCATCACTAGAGAACAGGTTTCAGTATGATGGATTATTGCACTTCCCTGATGTTTATCCCAAGAAAGAGTTTCTCCTTAGGGCGAAAAACAAACAACTGATCCTACAAACAATCATGCTAAACACACTTGTCCATTGTGCATTCAGCTACCAAGAAATTGAAGAGAACTACATCAAGTTTGCCTTTAAAAGACAAACCGCACAGGAGGCTTTATCTAAAAGCTTCCTAGACAACTTAACATGGACATAATTGGAAATATTAAGTACCTGGGACAACCTTCTAAGCTTCAACGTTTGTAGCAGTTAATAGCCCAAATGTACGGGTAAAAACTGATTGCTCGTTTCTGAAATACATACAGGAACCTTTCAAATCAATCACAGAATCCATCATATCTCATTAATCTTCTTGTAAATACAGGGATTGAAAGGGATGACCCACCTTAATCAGATCTTTCCTCTACCACAAAATTATCCCTGCCACTGGCTCTGACACAAAATGACTCATTTCAGCTAGAACCTGCAACAACTCCTTAAAGGTTGTATCACCCACCGAATGCATACACAATGTAAAAGTTCAAAGCCTATTTATAGGAAAAGCAAGCCATTAATTGAATACCCATAGAAATCAGTGAATCACTGTAGCTCCTATGGCAAAGCAGCAGCAGACCACCTATTACCATGACCACATCTGTCAATTCTTGGATGACTTTTAACAAAGAAAAATAAATACAGGATGCGTAACCCCTCCAAGCCTTTACGAGATGACAGATGGCGTACAAACAGACTCCAATTCTCTCTAAAACTTCAACTAAGAAAATAACTGAACTACTGATTAGAAAGTATTTCCATTTGGATGCTTGCATTTGCAAGTGTCCAGAAAAAAGAATCTGAAAACAAATTGAAGAGAAATTAGACACAGACTTGCCCAGAATTTGGAGCGTTCACAAAGCAAGCCCTGATAAAAATAACAGAAGTGAGGTCACAACCTGCAGCTGACTTCTCAGCTGGCATTCACCCTACTCAAACCACACTGGCCATGGATCAAGAGAATCACCACTGAAAACTTCCAGGAAAACTTCTCAAACAACAGCTGAAAATAAGATGCATATTTCACTGACAAGAAACACCGAAGTCAACTATTTACAGTATTTCTAAAGCAGCACTTCCAAACACTCCTCAAAACCATTAAAAATAAAATAAAATACTTGTTTCTGAAAAACAGAGAAGTAGATAACCTAGTATTTGGCAAACAAACAAATGAACAAATCTATAGTAAACTTAACAGTCTTACTTCACCCGCTAGTTACAAAGGAAAAATTGTAAGTTGACAATTTTAAGATTTACCTCCTGTATCAGGAAATACTTGGGGCATTTCCTAATGTTTTCTAAAAGCAGGAAAAAAATACTAAATTTTAAACAATCCAGATGTTGCATGAGTAAGGCCTGAGAGCTTTCAATGATGCTCTAATGATGTTCAGAGACACTTTTTCAAGAAAATGAAAGTTGTATTGCAGATTTGCAACAAATATGTTAGCAGTGAACTGCAAAACCCACTGATTTCTATAGCTGCCTTTCCTGTATTTCAGTGAAGTTTTGGTGTCCTATGCTTACTGTACCAAAGGGAAAGGTTTGATTTGATTTTCCCTAAGAATAAGATGTTATTTATTTTTTTATTAAGCGTAACACTATTACTTAATTAGAAAAGAAAGAAGAAAAGAGTTTCAGATCTGTAAGTTTGAACCGAAGGAAGCTGCTCATATACAGGCTAACAAAAGTTCTGCTGCTTATCAGCTTAGAATAACACAAGGCTTCCAACGACCTTCCTTGTACCACGAATCCAATTTATGGAGACAGAAATCTCACATCTGTACCTCGACATATTGGGAGGTACATTACAGTGATATAAAAGTTTAATTTTCTCTCCTAAACCATACCTGTTTAAACCAATAAAGAACTAACACCGCTTTTCCTCACTCAAGTGTCATCAGTAGTTATAAAATGTTGTACTGTTTATGCAGAATTCATTTGGAATGCAAGGATGTGACTTACAAATGTCTTTGACTCATTCACATAAATATGCATGTATGCCATTTATAACAGTAGCCTTGATGAGAACACACAGTGTAACTGGCTGCAAGAAACGCTTAAGAGGTTTACATTAAAACAGAATATAGAACGGTGGTTAGAAATCACAGAACAGGTGACACCTTACTCTGATAACCTGGTGATAAAAACTGTAGGGTATGATGTATAGGTTGTTGCATTGCCACTTTACTACACAGTCTGAACAGGATTCCTCAGTTTTATCAAGACATAATGCCCAAGGCAGACCAGATAAAGTAATTGCAATTAATCTAAAAAAATTGTGACTGCCTCCTAAACTGTTTGTTCATTTACAGAAGAAGACACTTTAAACTTCTTTATTTTTTTACCGGAATGTTACGTAATACTTTTTTTTTAAAAAATCATAATTACTTCTTGGTTTGACAGAATGGTTTGCTTCAGCAATTTAAACACTCTCCTTATTGTACTCGTAAGACTTAGTATTCAACAAAACCAACCAACCAAAACAAACCTAAAATGCACTAAGCAATGGGTATAAATGGGAAGTTCAATTCATATTCATGGAAGCTTTCTGATAAGAAAATTTTAAAAACTTCTAGACACCATTATTGCTAACTCTTGAAATATATTGCTGTTATAGACAAGAAAATTGACAGTGCTGGCTATCAAACAAAATGAAACCGAAGAGCTTTCCAGAATGCAAGAGAAACTATTTTGAAAAGAATCTACCCAGGAAGACATAACTGAAATTCTAAAATTGTAGTTATTAAATTTAATTATTTTTTCAGGTAGATTAAGGTCTAGTGAGACAGACTGCAAAACTTGTGCTTCTGTCGTATCTCTGATTATCTTTTGATTTATTAATCTGTTGGTATCTGTTGGTCAGGTACAGGTATCTAGTGATGTATGAAGTCCTACAAAACAGAAAAACATGCATGACGTCCATAAACACAAGTTCTATTGCACCACTATGCCCAGAGTCCTTATGTGGGGAAAAAAATTCAAATCTTTTTCCCAAAATCTCTGAGTGCTTAATTACATAATTCCACTTAAAATAAATCTCTAAACAAATACAGTTTAAGTTGCAGATGAAAGTCTATTGAAAAAAAGCTACCAAATAACATTTCTAGTCATTACTCAGTGAACTAAATTACTGAACTAATTACTCAGGGAACTAAAGGAACCATTAGGTAATTATACAGATAAATACTGAAACATCAGATCGGACAGTTCTACGTGGCCTTCATTAGTTGCTGAGGCCAAGTAAGACCTTCCACGATACGGCCAGCTGCTGGTGCCAAACACCTACTTTATAGACACCCTCCACGAAGTACAATGATTATTCCAGAATACTTCCATCAACACAGAAATGCATTCATCCTATATCCTGCGACATCGGCTCAAACCACTAAGGCCATTCTTCTAGCAGTAGCTTAAGTACTGTTATAAAGAAAAACACCATCTATCATGCAGACAAGTCAGGAAGATAACGTCCAATGGCATGCTATAAAACAGAATTTCTTAATTGCAGCACACACAGAAAAAGCAGAATTTGTCCATCAAAGAACAAAGTAGGGACTTTGCACTGATATTTAACTGAATGATATATGAATGCATCACTCACAGACAACAAAACAGCCTCACAGTGCAATACCAGTTTTTAAATAGAGCTAATGTTTACTTCAGACCTACAGGTTACTACATTAAAAACCCACATAGAGCAGATGGAAAGGCTGCTTGCCAGCAAATGAAAAGAAAAAAAAAAAAAAAACAACTCAGCCTTTTAAAAGCCAGCTGAACTGTTGGAAACAACTGAAAATTAAAACTACCCCTCTCTGCACATGTATTCTCGATGGCCCCAGAGCACCAGTCAACAACTCCCCTAGAAGACCTATGACCCCAGCACACCTCTGGAGTCACACTGAAGAATACACATCATGCCCACGGTTCAAGTGAAGGGGCTGAAGTGGATGTTGTAGTAGAGAACATATGGCTGCTGTTTAAGATGTTGGAATGTAAAATTGCAATATGGCGCAGTATGGCTCAGATGGCTCAGGGCTTTAGGATGTCTTATATGCTGTTCAAGTCACAGATGGAAGCTTGTGGTCTATAGACACAGATCTATAAAATGATGCCAAGAGTAAGTGTATGATTTCCCATCAGTTGACCTGAGCGGTTAAGTCTGTGATACAACAAAGGTGTCAGCACTGCGTAGTTTTTTGCTTAGTAATAAACTGGACACATGGCACTACTTTTGTTCTTTCAGAAAAATCCAGTTCACTATTAAATACAAACCTATGAAAGGACAAAAAACTTTCTAACACTAAATGCACTCTCAGCAGGAATTACCAACACAAACTGGTAACATACATCCCCTTTTAACTTCAAAAAGATTGAAAGACACATTTCCTCAACCTACCAATATGTACAGTCATCCTTTTGGACAGACACTGCTCCAAGTCTCCTCTGCCAGTTTTAAAAAGGGATAGCAATGTTTTAAACTATCCCATCCACTTCCTAGCACTTATTACCAAATGCAGTCATCACAACCACCACCCATTGCAATTTCTATTTGTAACAGAATGAAAATTGTTCCAAAGTATTAATATAGCATAAATTAAAACACTTCTGCTTTTCTGAATGAAACTCTTCAAAATCTAGTTTTCTCATCTGATCAGCTTGGTGCTCCAACATCCTATGAAAGATTTCTCTTCCTCCTAAAATGTGCACTTTTTTTTTTTGAGAATTTTGTAGCCAATGAAAATATAAAGCAAATAAAACCAACAATAAATTGCTAGTAGAATGATTTCTATTGAATGACCTCCATCAGCATTAGGTTACTGAGTACTTCCTGTTTTGAAGAAAGGTATTAAAAACAGTAGGGCCTACCTGCAAAAGCATTGTGGAATCTCGCCTTGACCATACAGAGGAAACAAAAACGGCGTATTGCCATAGCGGCCAAGGCACTGAAGAAATTTTCTTGTTGCCTGAAGACCTTCAACAGTGCCGCAATCAGTCTCCGAAACCATTGCAATAGAATGAAGAATGAAGTGCTGCAAGCTAGGTGTTAACTTTCGTGTTCTTAAGAACTGAGCAAACGTACTGTTCTTGTAGTCTGAGAAAAAAGTAAAATCAGGTAAAGGATATAGCATGCCATCTGTATTTTCTCATGTACTTCAACTTAAAGAGAAAACTTTTCTATTTAAATACACAACGATAAATCTCAAAAGCAAATGAGTCATTCAACAAACATTGCTCAAAATGGATTATCAAAACTGAGGGAATTTTAATTACTTCCATAAATTTAGTTTTCACAGAAGACAGAAATACCACTCCATTCAAATATTTCAGAATAACACAAAGCAACTGCATGAGACTCAAACCTTCTAGACAGTAACATCTAAATATGGCTTCCTCTATTTATTACGTTACAATGATCTAAATTCATTTCTCATTTTTGAGAAATGTGAGAAGCTATGGACAAAAACCCACTGGTTTCCAAGAGCCTGAGGATGCTAAGTTACTCAGATACCCTGCAGTACACCCATTCAAGAAGAGTACTGCTGAATCTATGCTGAGGTAGATATGAAAGTGTATAGAGAAGTCATTCACTTTTTTTTTTTTTTTTTTTTTTTAGTGAGAAGGGGCAAAGTTTATTTCAAATATTTTAAATCGACCATTTGCTCACAACAAACAAGTACAGATGACATACACAGCAGCCAGGGATGAGGAAGCACATTTCCCCTTCAGATTAATACTATTGCTGACACATTTTTAAATTCATAGAAATGCAGGTCTTTCAGGAAATATATAATACAAGCATTGCATTTTACTTATACATCTCTGAAAACCTTCAGTAACTTTCATAAAACCTGTTTGTTTGTTTTTTTTCAGTAAAAGACTTGCATTTAAGCAATAACATGCTTCAATACCATTCAGAGTTCTGTTCTTAAGCTCTTTTCTATTATGTGAAAATTCACATGAGTCAGAAGCACTTCCATCAATGCTATGCCTAGTGTTTATTATCAGGCCATGGTATTGTGTTTAAGATTCAACCGGTTTTATAAGGAATGTATTTTACTACCTATTGTACAGCAATGCAAAGCATAAGATGACAAGTGTTTTTTTTTTTTTTTTTTAACTTTCTAAAAAAAGTTTTAATCATATTAATCTTCTTACATAACTCCAAATTATATCAAAAAAAGCTTTAAAAATATTTTAACTATCATGAACTCTTCCTATTAAAAGTGTGCCTTTCAATGTATGTAATGATCTCACCAGGAGCAATTTTAAAAGTCTTTACATTAGACTAACCTGACTTAAAATACTCCAAGTTACTTCTCAGGTTACTTTAAAGTGTAGGAACAAAATGTGTTTAACTATCTCTGGAAGTAAAATAAATTTAATGTCATTTAGGTACATGAGGTTGAAGAGGAAAATTGACTAACGGAAGGGAGGTGATAGACACCCACTCTCTTCTTCGGATGAGGCTTAAATAGAAGAATTTAAATTGAATTGGTCTGGAATTTAACACTGGAAAAGGTCAGAGAATACTTTGAAAATGAATCCATAAAAATAAACAAAGTGAAAATACTGGAGAACTATCAATATCGTGCATAACTGAGTGAACTCAGAAGACAAGGATGTTACACTGTTCAATGAAACACTACCTTGAAATTCATCAGGATGTTGTTCATAGTCCAAACAAAACGTCAAAAATTTCATTAGCATTCGCTTTTCCACCATAGTGAGCTGTCTGCTGTTGAAGACATCTGCTCTAGAACAAGGTACCTGGAAAACATTTTTTTTAATATAATTTCAGATATTGTCCATATTCTGCGTAGGAAAAACATGAAATAATACTATAGCTAATTACCTTACAGATATTGTAAAGTTCTATCTTCTATTGTAGCTACTTTCTTATATATTTATTTCCATTTTCTATTATAACAACAAGAAAAGTTATCTGTTTTCCACAAAGATATTCTAAAATCTTTTTCCTCCTCTTTTCTTTTTAATTTCTCTTCAATTTCACTTGCATCTCCTCTGACTGCAGTTTTAATGAAAACAGCTTCCATTAATTAACTATGCCATATATCTCCTGTTGCCATTATCAGACCAATGATTTCTCTCCTCAGTAGCAGAGAGACAAATCAAGTCTATGCCAGGTATTTGAAAATCTACTACCTGTGAATCTTTAAGAATTAACTGCTGAGTCAGACCATGGTCTAAATATTTGATTAGACAAAGATTCATGAGTATACGTTACCGAACTGCACTTTTTTTTTTTTTTTAATATTTATATATAACATTTACAAACCCTTCTCATTCCAGGAATGAAATAAGTATCAGGCCATTTTTAATTAGTAGCTTGTTACAAAACTCTCATGAAAACAATTTCAAGCTTTTTGACTTTAAAAAGATGAGATTAAACACACACAGTACATTGTTCTACAATACCTGTTCTACTTTTCCTTCTCGAAAAGCAAGAATTCTTGTAGCATTTTTAAACTCTGCATATCTGCTAACGTTCGACTTAATCAGAAGGTCAATTAACAGACCTCGGGAGTAAAGCAGCTGCACAATGAACAAAAAAAAAAGGTGAGTTAAGAGAAAATGTCTACATCAAAAGAAAATAGTGACATCAACAGTACTCATTTGCAAGATACTTTCTGTAACTCTTCTTAAGTACACACAGTAAAATCCCAGTAAACGAATATCAAGATGTAATAGGTGCAAAAGAATATTAAAATAATTGAAGTGATCACACAGAGGCAAGCAGGTGAGCAGTCCATAGGAGAGAAGGGGAGAAGGTTTCAGCTTACTGCTCATTTGGTTTTAAGAGTCTGGGGATCATAACTTAAGAGAATCATCTTGGATGATTTTCTGAATTGTACACTATATATCCTTGATCACTGTACTTTAAAACCATCACTTCCAAATATCAGTGATGTACATGACCCTGCCTAAGTAAATCATCACTATCTGTTTCTTAAATTACCTGAAACAAATCAGTTAAGGTTTAATCTGGTAGAATTTAAGATAAAGGTTTACAGGAACACTCACTAGGACACTAGCAGAAGGTCTGTGTCCAAGTGCTGGAGAGAGACAATGCAAATTTTGCCAGAGAGCCGGGGGGGAGGGGGAGGAAGAACTATTTTTCATTTTTAAAATATCAAACATCTCCATTTAGATTGATTTTCCTTTTTTTTTTTTATTTTTTTAATGGTAGTATTTTTTAATGGTAGTATTTAAAAAGAGCAGCTTTGCAGATACTACGTAAATGCTAAATCTCAGGAAATAGTTACTTTTATAGATAGTTTTCTGACCTATGCTTTACAGCCTCTTTGATTATAAACCAACATTGAAGAGCAACATATGAAATTGCTTCTCTTCATTATCATAGTACTAATGCTGGTTTACTTCTCCAGAGAACGTATTTTTTGCTTCAAAGATACTGTATCAGACCTCTTAAAAAAGTTGTGGCCTGTTTGTTTATTTTAATTTCATCACATCAAGCAAAGCAAATGTACTCTGTCAGTAAGTTCCTACCTTGGAAACTAAATCAATATTAAACCTTCTGCCTTCCCTAACAATTTGGGAATACATAATTTTCTTTGGTTCTTGGGCAGAAACTTCTGATGGTGGAGCTTCAGCTTTTCCTAAATCCAGAGCGGACTCGCTTGAAGACACACTAGGAGAACCTTCACTCTCACAGTTTACTTCTGTATCATTCTCTTCCACTGTACTTGCTGTATCCACGCTCGCAGCCTTTTCTGGTTCGCAGCTCTCAGCCCTTGCTACGGCACTGTCCAGTGGTGGGCACTCTTTGTTTGGGTCCTGAGCAATCGCCTCAGCACCAGAGGCTCCAAATACAGGCAGCTTTGGCAATGCACCGGCTTCTTCAACATCTTTGGCTGAATCCTGACTGATTAAAAACACAAGGGGAAGAAAGAGGGGGAAAAAAAAGTCTTTAAGAGTCTTTAAATCTTGTTTAAAGTTTTGAGTCTGTGCCAGGAATGGAAAGCTCAAGCCCTTCTTAAAAAGCATTAGTTTCTTTATCCTGGCCAAATCGGGTGTATCACACCCACTAAAGAATTCTGTTTCCTTGACTGAAAATCATTCAAGAGGAGTACTTTTACTGGGGAAAAACGCAAGAAAACACTTTTGTGTTCTTATTTAGCGAACTCAAAAGATTGAATGGGCTTAACATGAAAAACAAAGCTCCACTGGTGATACACAGTACACATCTACATGAACAAAATAAATATATTTTTAAAAATGGAGTAACATAACCTAAGTTTTTCCTACAGATAAAAACCCTCTAAAATCAAAATGCAAAAAGAGGCATTAAAGTCATTAAGCTTGGATATATAAAAAAATGAAACTCGCAGAAGAAAATACAAATGCTTTATATAACTAAGACTACTTTCTCTTATTATAACAAGTCCTTTAGAACAGCATGGAATTTTGAACTGAAGTTTATGTTGAATTTTTGATTACTTTTTTCTGCTCTTATCTTGCGTTCAGTTTAGCTGCTCAAATAACGGCCATACAGAACAAAGTTCCCTCACATGGCTAAGTTATTATTTTGCATGTTACAGATTTGTTCATTGTTCTGATGAATTTCTAATATGCATATGATACAGGCAGGCAGTTAAAAGGAGGGAAATGACCACACAAGTGCTATCTAGTCCATTTCCTTTTCACAACACAATTCTTTAAAATTCCTCTTACAAAGCAGACCTGCACTTTTAATCATATCTACTCGTTTTATCTTGAACTTCAATGACATCTACCTTAGAAACTGGTACTTTTGAACTTAGAAGTTTAGTTTATACTACCAGCTGAGATGAATCAAATCAATGTCATTGTAAGTGAAAGGAGCTCAGCAATAATTTTACAGTATCTTTTTATCTTTATACCACAAGCCATTAATGCACTGAATAAACAATTTAATCTTGGCTGAAAACTAATGAACTACGATTTTAAAGGTGACCTGCAAACTTACAGTACAAAATCTCAGTTACTGTCAGGATGGTTAAAATTCACCGAACACCAAGAAATTATTCAGCACACATAAAAATGCTCCTTCAAGTATCTGTAGACTTAGAGATGGAAATAAGAGGCACAATTTCTGTTCAAGTCAAAAATAAATATGGGAAGAGAAACCCTCTCTTTGAAAAGTTCCTCCTTGCTTATCTCCTTTTGAACTCAGGGAGCTGATGAACGTAAGAGTCTCTTGCATCTCAGCTTGTGCACAGCCACCAGGAAGCACTTATCTGTGAATGGGGTAAAATATTGCCCTGGGAAATACAGGAATGGTTACAAGGAAGCACTAATGAAAGAAGTCTGTTTCTGTACATTGATTTTTTTTATGTCTTCTTGCTTTATACTGCAAGCATTAAATAAGTATAAAATATAAAAGACAAAGTACTTTGTCAGTTGTTTTTAAAAAGTAATCCCTATTAAACCTACAAATGAAGGTCAATTCAATTTTGGGGTTCTGTTTGGTTTTACTTACTTATTGTACTTATTTTAAGGATTTTGCAATATGGTGTTAATAAAGATGTGTTAATGCAATAACGAAGAATAGTATTTTTTATTCAACCATCCTACAGTTTTCTGTCCCTCAAAAATTCGGAGAAAATTCTTTCTATCTTCTCCCAAGTTCAGTGTAACAGCATGTTTAAAATGTGACTAAATTGTATTGTTATTTAAAAAAATCAAAATAAAATTTGGATTCACAATACGTTGTCTTTTTAATATCATTGAAAAGCAGTTTAACAAATGTTGTATTTACATATTTTAACTCTATTCAATTCCATCTTAATGAATACATACATTTGTATGATTTGCATCTCTACACATTTCATAATGAACGAGTAAAACCTGTATATAATCTAAATTCATGACATTCTTCCTATAGGAAGAAATATCCCTGAATAATGTAAAAACTGTCTATAAAAATCACTCAAATTGAACTTTTGTACCAACAATTATTCTCCTAATTCAGAAAAAAATAATACATCTGCAGACAAATTGTTGTGTAAATTTAGAATATTATCTTCTACCATTCATCAATTAATGGTACTAACAAAGGAATATCTTAAAATGAATGTGTCTTATTAATGCCTTGTAACAGCAACCCCTTCAGATAGGTCAAATGAAAAATTGCCAACCAGCTGGTTAATTTATTCAGCACAGGTGTTCACTATTTATTTTTCAGCCATTTGCCTTTTTTCAATACAGCTTGTTGTAGACACAGTATTCTTTTCCTTTGATGGATGCACTTTGTTCTAAGGCCATTCATTTCAGATTTGCACTGTGTATATTATACTGCTACCCAGCTGTTTATTCTTTCAAAATAAATGTTTAATGGTTACTTCATAGGAGTTATAAAAGTTAAGCAAAAACAACAGAATCTAGCCAGAATGTGTAAATTGTCAGAAACACAATAATTGACTCTCTTGGAAAGTTTTGTGTTATTTTGAAAAACTTTTTCTTTGTTAGGTTTATCTATCTACCCCCTGTGTGTTGGGGGGGGAGAGAAGGGGATGTTTTCTTTTTGGTTTTGGCAATGATATAGACGGACAGCATGGTACTGCCAGACTAAGTTAAAGGCTTAAAAGTAGATCCAAGACAAAATGGAAGACTTGAGTATAATAATGCTCACTTCAACAAACTGTTAAGTCTTAGTGCTAGGGAACTTACTTTTGAGCCAGCCATCAATCAATAGCACATCTTAGAAAAATCATATGTAAAGTTAAGAGACTATGAAACGTAACCTAATATTGGCTCTGACCAGTATTTAATATATCAATATGATTACAATTACAATATTCAATTGATACAGCTTTAAAGCAAGCATAACGTTTTACCTGCTGTAAGGTTTAACAGCCATTACTGTGCAACAAAGAACTCTGGAATATTCTGAACTTGTGACCTTCAGATTGCAAAAGAGGCATTTTTTGTTTGTTTTAAACTGTGATGAAATAAATATGAAATAAATATGTATTTCTATATGAGTATCTATCAGTATTTCCTCTAACTACCTATGATGTTATCTAGAGGATTCAAGGTTAAACTTAAATATGTCTCCTAAAGAACCTTTCAGGAATTAATTCTGCATAGTGTTCAGTTCAGTGCAAAACTCCAAAGATAAAAATAACGAATACAAAGTTCAGTTTTCAGTTGAGACCCCTCCCCATTTCCCTTTACTATTACTATGGCTATGCACTACTCAAGGTGAAATGCTTAAAGCCAAAAGCACAATGTAATCATTTACTGAGGGCATGAAAATAATTTGTAGATTTTCGTATTTATACTTACTCGCCAAAACAGAAAGCTTCTACGTGTTCAATAGTTTTATCCTTCTTGTTAAGAGAGATAACTTCTTCATTCTCAAGGATCAGTTTTCTCCAGTCTTCACATTCATCACTGCTTTCTGACTTTTCCTTATGAAAAACAATTATAAATTTATTTTTTGTATTCCCTGGCTGCTATTAATCTATATAAATCTTTATATTCTCAAATATAAAGGTATGTTGTACCTTTGTATATGTTAAAAAATACATGAAGAATTGTTTTTACTGTTTTAATGCCATACAGATTTTTGGAATTAAAATAGAACTGGTTACTTTATTATAGCACGCTAACATTTGTATTACTTTACTAGCTCTAGTGATCTGAAAATAATGGTAAATGAAATGCAACTTCTAATAAGAGATTTGAATGTAAGTTTGAATACAATCTTATAAAAGACAGGTTTGTTGTGTCCAGGTTATTTCCAAATTTTGATACAAAACTCTTTGAATCGACACCATATAAAAAAAAAAATATATATTAATTTGTCTAAACAGGAATCTCTAAATCATGTAACATAAAACTGAGAATATTAAAGTTCTGAGACTGAGCAACTCCTCTGATTACACCAGAGTAGCACCATGTGATATCAGGCATGAGACCGAACTGAAAAAGTCCCATCTTGTACAGACCAACAAGCTCATAATGCTTCAGTAAATAACGCAACCAGCCATTTGCTAATACAGTCTAAGTGCTCACTCTCCTAAATAAATATCATCTTCAAAAGATTTCTAGTAGACTGTCATGAATTAGACAAACTTTGGTAATTGAAAACTACACTATCAAGATTCATCTTTCTGTCCTGGTTACAGAACATTTCAATGCAAGGATCCAGTAACTGCCTTTCTTACAGCTAAAAAGAATCAGCTGAAAGCACAAAAGAAAACCAAAGGGTGTTGAAACATCAGTGTAGGAAATTTGCAGAAGGTGCTCAGAAAGGAATCAAAACTACAGTACAGTTGCTTCTACAGAAATTCAAGAACCTCAAATGTCCAACGCAGCACTAGACTGTTTGGTCTCAGATGGTAATTCAGTCTTAGTATAACAGTATAATCAGGTGGATCAGTCTCAGTATGATAGGCCATACAGATGAGTTTTAACCAGGAAAGCTGGTAAGTAGAAACTTACTGGATTTGTAAAATTACCAAAGAGAAAGAACACCGTGATAATCTGTTTTATAATAAATTATGCAAACAACTGGGATTGAACATTAAAAAACATTAAAATAAGTAATCTGAGAAATTTTTACCTGATTTTCTTTAATCCAGGACAACAATCCTGAAAAGCTAAAACTGGCCCAGTTTCCACCATAGTAATTTCTCCTGCAAAGAAAAAACAACAGTGAAAATTGACAGACAGAATACACAGCCTTTTCAGATTTAAAGGAAAAGACAAACAACCAAGTTTCGAGACACTCAAAATATTTTTGATGACAGATTTTACAGGTGCAGTGTACACAAGTTGGTATAATATTTCAAAATCCTTGACTAGATGTAAAATTTCCATTTTCATTTATTCTATTAATCTCTGATCAAATAAACTGTAGTCCAGTATCAGATTATTCAGATGGCAAATTAAATAATGCTGAGAAAAGCGCACGGGATGCTGCAAGTAAAGAAAAACATAGATAATACTGCTTTTTTGGCCAACACTAACTCAAATATGTACAGCGCTATGGTCATCTTTCCTTAAAGTGGAGTCAAACTAACTAGTCTGCCAGTTTCAATTTTGCCCTCAGAAAAGCCAGTTAAGGTTTTATACTCCACAGTTTCAAGTTCTTGCGGGACTTACCAGCTTTGACACAGGAAGCCAGCCATACAGCTTCTGATTGAAGCTGATTTGAAAGCTAACACAATAGCACCGCATGCCACCTCTAAACTAACAGTAGTTCCTGAGGTGGATGGGCAAAAAGGTTAAGTAAATTCATCTTGGGTGCAGACAGGAGAACCCACATCTCCCTTACCCATTATGTCAAGTAACAGAAAGTTCACTCTATTGTTTATCTACTGTTCTTCTACAGAACAGATTACAACAGACTGTTAAGATTCTCTGGCAAAATCATCATTAAGCTGCATATACTGTAGGTGGAGCCAAAGGAACTGATTTGTAGAAAATGATCCTATCTCCTTGACTATTTTTCAGTTTATATATATCACCTTCTGCCTTGAAAATATTAGTTTACCTGCTTTAAATCAAAGGAAATCAATAGTTCTGCTGTTAATCAGATAGTTTCTACATGCCCTTTTGATTTTTTTTTTCTACCAGTATTTCTCTAAACATTGGCCATCTGGATGAATTAACTTTTGTTACCGTGCATATCAGATCTTAAATATTTAACAACTTCAATGGGAAAAATTGCAGTCGGAGCAACTGCATTTGATAAAATCAATAGTTCTTACAAAATAAAACGGTCACTTTAGGGTTTCCCTCTGTTCTCTGGCACTGTTGCTGGCACTTCAGGAGAGTGCAGGGTACCAAAAATGCCCTCCTGAATGGCCATCTAGTGTTATTGCATATGCTAAAAAGGAACATTTAGGAAGGAAGGTAGTTTTGTATTTTACAGGATAACGCAGACTGGTAAACCCAACAAACTTAAAATCTTATCACAACCACCTCCATTTCTGGACTGTAGAAATAAGTACAAAAAAAAGGAAAACTTAAATTTGGGGTTGATTCTACTGTTTAAGATGGGGATGTTTTTGACAAGGCTTATCTGTACCGACAAAGACTTCATTAAGAGTGTCAGCCCCCTTACAGCACCAGAGGGTGATGCTCTATGCTATGTTGCTTACTTAGCATATGAAAGACAGATGTCTGCTAAACAATGCCTAATTGTTCCTGACTAGAAACTGACCTAAAAAAGTCTTTCAGCCACTGCAAAGCAATAGTGAAGAACATAAATAGGACATCTTTTGAAAAGACAACAAAATGCAGCATTCACTGAATAAGGATGGCTTCAACTGTTTAAGGCCATGAACGGGGAGGACTCGGTCTGTACTTTATGGATACCCAAGCTGTTTATCCTGCAGTTTGGTTATTCCAAGAACAACAGCTTCATTTGCAGATCTGTTACCAACCAGAAACTCTAATCATCTATAGAAATGAGTTCGTACTTACCTCTTTATGTGAATGATGTGGGGCAAGGCTTAAAAAGTTTGTTTGGTATCATTTTGATTACAAAGTGAGGAAGATTAAACAAAGTGAGTAAGATTATACGACATGCCTGATTCCGCCAGATTTCAGTCTGCGTAACAGCAACTTGCTGTTGTTTGCCCTGATAATGGCAGCTTTCTTTTAACTGTCAATAGCGCAGGTCAATTTCTTCCTCTTTCTCGAGATTCCACTGAATAACAAGTTCAATACCCATATATTATCTGTTGCTTCCGGGACTTCCAAAAAACCCACAGCCACAAAGATTTATTTTTCAGGGAATCTGCTGCTTAGCTCCAAGTTTCCTTGAATATGGAATACAATCTGGCTGTCAGAACAAGCAAGGTCATTGATCACAGAAACCGCAGAAAACACCTGCCTAAAATTAGGACTGCATTTCTTGAAACTATACCAATAAAAATTCAAGCACATTTAGAATTAAAACTTTCAGTAAGAGAAACTGATATGTTATTTTCATAGAAAGTTATGAAAGTTTGTTTGTGAGCTGCCAGACACCTTTGATGTAAACATTCCTCTGTTCATCAGGTGGATTTTCCTTTGAAACTGCTTTCCTTTTTAACCACCACTGATGTGAATCAATCTTTTCAACAAAGCACCACATAATTCTGTTCTGAAGCTCAATCAGTCCTGAGAAGATGGTATGGTCTTTCTCAAACGAAAAATGAATCACAGCTGTCTTTCCTCTCTTCTGGCATCTGAGCACCATTCCCAAGTTACGGTACACAACCCCCAATATTAATCTTCTCTGGAAGCATCAACTTTCAGATTTTTTTTCGTCGGAATTTTAATTATCTCACCCTACATTACATGATGAATCAGGATTGCTTAATTTTCCCATCTGAAAACACCACAGTAAGAAGGTAGACAAGGCATAATTATTGTGATAATGAGTAAAGTTTTCTTTGGAAAAGTTTTGAAGTAGAAAGAAAAGAATTGACTTAGGGTTTTACAATTTGGACTCATTTGTAAAACGGTATTTTTGTTATAATTACCCAAAGATGGGCTATAACAAAGAATTCTTTAAAGTAATAGCCAAGATCAAAGCCTAATTAAAGCTAAAATATTGTCCCAACATCACTAAATATCTCCCTTCTCTTGCTATATTAGCTGACTACAAAGACAGATTTTCTTTTTCTTTGGGTTATAACTAATTATCCTCTAGATAAGAGCATGAAACATTGCAAACAGAATTCTGTGAAAACACATTTTGAAGAAATAACAATACAGTTAGAAATTTTTTTTTCTGTCCAGTTAGATAATGCAAGTTTTCTTTATGTAGCATAAATCATTTCCTAAATGCTACTTGTTCACATTTCCTTTATCCTTTCATATAGATTAAAATACTCACCTTTTAGTTCAGATTTTTCAAATCAGGAGTCTGTATTTTAGAAGTAATGTCAGAATTGCTTATGCTATTTTGCTAAGTTTTGGAAATGTAGCTGCAGTACCTCTACAAGAAGCTTAATTCTCACTTCTCCTACATTAGTTTGTGATTTTTTTTTCCTCAGTTATTAAAACCATTTTTTTTTTCTACAAATACTTTGAAAGCATTAGTAAATCCCTGCCTGGAACAGTGAAACTAAAAATTATTTCCATCTACTTAACATTCTTGGAACCTGAACCAAGAGAATACCTAATGGTATTTTTTAAAGACAGATTGCAATTTCAGAAACCCAGGACTTTCAAAAGCATGAATTATACAAGTAAAACATGAGTAAGAGCAAAAAAGGTATTTCATGGACTGTGCCTGTGAAGAAGACTGCCCCTCTGAATGCCACGTCCCTACAGCCATGGTGTAACAGTCAAAACTGGTCATGTCTGAAAAAAAGCTGCTGATGCCTCATGATCGCTCCCAAGAGCTGCCTCTATCTGTCTGTCCTGCATTTGATCTTTCAGAAAGGAGTCTCCTGCCATCAGAGGAGCTGTCTTTTGCACAGGAAGTTACTGCCACATCGATTTTAAGGGTCTGAAAACAAAATGACCTCTGCTTCAAACCCATAAAGTTTCATGTGCTACCTATTAAGAACACAGATATTTATTTGAAATTCCCATTCTGCCGCAGTAACTGTGTTTTGGAGCAGAAAAAGTTTCCACGGATTTCAAGAGAAACAGTTAACCAAAACATAGCTTGAGATCCTCCAGCTCAACAGAAGGGGATGATGGTAGCCACCCAAAGTACATTAATTACATTACATCCTAAGGTAGCAAAAATAGCAAGGGTAATTATACCAGTTGAGACAGTTTTACACTGTAGCACCTCGCTTTAATTTCATATCCTAAACAAATATAACAACAACTTTTCCAAAAAAAGGATTAACCTGAATTAAGATTTTTTTGCCTAGGGTTCCTTTCTGAAAGTTGAATTATTCATTTTTTTTCTTGGAAAAATTGACTTGCTTTGAGAAGCAACCTTTCCCCTCTCTGCTTGCTGCGCTTATACAGCTATGGCTATGTGAAGACCTGAGTTGTGTTACATTATGGATTTTTCAAGTTGTGAAAAAATGAGACAGCCATAGCATGAAGTGGAACATACTACACAGATATAGTGATGTTTTTCAATGCTCAGATAAAACAATTTTGGAAGGAACTTTTCAGTACTCCATGTACAAAGAGGTCAAAAGACAAGAGAAAGACTGGAGAAGTAGACAGAGCAAACTGAGCACAAGGGAGAAGTTAAAATCCTGCATCATGACAGTTCTCCTTTGTCTTCCAGTTAAATTCTACGTGGAAAGATAAATCAGCAAAGAATGACATCCAGAGCAAGGTTACAATCTACAAATGTTATATTCTAGATGCTGAAAATTAAATACAAAATGTAGCTAAACGTGCCTCACCTCTAATCCCCCATCTTCAATAACCAAACCACTATACAGTTATATTTGTATAGAAGAAAATAGGCAAAGGACCAAAATTGGAAGAGATAGCAAACCACCAGCAGAAAATCCTATGCATACGAACAATTACTGTGGGAGGTACACTCACTTGAAGTAACCAACTTTTAGTCTTGATCTGCCTTCCTTCAGCAACTTTGAGTTTAAAATAGGTGCCAATCTCCGCATTTTAAATTGCAAATTACTTCTCTAAATCACTTAATATCTATCCTTGAAATTTCACATGTCAACAGCTCATTAATATCTACAGTAAATGTAGCTCTCTAAAAAGAACCACAGATTTTACGTTTATTGAGACAGATAGCTGGCACAGAGAAATAGAGCTCCTTCAATTACTATTTGGCAGAAGCTAACTTTAGTTTAAAATCCGTCTACAGGAATTTATGGCAACACTGCAGTGAAGTGACTATTTTGAATAAGATTAGCTACTGTTGATGGCAATGCTTGGACAGTGTTTATAAATCAAACTTAGAACTTAGTATTTTATAATAGGCCACTTCAAAACTATCTACCATAATCACCTATGCAGTATATTATGATAAACGCAAACAAGGCTGGAGATTAAAAGTAATAAAATGATCTATACAAGGTAACGAATGCAAGCAAACTGTAAACAAAGACTTTATTCATATATGTTTTCTAAACCTTGTACTTAACCTAACTCAGACCTTTGTAGAGTACATGAGACAGAAATTATTCCAAGTAGTACATCTAACACAAACAAGTATTTCAGAATCCCCAGATCTTATTTTCTTCTGGTTTGAAAACAATTTAAACTGATGATCCTGCAAGATGGGAACAATGTAGCCTGCGATATTATAGAAAGTGATATTCTGAATATAAACAACCTTTTTTTGTTCATCAACTTTCAATTATACTGTTACCTCAGTGAAATTAAACCTGAAAATTTACCTAGAAATGATTTATTAAACTAGACATATAGTAGATAAAATTAAAATGTTGTAATTCAAATGAAGTCTTAGAAAGCTTGCCAGAGGTCCAGTTTTTCACTTGAAATTCAAATGGCATCAGTTGTGGTTTTCTGTATTTTTTTATTTTTCCAAGAGTACCAGCTTACTCAAACATGAAAAGCAAATGGCTCGAAATGCTTCCCTATTTATGGGAGGTTGTACAGTACAAAACTGTGTATATTTTTGTCAAGATGTGGATTCTTGACCATCATTAGGTGAGCAGATCCACCAACTACAGTAGCAACTACTCCTAAGAGTGAAAACCACCTTTGTTAAGAACACCTTCTTCTGACCCAAAAAGCTCATGGCTTGCGTAAGAGTTGGACAGTAACTCCACAGGAGAAAGGAATCAAATGTAGAAGCCTTCACTCCCATCATAAAAAGAGGAAGATCACGTGTGAATGTAAATGAACATGTTTAAGTAATAAACAAACAGTAATAAACTAAATTCCACAGTCCTAATTGCCTCCTTCTGTGAGTTTTTTTTTTTTTTTTTTGAAAAGTTCTTCATCCTGGCTAAAAACATTCGGAGATAAAAGAAGAAGAAGTTCCAGTGGCTAACTATTACTACAAACTTCGATAACCAATTAATATGAAAATTGAAATAAAAGAACTGGTCATTTAACAAAAACAAATTAGTCTACTGTTAATATATGGATTAAGCTTAAAGTCCAAACAACCTTTGACGTCTCCTTACTGTAAACTAAGGTTTTTAACATTTTGATAAGTAATCTTAGAGCTAATTTTAAGAATTACAGTACCAAAATGTTCAAAACTAACATACGCTTGTATGCTGCATGTGATGTCTTTAGAATTACTTCTCTAAGATCTTCTTGACTTGCATCTCAGCATTTGTTACTATGGCAGAACAGTGAAATGCTAGAATATGCAAGAGCTATGAGGTAGATGCATATTTTCTTTACAATTATTGCCATCCTGAGAGCTTTCTTTCAACTGAATCACTAATTACATTAAATATGGAGCATCAAGTACTGCCTCACTGTGCATTATCCCATTGTGATGGGATAAGGCAAGAACTCAAGAATGACGTAAAATGAAACACTATGACAACCTTGTCATTTTTGGCAAACAACTAACAATGAGAGCAGAAGTTTTGCTGCTACCACCACCTCAAAGCTACCTGTCACTCTCTCTGCTGAAATGCAGCAGGAACCTGCTAGAGAAGAAGTAACAGGCTTTTACTGGTTATTAATAGTTAGGATTTTACAGTTAAACATGTAAGATTTTTTTCCACTTCAGGTCAAACGTTACCAGATTATCCACTTTGGCCGCACGCACAAATATTTACCACAGCTTATCTGAAGTGCAGAAAATTGTTTAATGTTATTATTTTAATTTTTAATAATTTTAACACCAGGTGAACACAAAACACAAGTCCTGAAGGACACGCTGACCTAGACACAGATACACTTCTAACCAGTTTACCTCTTAAAAAGGAAAACTATTGGAGTAACTTACGAATCAACATGAAGAACTCTCTGGCCGCTTCTGGCACATGCTGCTGCAATAATAGACTCAGGCAAACCTGAAACGACACATTCAATTTTTAGATCTTAGTATGTTAAGATACATAAAAATTAAATAAAAGTATAAATTAGTCAGCAACAGGCAATTCAAAAATAATTTAGTGAGTCACTGAATTTTTTTAATACTCTTATGCAACTAAAATAATGAATACTTTTGCGTTCATTAACATCTTGCCTATTAACATCACCCTACTGAACGTAAATTTTAATTTTTACTTTTTATTTTCAATAATGGTAGGCACATATCACTTACATGCACTACTACCTCAGAGTTAAAGCTTGTTACCCATTTCATCTTGAGATGTCTTGTTGCCATAAGCAGATTGAGCACCTGCCAGCATAATGATACCTAAATTGTAATGTAATTGTGTGCCCCCTTTAATGTAATTGTGTCCCATTTCAAAGGGGTAGTGTTAGGGACAGAGTGAATGTCAGATGGCCATCCTTAAAGTGCTATCTCTATCAAGGCCTCCCGTGTCACGCAGTTACGCTCTAGAAAATCTGTTTTCACTATATTCAGAAAAGTAGTAAAATAAAGAAAATGTCAAATGATAATTTTCCACTAGCAATCCCACCTGGAATGACATGGTGTGGTGGTTAAACTGGACGTTTAATAAGTAAACTAGACTGTTTTCTAACTTCTATCCCCCTTCACTAGATATTTCGATGCAGTTAGATAACTTGGACTTGTAACTACATTCAAAGCAGAAGTATAGCTCCCTATCTAAAACCTCTTTTTAAATGATCTATTGGCTGTTTAAACATGTAATTCAGTAAAAGTGATTAACATTCTGCAGGACTAGTATTAGGAGACACTTACGGTATGTATTCAATTAAGGGAATGAGATTAAAAATAAGTGGAAGAAATGATCTGATTTAAAGCGCAGCCCCCGAAGCAGCTGTACTAGTACAAGTGATGCGAGGCAGAACTGCAAGTGGGAGCAGCCGCTGTGGCACGGCACAACCAACTTCGGCGAGCTGAGCTGCGTGCTGAACAACATCTTGATGTGAAATTCAGGCCTGCGGTCATCTCTCTCTCCAGAAAAAAGACCAGTGCCTTCACCAAAGAATGAATGGCCAGCATGCTGCCTATCTGATAATTCATTTAAAACACACAATGCAATATGTTAACGTCTATTCTTACTGGTCTATGGAGTGAGAAGCTGTTAGACTTAAGCGCAATGTACAATGTAACACCCTCACAGACAGGTTTAAACCATTTTAAATGGTTGAGCTAGTCTTTGTTGATTCTAGAACCTGAAAAGCGGTCTAGAAACATCTAGCAGGACTTAGATAGACCAGACCATAGTTTCACAAACTCTCTAAGCCAGCAAAGGCAATCATGACCATCCAAATAAAAAGGTTCCCGTCCCTACCCCTAATCTTTGGCCACTCCTGGCCCTCCTGCCATGTAAAGTAAATAGCTGGATTTCAACAGGCCTGTGCCATGATGGCATTCCGTGCAGAAGTACCAACGCTTGCACCGATACCAAGAAGGAGGTTGAAGACAGGCAAGGCAAAGTTACCAGGAAAATGGCTGTAACTTCCCTGAAATTTTATATTTTTAACACTATTCAGATGGATTAAAAACAACAGGAAAAAAAAAAAACAAACACACAACTCTTTCTGAATTGATAAAACTGACAAAAATAACAACACTTTGCATTGCTGATCTTCCACAGCAAGTCTTCTCATGGCATTAAGCTCTGGGGGAAGAAAGAGGAACAAACAGTTGAGCTGCATCGGTTCCTGGGACATTGGCTTTACAACATAAAAGTCTGACAGATGAACAGTGCCTTCACAATGGTGGGATGCAGTTTTGCTACTCTGAACCAGTGCACTTGCAGTGATGCATCACGAGCTGTTCTGACGGCCTGGTTTCAGAAGCAATGCCTGCAGCACACGCTGTTTGACACCTATGCCACTTTAGGAAGCCGTAAGTGCCAAACGCAACGCCAAGATTTCAAAATCAGCACACTCAGTTTATTACTTGTATTTAGAACACGTCATCCTTTGACAACACAGATTCACGTTACAAACTCTGAATATACAGATTCACCACTGAACTGAAGAGCCTTCCAGCACTACAAGCTACTCCCAACATAACCTGTATGGCACAAGGTGCTTGTGCTACACTCTACTTAAGCTGCACGTCATTTCGGAGAGGAGTACGAACAGTAAGCCTAAATAACTTTTGGGTGAAGAGAACCTACATCAATAATTGCAGAGACCTATGAGGTGCCTTGATAAAGACACCAAAAATGAGTTTTTTTTAATTAAGAACTCAATATACAGGCTATTCTGAACAAACAGACAAGGAGAAAACATTTAACTGTAGCACACACTTCAGGGCTGTCACAAGACCCTTCAGGCACAAAGCCATATTATGGAAAAGCACCTCTACATTCAGCTGCCCTCCAAAAGCATTTCTACATATAAATATATATATATTTATATATATATATAACATGTTTCATTTCTCTCCATCTATTAACTACCTGGAACAGAATCCACTACTCGTGTTTTGTTTGTAGCTTCTGGAAAGGTTTTCCTCCCCTCATTTGGGCACGGAGAATATTACTCAATGGAATTGAAAAACTTGTTTCTCCTTCCTTATTGATAAAAGCCACTGAGAAAGTGTTGTAAAACATCACCAAGTGCTGCCTGGCTGACCAGGACTGGAGTTATAGCTACTAGGGCATAACTGATTGCTTTAAGCTTGATCCAATTGATACTGTGTTGGAGGTCTGTTCTTCCATTAACCTTGGATGAAATTGTTCCCTGAATTAGCTTCCTCGCTCTTGAAAGCTGGCATCAATTTTCTTCACCAACACTTTGCTTCTAAGATACTGGGGCCTCCTGAGTACCCACTGGCAACAGAATGAGAAAGTATAGGAAAGGCAAAGCCCATGCATTTTAGCTTTTGGAGAGGCTCTTGGAACAATGTGATGGAGCAAGACACCATTTATTCTTAAGTGACAAAACCTCGGTAAACCGAAGAAGTTCAGCCTGTGCCTTGGGCACCAGTTTCTGAATCCTATTCTCTAACAGAAATAAAGCTCCACGGAAATCAGGGAGCTCTGTCAAACACAAGTTCCTGCTACACGCGCTCAGGACTGTATGAGGGTTACTCCACAAAAGCTCTCTCCCAGGAAGAAGGCTCTGGTAAGCAGACCATTATAGCGCAGTTACACACAGTCCCTCTCTACTCAAGGAAAATAACTACTCTTGGGAAAGCCTCCTCAGAGAAATGGCAGAGATTTGTTTCTGTATGGCACATGAAGCTGAACTGTCTCCGACAGGATGCTCACATGGCTGAGCAAAATGGGCTCCGTTCAGCTTATTCAATCACAGAAAAATAATTGTTCTCATCTGGAAATGGTTTCTTGTTCTGAACTTTGATTCTCCACGAACTTTAAGCTGAATTACATTAAAATTTTGAAATGCCTAACTTACAGGGGAGAGCAAACTCCAAATTTCTTGTTCCTGGCTCGGTTTTAATGTAACAATTTATTACAAGATTCACGTGACTGCAGGAAAAAGGCTATATCCCTAGCAATGATTCTCAAGTTTCACTTACGCCCAGTGAGTAAATAAAGCTGGGTATCTCTGAGCTGGTTTTCCTCACAGAAAACTACTTTTAACACTTCCTGCCATTCACCCCACTTGGGGAACAGTCAGCTTCTGGTTTTGCTAGCTTAAGGAATGAAGGACATGGTGTTAAAACCTGTGCCCCTCATGATGCCTAATGTTTTTGAACAGATAGCTGAGTAATGATTTGTATCCAACAACTTGCATCAAAACCCAGCAAGATCTAAACGAGAACCTACATTTCCTTTCAGATTAAAAATAAAAATAAATGAATTGTACTGCAATCAAATCAGTAATCAAATTACTGGGTCAGAGAAATCTGCGCTCAGGTATAATTAATAGTAACCAGTACTTTCCTACTACGCTACTAGGCATATTAGTTACTGTGACACACAGCACGCATTTCATGTTATTTTACCTGAAATAAAAAGGGCTACTACAAAAAAATACTTTCTCAATTAAGGTTCCAAATCCCAGTAATTTTTAGCTTTCTGGCAGTATTAGCATGAAATAAGAAGTCTGAAGAGTAATTGCATGATCCAACGACAAGCAAGCAGCAACAGATCCAGACCTCAGTATTTTATCCATAAACATCTGGCAGCATAAGAGGGACTTATTTGGAGGAATGAGGAGTCCACACAATTCTTTAGAGTATAAATTTAATATGCTGACTCAGAAGTCCTTCATATTTCAGGCAGAATCAATACATAAATAGCATTGCTTGTTATCAAGATGCATTAAGATATTCTGCGCTTCCTGGCTGTTTCATATTTTAGAATGATTACACTTGAAATATTTGCATAAACAGTCCTGTGACTCATTTAATATTTGTTAAACAGTCCTGTGCTGCTTTTTTCTCACCAGGAAAAAGAGAGTTTTCCTTCCTGAAGGACAACTGCTTAGTACCAGTTGAAACCTAGATCATCATTTCTTAATGTCGTTGCCTTCTCTCTCCACTTACTCACCCCCATTTCTCAGCTGCAGCACCGGGAAGTTAGCCTCTCCTGCTTTCTCAAGGAAACAATGTTTAAGATTTCCCTAAAGCAGGACATTACATCTGCAGTCAGACACAAAAATAAGTTAAAAACAAAAAATCGGGATTTTACTCATCAGTGATCTCCGTGTCACTAGTGTGTTCTGACAGGGACAACTCCACAGGTACATCTCACCACCTATCCAGACGATAGTGGGTCAGTGACGCTGCCTCACTGAAATACAAATGTGAAATCAAAGCAAACCAACTTCTAAGCCTTTCCTGCACTGGTCCGAGCTGACTGCTGACTATATACTTGCCCTTCTGTGCTTGGACTTCTTCCATCTTGTTGGAAGGACACTGGGGAAAAAAATGCAAGCAGCCAGAACTGTACCAAGCTGGCTCTGATTAACTAACAAGCACAGTAACACAGCTCACTTCAGCATGTACAAACTGAAGTTGGCCCTACACATTTTTCTGGTTCTCCAGGTATTTGCATGATGCGCTGAAAACTGCTGCAAGAGATTGCAGGACTCTGTCAGAAACAGTTGCAGCACCAGAATAAAGTAATCCAGAAAGCAGGCAGTATAAACACTAGGTCCATGACAAGCTTATGATGAAGAATAAAGTCCACTTTTCACAGCACTAGTTTTCAGTGCCAGCTGTCTAACCACGATGCCTAGTATAACCTTCTTGGATACCTCAGAGGCAGATTAATCTCAATAAATCTTACTGATGTGGCTGTTGCAAGCTGACCTTGAAGCCTACATCCGTTTGCTTCCAGCAACCTCTGATCAAGATAGTCTCTATTACAAGTTTTTGGACCTTGTCTATGGAAAAACTCAGCTATACTTTCATTTCCATGAATGATATGTTTTGTAAGCGAATACAAAATAAAGGCCTAGCTATACATACAGTTATGATATCAATTCTATTCTTCAACACAGCAAAACGAAAATTAGAACTGACTGCTGAACTAGAAAGCTCCTTTCTCCCGTTTTAAGAGAAAGTTGATTTTAAAAACTCTACAAAATAAGCTGGCAGTAATAATTCACCTCTGTGTAATCAAAACCTAATTTTCAGGATTACACATTTGTCTCTTAGGATTAGCAGCTCTACATAACGCTGCAGAGAAGCACTGTGTCTTCAAGTGACTTTAAATGGATAAATTTACTGCCCCAAGCAGTTTATAAACAGCTGCATGTACGTGGAAGCATCTCAGTTCCGGAGTTTTTTATTGAAAACTTTTTTCCAGTCATCCAGCTGGTAAGCTTTTACAGAATTACACAAGCTTCCTTTTGAAAAGGTTTAAATGTTTAATTTGCTTCACTGTATCTACTAAATAAATCACAAGTGGCTTTTTCATAATATCAAACGCTGAAGGGAAATATATTCAAAATGCTGGGACAGAGACAATTTCAAAACAATCTTCTGGAGTCAGACAGTTGACCAACTGCAATAAATTCTGTTTGGATGTGAACTTCTAAGAGATGAGCAGCTGATTGTGAAGAAGCTCACTGAATTTTCATGCAATGTTTTAAATGGAACTTTTAAATTTTCTGGCAAAGTTAAGCTACTTATTGCATGTAATATTTTTAAAGTTAAAGCTAGCTAATTGAAATTAATAATAGTTTTGATTAATTTTATTGTATGTACGTATTGCAGAGTAACATCAGAAATTTTTTTTTAACACAGCAAATAGTAATGTCACAGAAACGCCAGCCCACTAAGACAAATAAGCAATGATAACTGGTCAAGTAAGGAGCCTCAAGTAAAAAGTTTCTTATTCTACACTCTGTCATGGGATGTCTAAGAAACACAATCAAGGTAATAGATTCAAAAACTACGACACAATCTGGCAGACCAGAGTTTTTGAACTACAGGTGAAAACAGATTACTGCGAGGTGACAAACTGTTCACTTGAACGGAGCAGCAGCTCTCTTTTTCACAATTAGAGGTTTACTTCCAATAGAAGGAGAATTTTTGGAGAAATACCAAATCTGTGTACTTTGATATAAGCATTAAGATACAGATAAGCACATCAGGATATATACATACTCCCCTTAAACCAAATCTATTAAGAATTAGAACAGTTCGGTTGGAAGGAGCCTACCAAGATCCCTGTACCAAACAACAGCACCTCCTGGGATCGGCAAACATGCTGAGGATGCGCTGCACCCCTGCCCTCAGATCACTGATAAATGTGTTAGGTGGGACTGGCCCTCGGACCGAGCCCAGGGAAACACGGCTGGCGCCCAGCTGCCGGCCAGATGGACCATCCACTGCAGCCCTCGGAGCCCCGCTGCTCATCGCCCAGCGTGCCGTGGACGCTGCGAGGGGCAGTATCAAAGAACGCAGGTGAAACCCAGAAGCCTTGTGTCTTAGAGAAAAAAATAAAGTTGTGTTAAACTGTAAGTAGATTTTACAGCAGACACTACAGCGGAGTCTGAGCTTCAGTTTACAGCCAACAGCAGTGGATTAAAAATATATATGTAAAAAAAGCAAAGCACATACATTAAAAGATAAGCATAGTAAGACACATGTTAAAACTTCTATTTTTATCCTAGTCTTCTAATACCTTCATCTTTCCCTTCCTTTTCTACCTCTCTGCAGGAAGAAAGCCCACTCTCCTTGCTCTCTTCATAAAAGGCAACCTGAAAAGTGAAAAGTTTATTTTCCTAAGTTAGCAATTCCATACAGTTACCTATGCACCAACAAAGACTATCACAAAATGCTTTGCGTGGTTTTAAGGCAACCCCAGCGCACCAGTGACTTGAAAAACCTGGGTTCTTTGGGAAGGACTGGAGAATAGTCACAAAGCGAGGAGACGGAAAAAAACGTTCTCGATTACTTCTGATTCTTTTTGATTACTCTTGATTTTTACTTTTCTAGGATCAGCAATATAATCTGGAAAATCTGAAAAAGTTACAGGCTGGAAAGGACAGTAAAAGATTCACAAAATAATGAGTTTTCTCACAAGAGCAGCAAGGGACATTTCACAGTATCTGGGAAAGAATCCCATGTGAGATTTCAGTGGGAGTCCAAGCCTGTAAGAAGGCTGTCACAGCCGCTCTGCTCCACAAGAACATTCAGAATAGAAAGCGTGCCAGAAAAAAACAACTCATTTTTAGTCAGGTTAAAAAAAATAAGTCTGTAAGAAGATAAAGGTATGTTTAAAAAAAAAAAAAAAAAAAGAGAAGTGGAAATGAGAACACTATGCCAGTGTTCATTTTGTTTGATGCTTACACGGACGGGTAATGCCTTATTTGCAAACAATAATAATAAAACGGGCCTATTTCCTCCTCAAAAACATTAACGTTACAAGTCTGTGCCACTGTGTTAGTCCACAATGACCACGGGCATTAAAAACATCCATCTTCAGCTGGCTTTCCTTTTAGTTTCTGCTGCACAACTCTAAGTAGGTGCTGATGTGAAATAAAGACTGTGCACACGTAAAGTAAAATAACCAAAATATCAACCCAGAACGTGTTAGAAAACATTTTGGTCACATCCTAAAAATACCCTGCATCCATAAAAGCATTAGGAATAATTCACTTTTCAAACATCTGTTTTTTTAAAAAATCATTTGCTAAAGCTAACTTCATCACTCACATTATAGTATTTAGGTCAGTTTTTCATGATGTATTTTTAAAATTGTCTTAGTATCTGGAAGTGATTTTTCCTAACACTATACTTACATAAGATAAACATAAAGTACTTACACCACTCCCAGCATATCGAACAATAAATAATAGATTCTCCTGACAGGACTTTGATGACCTGGCAAAGCCCGAGTGCTTTCAGCCAAAATCATATGAAACCATAAATCACTCTTTATTTTATAGAATATTTCAAAATGGATTCCTGCTTTCTACCTTGAAAGTCATTTCATGTGTTATTTATAACCACTGAAAACCAGAATGGAAAGAAAATTGCATAGAACTAGAAAATTTACTGTGACTGCTTTTATAAAGAATAACTCCTTTTTAGGAAAAAAAATTAGAATTACTGGCAAACTTGTGAATACACCTGCCTCTTAAAGAGTAACACCTTTTATTTTATAACTTCAGCAGCAGTTAATACAGGCCTCCTGTGGGATCAGAGACAAGTTTAAGAAGTTACGACTGAATATAATCCAATCAACTGAAACAATTCAAAGGTAAGGGTGACCCTGCATCCTCGTTCGTCCCACTTAAATAAATATTTCAGTTATGGCTGTTTGCAGCAGCCACATTGCAAATCTTAGCATTTACAGTGATTTCTGCCACGACTTCAACAGTGCTCAATGTTCTGCCTATGAGTTTTCCCTTTTGACAATTACTTAAATACAAAAACCCTGCCACTGACTTCTAGATCTGTGTCATTCTCTCAAATGGATGTTTTTTTAACATACTTATCAAACAACTCGTGACATTCCCTCCTCTGAGATGTACCATTAAAATGCCTGCTCTCATTTAAAAGTTGGCCCCAAAAAAGGTTGGCAATATCACGTTCCTACATGACTACTGCCCAGTCTAAAGTCCTCAAGCAAGCACTTCCAACATCAGCTGTCAAAAACAGGACATTACAGACATTAAGATAAATAAAAATCACTGAGTATAAATTTCCAAAATACTAGAACAACTTTGAGGATTGATGATGCCGTATCTGCTTTGGCAGAAAATCACCCAACAAAGCCATCTCTATTTGGTTATTGGATAGCTCGAGCAGAATACTATAATCATACAATCAGGAATAGGGAAATAGGGATATGAGAGCCTTAATGAGAGGGAAAAAATAAAATGAAATGAAGTAAAGTAAAATAAAGCTTCAACACTACAAAAAAAGGGGGGGGGGGTGCAGAACAAAAGAATGTCATAACAGCTTTTGTTCTTGTGTGATCATGGAAAACCTCAAGATGTGCCCGCCAGTTTATGCCATGTGATAATCTGATTTTCTTAAGAACCACGGATGTAAGTTCCACCATAGGAATGAAACTTTTGCTGCTGAACCCACCAGGGTATTCCTGTACTACACATCAGCTTGTTCTACAGTTGGCTGTGCAAGACAATGCTCTCTCTGAGTTAAAGAAAAGTAGTCTCTTCAATAAGTGAATTTGCTTTTACCATAGAAATATTGATAAAGTAATTGAACCTAAGCAGTAAATGCACCACTGATGACAAAAATTCAGAGTGAGGTTTCTGGTTTCACTCCAAGGAAACAGTTAAATGACCCTGAAATAAAAACAAATTCAAATCCAATAATACCACTCAATCTAATTACTAAAATTAACAAACGCACAAATTATAAAACCAGACAAAGGCCACGCATGCAGAAAAGAATGCAATTACTACTGTGCACTTAACACCAGCATTACAGTTATTACAATGTGACAATTAAATATCCACGTGTACACTCAGCACTGGCTATTGCATTCAAAAAGAAAGCGCTGAGGACTTTAAGCTATTCCTTCAGAAGTCAGTTCCTAGAAGATCGAAGTTTTACTTTGACTCATATCCCATACGGGTAATTTAATACAATCGGCACTGTTGGTCATCATTTACGTATGTTTTTAGTGAAAAGAAATGCAAAGAAAAGTCAAAATAATTCTTGAAACGCAGAATTCTGAAAATCTTCCAATTAGTTCTAGCAGGACTCCTCCTACGGGTGGGCAAACGTCTGAAAAAGGCATCCTCAAACACAAATTCTCAGCAGCACCACCAAATACGGCAACATCTCTGAGGAAGAGTTTAGCTCAAAGGATTTTTAGCTCAAAGGATTTTCTCCCCCAGCATCAAAGATCAGATATAACAAGGGATGCCCACAGCAGGAGCAGCCCGCTATCACACAGTGTCACACACGGGGGACCTGAAAGCCTGCACACGGCCACGGGTGCTGCTGTCAGAGCCACTCAGCTCACCTGCACTGCGCTGCCCCTCAGTACTGGGGCTGCCAGAGCAAACAGGACTATGCTCTGCCTGGAACAAAAATTATGAAGTCTCCAGAAGAAAACTGTGGCAGGGACTTTTTACTTTTCCATAGGAATCATGAATGAAGGATGAAATCTTTATGTAGATTATAGTTCTATCAGAGATACAACACCTTCACTAGCTTGCTTAGTAGCTAGATGGCTTCTCCTACTGTTACTATTCACCTTCTGGTTTCCTCAGGAGCTGAAATACCCAACGAACCCAACATTGGTCATACTTTTATAAAGCTCTGAGTTTCCTTTAATTTGCTACATCATTGCATAGGTACCTTTTTCATGGCAATAAACACCAAAAAAATGTCCTAAATCACACCAGATGGGCAATGTTTAGTATTTCACCCTTTTGGTTTGGTGTTTTAGCCATTCATTCTTTGCTGTTCTTCCCTTACACTCAAAACATTCACAGATCTGAACATCCAGGAAAACACCAGGTTCGTTACTAAGGCTACGGCTCCACAGAAGAGGAGTACGCATGCAGAGGGGAACTCTTAATCTTTAGTTATGATTTTAAAATGTATTTTGGTGTAATATTTTGATGTAATATTTTAACTGTCGCTACAGTGTTGTGGTACGTTTCGGTGAGGCGCTGCAGGTGGCCCTCAGGACGCGCTGTAACGGGGCGGGAGCCGCTTCAGAGAGGTCCCGGCCACACCGTGATGCACCCTCACGGTTTATTGGATATCGAGCAACACGCTTTAACGAGAAGTACCCCAAAAAAGGACGCCCCTCAGAGCTGCTGGCAGTCCCCAGGCCGGCAGGAGGGCGGCCCCGAGCTCCCCCACACCCTGGGCACCCCCCGCCTGGCCCTGCCCCTGCCCGGCCCCGCCGCGCGGCCCGTACCGGTGCCCACCACCACCACGTCAAACTCCGCCGGCAGGTTGTCCGCCATCTTGGGAGCGGCGCCCTCACGTGCCCCCCGCGGCGGGAAGCGGAGGCCGCCGCCCGGCGGGGGCTTCCGGCTGCGGCGCGCGGGGGCCGCCGGTAGCTGTAGTCCTGGCGGGCTCCGTGACGCGGGGTGTGTGTGTGGCAGCCGGCCCTGGGCGAGCCGTGTCACCTAACAGCCACGTTACGCGTTGGGCTGCTCCCTGGTCGCTGCTGTATTCAGAAACCTTTCCGTTTTCCTCAGCCCATTTTAACAGTTTTCACAAGAAAAATGTTAACTTTTTTTTCTGAGGCATTCGGTGTCGCTTTCCCTCTTCTCCTTGGGAGGAAAGGAAGGGGAGATGGGGGCGAAGGATACAGGAGTATTTTGTGACACAGAATACCAAAAATAAAAAGTCATACTTATAAAAAAACACACGTAGATGAACAACGTAAGCACGCTGACCTGGCATGGAATAGCTACGTCAGCCCACTGGAAATTTCTAGAAAGTTTTAATTTTGCACTTAATGACTTCCATGGATTTAAACTAATCTCTTCCTATTATTCACCGTGTATGATTATATTCAAGTCTTAGCACCTTAAATCAATAATAACAATAAACCAGCTAGCAGCCTGTTAACACCTTATTACAAGCTCCTTGTTTGCGTAGGGAAAGAATAGGGAGAAGGGCATGAAGCGGCTAATGGAAACCAGAGCCCCCCGCACGCTGTGGTGCTGCCAGATGTACCCCACAGCATAGGATGGAAAACGTTCCAGCAGTGCATTTCAACAGCACAAGAACAAATATAAATACATAATACACATATGTATTTAAACATCAGAACCACATTACAATGCTAATATATAACAGAGGAAATTAGTTGTTATGGATTCAGATGTGAAAGCAGTAAGTTCAAAACATATATTCCTTGTATTTATGCTTTCAACTGTCCCACACAAATGTTAAAGAAAAAATCCATTTTGCAGCTTCTGTAGTCCAAGTCTGTTAACCGGGCTGCCACGTCTACCTTTCAACCTGTTACAAAAATATTGAGCCCCAGAACTCTTGCAGTGTTGTATCATCCCGACCTCGATGTCTGGAGTAGAAGCACAAAGCATCGCTGTATTGGTTAGTTCAGATAAGACAAATTCTCCTTTCACATCCTTTCCTTACTGAGAAGGAATACTCATGAAAATATAATTTCATTGTGAAAACCTTTTTTTTATTGTTTAGTGTAATTCTAGGACTGCACTAGAACTGAGTTATTTCTCTGTCAATGTCTTACTGTTTCTCAAGCGTTTAAGTATTTATTCCACCACAATGCTGTTGTTTGGTTCTGTGAATTCCTGTTAGCTTCATTCATAAGATGCAATCAGTACGATCCTATTTCATGATGACAATCATTATCCACTGGACCAGAAATTCTTCTTAGTACTATTTATTTGACAGAATGGATTATTCAGGATATTTAACTGCAAGGTTTGTCAGCTCACAAAACACAGCAATATTTTCCTGCGCCTTCCATTTTTAATATCAACAAACGTAAAAGTAAAATATGTAAGTATGAATAATTTTTATGAGAATTTCACGGACCTTGAGAAAATGTCTTACCATGTTTTTCTCTTTAGCTATTTAATTGCAATGTCATAGTAACAGAAAGCAGCATACCCAATTCTGCATGGATGAATAAGCACATTCAATAAAGAAGATTTAACAGAGTAAATCAAACACTGGATTAAACATTTTCTGCATAACAGACCACAAAATGGGCATTCATTTTACCAATAGATCCTCTACATTAGAAACAAATAGAAATGCACACCAACATAATTAAACTGCACATCCTGTGGTCTGATTGCAGAATTTCCCTATATTTTATAAAACTAGGCCTCATCAATTAGTCACCAAACGCATTCAAGAATGCACGCTGACCAGACTAAATTTATTTTTTACCCATTTGTATTAAAGGTTTTTCTGTTTTATGAAATAATTCACAATCCTATATTGCAAAGTGATGATCAGTTTAAGATACTACATTTAGTAGTTCTAAATATTTTTCCTGTAAACAACCTTTCCTGCTTTGCTTTCAAGCAAAATGTCTACCTTATAAAAACCTGGATTTTTGCTTCCTAACTTTTATTTTGGATTTTCACTTACTTATACAGCTACCTTACTAATTTTAAAGTCTGTGTAGTTAGTGTCTAACTTTACAAAAATGCTTTTTTGAAATACAGTAATCTTATCAAAAAAATCATAAACTATGAGTTTTTATTTTTCTAAATAGAAACACTGAAGTCCAAGGCCATAGAAAAAAAAAGCAAGAAGAATCAGTATTAGAACTATGGAGTTTGTAGATATCTCAAAATCTGTTCTCAGATCAAATATTTCCTTCTCTAAACGCAAAAAGCAAATACTTCACACTATGATTATTTATTTATTTTAATTACATAGTGTCTTTATCTTGCAGCGACTTCATGTGTGAAATCTCACTCTTTTATTATTCACTTGGTAAATATAGAATTTAATTCTCCTTGAGTACCAGTTTGAATAAGGCGCAGCAGCAGGATCGGGCCTATTAGCTGCTTGAAACATCTATTGAATAACCTGATTTATCCAACTAAATGGCTCATTAGTTCAGGCAGCAAGAAAATGTTTGTGTGTTGCTGAAGTTATGCATGGTTGTCATATAGAGTTTGCTGTTATGCAACTGTCAGTCACTCAAGCATGCACAAACTAGATTGTTCATTAACTACAGAAACAGCCACTCTACATTCAAGCATGTTTGGGAAAATATATTTGTTTACAAATTTCTTTTAAACTCTGATACACATTTCTTCTTTGTTACCACTATCTGAATTTTAACTTGTCCCTAACACAGCTTGCAATGGTCTGTCTTTGTTCCCAATTATGCCCACAAAACACATTATCTGTGTTTTATTCCTTACATTCTACAATAAGACACTGTTCTGACCGTGCACCGTTCTAATTCACATTATAGATTTCAGACTTCATGCTTGCTAAATGATCTTTTGACTATCAAATCCACAGAAGGACAGATAACTTGCCTTTGCTTTGTCACAATGAACTTCCTTAGGAAGAGATTTGCTATTCATAATTTGGGGAGTTGTAAGAGCAAATTGTACTTAATACAAAATACTGTACTCCTTTTTCTTGGAATTATATAAATTATTCAGCTGTGGGTAAACATTCTTGTATGTGTTTAGCAAAGGGAATTATATTGGGAATGTTGTTTGGCATGTCAAAACTTTACTATTTCCTTCTTTTTATTCTGTTTAATTAATCTAGAGAAGTTCTGGTGCGTAAAATAAATGCTGAGAACAACAGTAACAATCTCTTGATTTGTATCAACAGATCCTGCTTAAATCTTACAGATAGTGCAACTGAAAATGTAGATACCTATTTAATGGTTTTATTTTAATCAGAGGTTTTTTAGTGTAATTGAGCCAGCCATCGTACAGTCTGTTTCATTTTGTTGTCTTCATAACGATGGTGCAAGGCTGTCCATACTTCACAGATAGTACAGTGGTGTTAGCACACTGGGCCTGATCTAATCTCCACTGCAGTCATATGAATCCTGTCATTTAACAGAATTGGGATTAAACCCTAAACTGCAAATTCTCATTCATATGTAGATACCAAATTCCCATTGATATGAATTCCTTTGATACAGTAATCTTGGCCTTGGTAGGCCAGTGAACAAAATATGTATATATATATACATATATAAGTGAAACCCAGCTTCTCAAACTAATAAGCACTGAAATTAATTATTAAGTTTCCACTTTGATTACTAAAACAGGAGTAAGTTGTATTTTTTTTCAGAGATGGGAAAGGAGAATTAGATTTGCTCTACTTCTGTAAGCATGCAAAGCAACAAGTCTCTTTTGCCAATTCTTTAATTAACAACATTCTTCAAGAATTCTGTCGGTCTCTCATTGCAGTCAAAACATTCTTGTACAAACTGAGTACAGAGGAGAAAGAAACAGGATCATAGCTTTGATCATTCTGCTTTGTCCAGCACAACTGGCAGAATATGCAAAAAAGGCTCCACTACAGCTTCATTAAGGATTTTTAAGGAGTCCTAAAACTACCAGTATGCAGGATAAATAAGATAGTCTATGCAATGGCTGAAAAGTTCAGTTAATGTTCTTGCCACAGGTTATTCTTTCATGCTTGAAATAGCTGATGAACCTAGGATGGTGACTCACATGCTGCTGTTTTTTTGCTTGTCTCTTAGAGACATGGAGGAAACTTTCTTTAGGAACTGGAGATTCAGTGAACTACTGGTAGTAGAATCAGACTGTATCTTGATTTACATTACCCTAAAAGCATGCTGTTAGTGCATTTATATGCAGTATGTGGTGGAAGTTCAGTTTTTGATTTGGTCAGATTACTTCTCTCAGTGCTTTTTAACAGTGACTAAAATCATTTGGTATGGTATGTGAATTAATATTGCTGTGTTTCTCTTTTAGTGTTTGTGGTGGTCTTTGTTTGTTTGTTTATTTTAATAATTTAGGCATGTTTGTAAAACACCATTTTACCTTCCTAATCTTCATTCTGCATCTTTTCTCTTGATAAAAAAATATGTATTTTGTAGTACTACTAAGATTGACACAGAATGGTGTAAACTATTATTAAAACTGAAATAATCTCAATATACTTAAGCAAAACACTAAATTTTTTTTGTATGTGTCAATGAAAAAATAATCAGGAGTTTGTGACAATGATTTGGGTTTATACAGTGTAATTTGTTAAAGCAATGTATTCCTCTCCAGAAGTTTCCTTACATTCCCTGGTGAAATGTTCTTTGCCATATATAAGAGGTTGTTGAGACTACGTTGACAAGGTGGTGTTTCTGGCAGAAGTTTGCACATCACTTTTTAACCTTTTTATTTCAGACTTTACACTGTATATGGCTTACCAGTTCTTCCTATTCAAATGAATAAAAGAAAATGCTACTTACCATCACAGTGTAAATTGTGATGAACACATTCTGTAAATGTATTCAACATTATTAGAGCTCCCAAGTTAAGACTGGTCAACAAAATGGCAAAATCAGTTTTCCTACGCTGATGTCAAGATAATTGTGAAGTGTGGAATATCCACACTGCATATATAGGACTGTGCAGCAGGCAGTTCCTGCCTAGCATTAAAGAAGAGGCTGATGTAAAAGCCAAAAATGTATTCTGGAAATACTGTGGATTTTTAATTAGGATTAAGCACCATGGCAGTTGAACCACAAAAGATGTAAGGAAACTGTCTAACCACAGCCACGTAAATCATACTGATTTATGTAGGCATGAGTTGCAATTCTGTTTTCCTCACTTAAAACAGATTTCTCAATTGCCAAACGTGAAATAAGCCAAACCCTGTGTATTCTTCATCAAATGTGTAGGCTGTTAGATAGAAAAATTATCAACTTGGAAATTACTCCAGCAAAACTGGAAAAATGTGGTATCTTCGTATGAACAATCCCCTAATAAATTCAGAAATAGGTTTGCTGGAAGATTTTTTTTTCATCTGCAGAAATAATGCAGATACTATAACATATATGTGCTTGAAACCAAAGAAAAAGCAGTACTGAAATTAAACCTAAGAAATTGTAGCTCCTCCACCAACACATGACCACTTTTGCGACTGAAAAATACATGGCTGTCCCCATATGGGAAGATGAGTCACAAGGACTTAAAAGTTTTCACTCAGTTTCCTGCAAGTTTTAAAGATTCTGGGCCTTGATCAAAAATCAGAAAAATTAGTGGTCAGCTTGAGAATGCAGGAGAGATCTAGGAAGTTACATGGAGGAAACCTGGAGAAAATCTGTGAAATTCTGTAAGGCTTCTTCAGAAACTTCAGCAGGGGCTTAAACCAACAGAGCCTGCCTGCCACTGAGTAAACTTGAGGAGGATCCCTGACAAGTGTAAGGGATTTTTACAAAGTAAGCCATTTTCCTACAAGGACTGTTCTTGACTAATGAAGGATAAATTATAAGAGAAAGCAAACAACAGAAGTTAAATATATTAAAATATACGCAGTTGAACCTTATCCATGCTAGTAAGGAATTAAATTGTAAACTCTTCTAGAATATATGCCTTTTGTATATGTAACAAATTATGTTTTTACAGCTTCTTCTTTATATATTCTAAGTGTTAACTTTGCATTTTTCAATCATTCTTTTAATAACTAATGCCTTCTGTTTCTTTTCATCTGCTGAAAATGACAACAAAATTCAGTATCAATAACATCGTAAATTGGTAAGAATTACTGTAATTATGCAATTATAAAACAGGATGTTACAAATCAGAGTTTGGTGCTTCTCGTCCTAGCAACTCCATTGTTTGTATATTCCAGCTTCTAACATCTTGGTCAATCATGGTATTTCAGAAATAACCAGTAAACAACAGACAAAAAGAAACTGATTGGATATATAGCCCTACAAAGAATATATAAAGTGGTGCAATAAATCAAGAGTAGTAAATGTGTGTGTCTAGTGCTATTCAGTTACTGCCTTGTTTCATTTGCAATATTACTTGAAGCAGTTATTACTGCATAGTAAGAGGTTTTCAGGCTTGTGTTCTCAGGGTTTAGGAAAAATGTGCCTTTTCCAGCACTCTGGAGACTGTAGCTCATTTGAAAAACTAACCTCTTTTCTCGATAAATATCCCTTTTATTTATTAATTTCTTTTATTCATTCCTTTAGGCTTGCTGCCAATTTATGAATACAAACTCTTTAGCCATTAGGGCATACTTTTTACTTCCTTACAGTCAACACAAGTTTTATCATGCAAAGTTCAGCGTCTTACATCTTAGATCTCTTCTAATTGATAAACAAAACAGTTAGAGATTAAATATTTATTGCTTTGAACATGAGATAGGAGTAGTTATCTCACTGTATATATGTTTTTTAAAAGTGTGCACGCAAATAATGAAGAAAACATTAGTGGGTCTGGGAGATAACATGGCATATCACAAAAAAAAAAAAAAGGACAACAAAAAAACCTACAACCCACAGAGTGCAAAGCTCTAGTTCCTCATTTAAGGAGAATAAAAAAAAAAGTACAAGATCTTTGAGTATCCTTTTTAAACAGTATTCTTCTCCAGTCTTGAAAATCAGAAATGGGACATGGCTGAAAAGAAAAAGTCTTGTTTTATACTCTCCTAAGTTCTGAAACTGAAAAGGCTCCCTTAGGAAACTCACCATAAATATTATCATATAATTAAAAGGGTTTAAAGTAGTCCATAAAGCTAAGTGAATTGATGTGTCTCATATGCAGTATTTTTACTTAGACTTCACCAGAGAAACCATAAACAAAAGACTATAAAGGCCTCAGATAAAATGAGTTCTTGCAGGCTTGGATTCTTGTTAAGACACACTTATCACTAAGGACTCAAACATGAAAACGTATCCAAGAGACACCTGTAAGTTAGGAATGAATAACAGAGAGGGACCAATTTGCTAGTAAAGCAAGCTATCAGTTGTATCAGTTAAGTTAAAAAAAAAAAAAAAAGAAGATAACAACTATGAAATGATGAAAGCAGATGAATAAAAACGATGAAAATCAGTGTTTGAGGTTGAATTTGCCTCTGTTTAAATGTGTGGGGTCTGTTGGTGTTGCACTTAGTGCTCTGCAGTGAAAGCAGAGATTTGGTTCAGGCTTTACAGCTGCAGTGGTGAAAACTTCTTAGCCTAGCTGAGGGTAGATACAGCCAAGAGGCGCTGCAAGACCCTCCTACTCTATTCACCCCTGAAAGAACATACCTAAAAATAGCTGTCACTTGTAGGAAGGTGATTTGGGGAGAATTTTTGTAGTATTAAAAGGACTGTGACTAAAAAGAAAGCCACCAGCTTCTACAGCCATCAGTCAGTTTTCTTTGTAAGAAAGAGGTGTGATCACCTCTTATTTTTAGTAAGTACATTTACTAAAGCCATACACAGGAAATGCCTCCTTATAAAACATTTCCCCCACAACATTAGAATTAAATGAAGTTTTATAATTTAAAAAATCTGTTTGGGATTTTGAAGCCAGAGAGTAGAAACAGTGGTTCACTGATAAGAAATTTGAAATTAAGTTTTGCTTAGCTTGCCTCTGAGAGCAGATTTTTTTCTTTCAGAAATTTGAAACTGGTGCCAGGGTATGCGCAGTGATGCTTTTGAGAATTCAGAAAGGACAGTTATGATTTAACATCTATTTTTCATTAATCCAAACACAGTATATGCTACTTAAATGCTAGCTTTTTTGTGCAGAAATTAAGACATCCACACTGCACTTATTAAACTTTAATTAAGCTGTATGTGTCTAGGAAAAGAATGTTTATACTGTAAACATTATGTGGGTCACCAATATTAAAGTACTTAATGTTTTTTATTAGATGTTTGCATTTTAATTTGTCTTCAGGTGGTGATGCAACTGAGTATTACGGTACATTTGAAACCTGAATTTCAACACCATGACCACAATAAGCATCTTCTCCAGTTCATGCTCTTATACAGAGAGAGTGATAATGTGTAAAGCTAAAACAACAGGAGCAGTCAAATCCGGTTGTAGTCTGAGTAAAAAATTATAGGTTGGAATGCAACAAATCATAATACATTGTACTAATTAGAAGACTTTTTTTTTTTTTTCCTTTTTGTTGTCACATCATGTTTTGGGGGGTAAGGTCTAGGCTTGGTGGTTGTCAGTCCTAGTGGATGGTTACATCATAGACCCATTCAAAACAGTAGCAGTTCTTTGATAAGTTAATTTCCGCAATAGCGGAATTGCTAATTGTTCCCCAAATTCTGATTATTCCTAGAAATATAACCATACCTCTCAGAGCAATTTTCTATCACAGACTCTCTAAGGGGAGGGAGACTTTGAGCCATTATACTTGTTTAATTCTGCTGTGCACCGAAAATGACTCAGAAACTCTAAAGCAGAACTAATGGGAACATGATGTTCACTCCCTGTTTTTGTACCTATTTAGCACCTTCTGAGTGGCACTGCCTCCTCTGTTTGATTAAGTAAATAAAAGGAAAGAATAGGTCATATCTCTTCAGATTCTGAAGGTGCTAGATGAATATTAATTCTATACAGTTTATATAGACCCTTATATGGGCCCCTTCGTTAAGCCAGAAGAGTCAGATTCCCCCCCCCCCAGAAGAACACTGCAGTTGTAAATGTTGAGGCAGATTATTAGGAAGATTTGCAAGAGTAACTACTTAAAATGGTCACATTCATTTTAAAGAAAAGAAATATAATTGGTATTTGCATAGAAGAAAATGGATGAATTTAAATTTTAGTTGATTATAATTATTGTCATCATAATCATCATCATTATCTTTGTATGTCTAAATGACTGATTCAAAGAAGAATTTTAACACATTTCACATGTCACTGCAATTCTTTTCTGTTTTGTGCTTTAGCGCTTAGGGTTTTTCATTTGCTTTTTTCAGTCTGAACTTTTCATGGAAGCTATTGTAATCTTTTTAAAAGGTGGAAAGATGTTTCAAAAGAAGTCAAATCAAGAAGTATTGCATATGTTCATTTAATTCTTCAATAAAATATAATCAAATTGTACAGAAAAAAAGGGTAAACTGATACTGTGTGATGGCACTTCAAAATGCTCCTAAGAGTTTCTGAACAGTAATGTGCATCCTGAGCGTGGCCTGCTTGACAGGATTTTAAATAGGGTTACTTATGTGCAAATTGGTTAAGTGGTAGGGCATTCAGACAAAGATACCGTTCAAAAAATTAGTTACTAAATTGGAACTGCATGTAGATCTTGCATTCCTAGAGATACAGAACGTTACTAATATTTTTTCCTACTTAAATTATACACTTATTGATAGAGGTGATATTTAATTATGTATTCCATGTTATTGTTACTACTGTGAAAAGCATGTCTTCCACCAGCAAATCTATATTGTGTGAGTTTATCAGTATTGACAATTATGAAGGGTTTGGATCAACAAAATGCGTAGGTGAAGCAGTTTCGTTCTTACTGAGTTTATATCACATCAAATCACAGAGGAGCAATCAAGACTACAAAGACCTTATACTGTGCATAGTAATATAAATTAAAGTTTTGTAATTGCTATTTGCCTGGGTAACTTTGAAATTGCAATGAAAAGAATGCATTTCGCAACAGAGGATCATCACAGCTGATGTGACAGCTACAATTCTTGATGCTTGGCATCTTTCATAAATGAGGACTTGGTTTTCCCATAAGTTAAACTTCAGTGTTAATTCATTTTATTTGGTTCCTTTACTCTCCAAACTTTTAATGGAATCTGTTATCAACATAAAGAGAAAATAATTCTTCTGAACTAAAAATCACTTATCTCCCTACCACAAAGTAAGAGACCAATGATGTGTAGTTGGCTCTGTGTACACACATAAGCTGGAAGCTACTGTTTTACTTTATGCTGTCCTGTAATGAGGCACGAAGTTTAGAGTCGCAGATAACTCTATAATGTCAGGAATTTAAGCTTCCCTTATACAGTTGTTTATGTACTGAGTACATCTTTCTTGGGAGGTCGTAAAAGGCTGTAGCTAAACAATAGAATTGGATGCAACATTAAATAACATACATTAATGTCCAGGGTGTACCATTATGTGTACGAAATGCAGATGGGTTCTGCCCTTTGGTAGTCTGATGGCATTAGGGTACGCTGCACATTGGTGTCCACTAGCGATTTGTACTCTGTGGGTCCCATGTGCCAGGCCAGATTTAAATCTATATCCTACATTTACATTTTATGAAAAACGTTATTCAAATCCCAACGTCTATATTAAAATATGCTCTATAGTCTTTGTGAAAAAATACAAAGAACTGGTCATTTAAAATAATAATAATATATAAAATAATAAGATGTTTAAAATAATGTTGGGTATAATTTAATCAAATTATAGCACCTTTCTCTAGAAAAATTCTGAAGAAATTTATTTGTTTTACAGTCATCCAGGGTGCAAGATACCCTTAAATCCATGACATGACAACACTTTTTACGAAAAAGTATGACCAAGAGCTATCTCAAAGTGGCAAAAAGGTTTCAGGACCAGGCTCACTCCTTAGGGAGCTTGAAAAATAGATCAGAATACTGAAGGAAAGACTTTTACAAAGTCTATGGGAAATTAGGAGTTGCTAGTGCTACAGACTACTGGCCTTAATTTTGCTCTTTGCTCTGTACACCCTAGACTGTCTTCTACAGAGGTATTTAGGATTTGTGTTCTTCTAAAAAAGAAGCAGAAGGTAGAACATCCTGAACTTTATCAACCACTAACAGTATTCCAAATGAGGGTATTCATACATTTGTTAATTTGCATTCTGAATGGAATGTCTCTAACCTTCCTGAGGTTGTGTTTTAGGGATGAAGGGTGAAAATGACATCTACCACCTCAACCAGTTTGGACCAGTTCCATTGATTTTTACTCAAAACTTCGTATCAATTTCAGTAAGAACTGGCAACATAAATTGACGCTACTGCATGGCTTTCAGAAGAAATGTAGTATTTATGAAGACAGTAAACAGAAATTTTGTGCAATGCAAAATACCCATTGATGCCCATTTCTAGCAACAAGATTTCTATTAGTTTGAGAAGAGAAAAACTTTGAAATGTCTGGTAGCATGTGTGTTAAAAATACACACAAATACAGAAGCAGGCCCAAATTTTTAATACAAAAATGTTACCTATATTATTAAGTATTAAAATATTTATTGTGTCCTTAAGGTTTTAGACATAACAAATATTGAAATATCTATGTTTTTTGTTTTTTTTTTTTTTAAATATGGTGATTTCTTAATGTTTACTCTCACATTTATAAAAGATATGTAGTCTAGAGTGATGTAGATCAATTATCCCTGTATGTGTGAAATGCTGTAAAAAGATCAATGAGACCTGAACACAAGGAGGCATCTTAGGATAACAGCTGCAGATGCATGCATTCTCTGGGAAAAACCAAACAAATTAATACACACTGCTCACCTTTTATGTTTTGCCCTCCTCCCACCCCCCAAAATCCCTGCCATTATTCTTTCCAACTGTTAAGTGCATGAAAAACAAAAGAAAACAAAACCAAACCACCACAACAAATAAGGACAGGTAGCAGCCCACATATCAATCAGTACAGGCAAAGTGCACTAAATGGTCACTCTTGGAGCTAAGACCAAATGAATGCTCTGCTTTGAGATTTGTTCTTGATGGGACTTAATGGTCGGAGTACACTTTCAACCAAATGCTGTATATTTAATGGCTGTATGGAAAACTGCAACTACATACCTTTACTAAGATGAGCTCAAGATAATTACTTACACAATATTAATAATTCTGCCAATTGGATTTCCACAAAGTAGATTCAATAAAATACTAAAAATATTTATTCAATAAATCAATTACACTTCTGATTGAGTCTGGATAGCTATAAATTATTTTCTCATTGATAAAATTTTGTTTATGAAAACCTGTTTTCACGGAAACAGCTCTTAAGATCTTTATTGGAAAGTACTTTGCTGTTGGGCAGAAGATAGAAGAATTAATGAAATGTCCATGGAAGCCTTGTAAGTTTAATAAATAATAATAATAATAATAACATCAACAACAATAATAATGTATTTTTTTAATTGTTGCTTGTGGTAGAATGCAGTGTCCATGTTATAATAATAATGCCAAAAAATATAAGGAAAATCAAATACCTTCTTATCCCACTAGATGGTGGTGCCTTCAGACTAGGGTTGTGGTACTTGAACAGACAGTGCAGGAAAATCTTTGCTTTCTTTAGCTGACCTGCAAGTACACAGAATGAGAGATGAGGTTAATCTTGTTCCTCTGGGGACATTAACAAGCATTCAGGTATAATGACTTACTAAATATATTTGAGTTCATATTATTGTGTTCATAGTACATTTTGTTATAAAGTGTGTTTTAACTTCAGTATACATCTAACGGCATTAATTTCTCTCCCTGAAGAAGAAAAGGTGCAAACAATATTAAACTTTAATGATGATTGTATCTCACATAAAACAGCCTTATTACATTAAAGGTCCTGGCTTTGCAGTTTTACTGTCCTCTATCCTCAATTGAAAACAAAATCCAGATTAAAGTAGAGAATCATTAACAACTGAATCTTTTGTTTATTTCAGTTGAATTATCTTAAAGTACTACCCAGATTTTTATACAACAAACATATTACTTGCTTTCATGGAGAACAGTATTTACACATCATTTAGACAAAGAGTAACTGTCCAAGCATCAATGGGCACATCTCTTCCATTATAGAAGTTAAGTAAAATTTTAATTAATAGGAAGAGTAGATAGAATCTGGTTTGAGAGAGTATTTTTGTGCTTTAATTTTCTCAAGTTCCTATAGTAAATGGTCAAATCCTTCATGTGTCAAGCGAAGCTTGAGCTGTTGAGTAGTCCAGACTATGACCTGGAGTGCTCACCTCTAGGGCTGTGTCTACTGAGGACTGTTCAAAAGAGCAGGCTGAAAATCACACCCTACTATGGCGCAGAGAGCAAGCCTGCAGATGCACTCACCCACTGCTGAAACATTAATGTTAGAGCGTTCAGACTAATAAATGTATAAACGTTGCCAGTGAGCTAGCTTGCTGTCAGTCACACCAAGCCTAGAGTTTAGTGTGTACACAGCAACCCACGTGGACAAACTGCAGCATGCGTATGGTGGCTCTGGAAAGCACTCTCTCAAATTTGTATAAAGGTAGTCAGTGAGTTCTGATTTTGCTTTTGAGTTTCCCATTGAAAGCAGGTAGTGAGACTTGCACTGAAAAGATCAAAATTATTCTGAATTGTTTTAATTTTCCTTAGATATTATGTTGTGCATAGTATAAAATATGATGTAGTATAAAAAATTAAAAGCTGTTTAATGGATGAAGAACGTAGGGCAAGATAAGCCCTAGAAGTTGGGAAGCCATTAGACTTCCCAACTGTTCTCTTTAAAGGTGATGTAATGGTAAAGAAAAAATAAGGATGTCTGTTAGTATCTTGGAAAAGACAGCGTTAATTAAGAATCTCAGACCTATTCTGCAGCCTGTAACTGTTGTTACTTAGTGGATTTTACTTCATGTCACCCTGCTTCTACGTGATTACCCAACTGATAATAACCAGGGTCATTATTTTTTTTTTTCTTTCTGTATTTTTCTTTGCATTTATTCCCTTCCTCATATTCTACTCTGCTACCTTTCAGTTCTCATCTTTGCAGTAACTACTCAGTTTTCTATTTCCTTTGCAAATAACATACATCAGCACGAGTGGTGTCAAAGTGCTGAGATATGCCAAATGCGTGTTTTTTCCAAGCAAAGACACAGACTCAAAAGCCCAGATGCATCCACGTAAGAGTGTCCACTGCTGAAACAGGCTTGAGCTGTTACTCTTTAATGAGTGCCTGGTAAGGGCATTCCTTTGCAAACGCAGAGGAGTGAGGCAGAAAAACAGGTAACAGAAACGAATGTGGATGCATGGTTATTCTATAAGGCATTAAATATTTTGCATGTTGGAGCTTTTCCTGACTGCACCACTGAGAGAAGACCCCCTCTTACCTTCTGTAACAAGGCGGGCAGGACTTTGTAAAAGCCCAGAGAAGCAAAATGCACTCCATTCGCTGCTGCTCTCTGCCATTAGGGGGTTGAAATGCAGCATTTGCCAAGAGAGCAAGTTCCTTTATTTGATCTCTTTCAATTGTACCAGTATAACTGCCAATCACAGGAAATACCTCTAATAACTCTTCCTTTTACTTAATAAGGAATACCACATCTTTAAAACATTAGAAACAGATGTCACTGCATTACTTCACTGCTGATGTATGTAATAGAAATGACACACTAATTAATTTAATGCAGTATAAATGTACTGATTATTTATCATGGCTGACAATAAAATTATGAAAACATTCAATTACAATCAGCGGTAATTCATTATTTATTGATTCTGCATTATGCACACATTAATACAATACATTTAATTATATAAGAGAAAGGATCATTTTTCTATTGATACTTAAGACATTTAGACTCATCAGTTTCATTTAAAATCCTTGATGTTTAGGTGGGAAGTTTTAATCCACACTTCCAAAAAAAACTCTACTGAAATGTCAGAAATAAATTGAATACAAGTGCCAAGTACCAGCACATCTAGAAAAATGTGGGTAATAAGAATGACATACTAATTTCAATCCCTTCATTTTTTCGTATTGGTGGCCTACGTTTGTTAATATAATCATGGTTACTCTTTCCCTTGAAAACCAAGGGCATTAAACACTAATCTAGCAAAACAAAACACAAAGCTTTTTGTTTCTTTTTAAACCTGTGCTCAGAATTAGCTACATCAGTCGCTTGCATGTTCATGACAGAAACTCAAAGACTGCCTTAGATCAGGCCCCGAGCAATTTTTTTTTGTTCAGGACTAAGAGAGTATCATCATCACTAGGGCTCCAGTCAGGCCACAACTCTCAAAAATGGTGTTTCATTTCATTATGGTTTGGGAGAATTTTAAATTATTTATTTATTTATTTATTTATTGTCCTTCAAAAAAGAGAGCGCCCAGTTGCCTCTGACCCTCCTAAGTCTACATTCACATTTACATCTCAGAAACCTCCAGATACAAGAGGGAGATCCAAGATCTTTGCTAAAAACTAACATTTTCTCAATAACCTCCTTGCGCTGGACATACATCTATCAAGTCTGCAAAACTTCTTTATACAAAAAAAAGGGGGGAGGGAGAGAGAGAGGGAGAAAGAGAAATAGTGAGGAAGAGAAGGAGAGGGTAAACAAGAGGGAAAACAAGATCATTTATCTTAACGTAATAAATCTACAGAATTCATTTTTAATTATTATTTTTTTTTAATTTTCCTACCTCAGCTTTGGGTACAGCAAACTGAGATGCAAGACAAACATTACTACCGATCCTTCCAGTCTTCTAGAAACAAAATGATTACTTTTAGTTATTTCCTTAACATATTACTTCAAAAACTGCCCTTTATCATTGTCTTCTAGTCAGTTGGATCACCCATCTCTTCACCTACAGGATCCACGTGAGCCAGCAGCCCCATTTCTGCCAGCTGGCAACAAGTAATTTACAGAAAGCTGTTGACTGGCCCTAGCTGGAAGGACTGGGGCTTCTCTCTCTTCTGTAGCGTCACAAAAAGAGCTCTTTAACATTTCAATCCAATGGGGCATATGTAATGATGATAAAAACAAAAGCAAACAAATAGAACCTTTGCTCGATATTTTGCCATATGTACATGGCCAATTTTTGCAGATAATATACAATTCGCTAATACTTCTATGGCTGACAGTGTTAAAAAAACTATTTTGCATGCCAGTCTGAAATCAGCAAAAATATTTAAACTTGAAGTTTAAAGAAATATTCTAAAATACTTATTTAAGCTATAGGGAGACGTACAATCAAATTGCATGCTGCTGGACTCCATTCAAATAAACCATCTGGATACTTTATAAATGACAAGATATTACTGTATGATTGTTAGGCTTTAGTAACTTTGCCTTGTTCTGAAATAAAATTACAGCGAAATAAAAATATTCATTGATGTAGTTGATTTGTATATGCTTAGCTGAACTGGACAGCTGCCTGGTATTAATTCTCAAACCTTGAGCATTTTCTTAGTTTAAGAGCACTTCTTCTCTCCATGGATAGTCACCTCTCAAGGGTACTGTTTTTACTACAGCCTTTATGATTTTATATTGCTTCACGCCACTCCAACTTGCTGGGTGCTGATGCGCAAGGCTTCCTCTGGCCTTGCAAAAATTCTGTCTTATTTAGAAATATGTTTAGCTTATGGAAGACATTAAAGTCAAAAAGGAAAAAGAATTCTCACAGTGGAATTTGATTGTCACATTAATCTCAAAAGTAAAAAATGTCTTTAAAAGGGCAAAGCCAACGCGAAATGCTTAAACCTGATTTATTAAATCTCCTAATGGCAATTATGCCCTGTAAATTAACCCCCTAAAGTTTCTATTTAAGTCAGCTACTTGCTATTTCTATAATTTCTGGTGCATAAAAATCCCAGGTAAGTTCAGGGCTAAATCGCACCAAACTTTTTGCCCAAGTAGATAGCCCCTGCCTCACAGAACTTGCAATCTAAGGTTCTGATCCTGGAAAGTTACAAAATACGAGTATTCTCACTGAAAGGTATTCATTATATTTGAAGTTTTTCATTTCACCCTTGGTTATGTGAAAATTCTGCCTTAGTCTCAGCCAGCTAGACGAGGGGCCTAAAACGGGCAGGGGCTCTTCCTAAAAGATACGTACCACTGATGGAGAGAAAACCAGGTTTCTCCAGAGAGCAGATCACTCAGCTTATCAAATATAGCAACTTAGTTAGCATACAGGCATCTCCCTTCGCCTAAAATGGGATTACTCAAAATGCAAAAACATCAGGTTTTTGCACAAAGGGTTGCAGAAACTCAACCAGCAGGCACAACAAAAGGAGGGAGAGGATGGCACATACAGGCGGCGTGGTCCTGGGAAGAGTTGCAGTGCTCCGCCGGCACCACTTGTCAGCTGCGTCTCTACTTTTCTGTTCGCTTTGCTTACTGGATGCTTTAGGAGGAAGCAGAAGAATTAAAAAAAAAGAGAGGGAGAAGTTGAAGGAGTAGGGAAGAAGGGAAGATGAAAAAAAAGTGAGACAACGTGCAGGCGAGCAGGAGGAAAGGATGCTGATAGGAAGGAGGAGCGGGAAGCGCGGTCGAACCTAGGTGCAGCCAGAAAATCGCCTCAGCAACGCGCCCTGCCCCGGCTGCCAGCTGTGTGTCAGTCAGGCTGCGCGCCCCGCTCGGTTATTTTCACGGGGATCCCCTCGGGGCCGCCCCTCCCGGCCCGGCCAAACTTTCCGAGCCCACCGAGGGGCAGCGGGGACTCGGCGGGGCAGCGGCCGCCCCTCACGGCCGCCTCACGCGGCTCCGTCCCCTCCTCACGCACCCGCCCAGCGCCGCCGCCTCAGCCCCGACCCCCCCCCCTCGCGGCTCCCGCCTCGCGCCCCCGGCCCAGGTGCAGCGGCCGGCGCTGCCCCGCCCGGCCCCGCCCCGCCCCGCCGGCCGGCAGCCAATCGCGGCGGCCGGGCCGGAGGCGAGCGGCGCGGATTGGCTGCGGGGAGCCGTCCGTCAAGCGCCCCGCCCGCCCCCCGGCGGCGCTGGGGAGGGTCCGGGCGCGCGGCAGGCGGGCGGTGCGCGCGGCTCGGGGCGGCTCGGAGCGGAGCGGTGCCGCCGGGGGCGCGGGGCTGCGGCGGGCGCCGGGCTGGCCATGGCGGTGTCCGCGCCGCCCGTCATCGCCGCCACTTCCAGCGGCGGCGCGGGGGGCTCGGGCGGCTTGTTCCGGGCGGACCCGCTGTACTCCAGCCCCGCGGAGTCCCCGCGCCTCACCAACAGCCTCGTCAACTCTTTCCTCGGCGGCGGCGGCGGAGGAGGTGGTGGTGGAGGAGGAGGAGGAGGAGGAGGAGGAGGCGGCGGGGCCGGGGCGGGCGGCGGCGGCAACGAGTGTAAGATGGTCGACCTGCACGGGGTGAAGGTGGCCTCGTTCCTGGTGGAGGGGCAGGAGCTGATCTGCCTGCCGCAGGTCTTCGACCTCTTCCTGAAGCACCTGGTGGGGGGGCTGCACACGGTGTACACCAAGCTGAAGCGCCTGGATATATCGCCCGTGGTGTGCACGGTGGAGCAGGTCCGCATCCTGCGCGGGCTGGGCGCCATCCAGCCCGGCGTCAACCGCTGCAAGCTCATCACCAGGAAGGACTTCGAAACTTTGTACAACGACTGCACCAACGCCAGGTGAGCGCCGCGGGGCTGGGGGGCTGCGGCCGGCCCCCACCAAACTTTTCCCTTCGCGGTACCTCGGGCGCTCCCCCCCCCCCCCTTCCCCCTCCCCTGCTTCTCCTCCTTTCCCTCAAAGTTCTCCGCTCCGTGCCCGTGACACCGCCGCAGGTTCCAGCTCCGGCTCTGAGAGGGTCCGGACACCAGGTCCCAGCCCCCGGGTCCCCCCCCGGGTCCCCCGCAGCCCCCCGGGTCCCCCCCCCAGCCGCCGGGTGCCGCCGGGCTCCGGGCAGCGGCTCCGGGCCCGATCCTGATCCCGGTCGCTCCCTCAGCGAGCTCCGAGCAGCGGCGCGGTCCCGGCCGGGACAGCGGCCCCGTTAATTAGCCCTAATTAACGGGGGCGCCTCAGGGGTGCCCCCCTGTGCCCGTAACGCCTCCTGGTGCCGTGCCGGTGCCGCCGTGCCCCGCACCGCGGCCGCTGCCGGGAGCCGGGACGGGGCCAGGCGCTGGCAGCGCCCCCGGGGGGGTCCCCGGCAGCCCAGAGCCGCCCCGAAACGCGTCCGAACCCCGCCTGGCTGCGAGTTTTTGGTAACGAAGCGCTCCGCTAAAAATCTCTTTGACCAAAGTTTTTCCTCAGGGAAATAGGGGACCCGGTTTGGCCACGCAGCCTGTAGGTGCGATCTGATGCTTTCTGCTCCCTCACAGCCGGTGTTTAGAGATCAAGAAGTGCTGGAGCGCTAATTGCTTAAAGCGTGTGTTTCACGACTTTTTTTTTTTTTTTTTTTTTTTCCTTTGGCCAAGATTTCTGACCGCTCTGGGAAAAAAGCAGCGGCTGAGAAGTGAGGCCGGGGAGCAGGAGCGGGGGCTGCGGTGAGGGCTCTGCGGAGCAGCCGGAGCCACCAGCACCTAGGCAGAGGCTGGAGATGTGGTGGGAGCGCTGCCGGGGGGGTCAGACGGGGCAGAAATCGGTCAAATGGGGCAGAAATCGGTCTGATCGCATTCAGAGCTCTCTGTTCAAGACAGACGTTCAACACATGTATGTCAGCACAAGCTCTTCGAGCCCAGTTACGAAAGCGCTATTGATTTCTACCTGTTCAGGAGCAGCAGATCCCGTTACGTTTCCTCGAGTGCTTCTTGCTTATTAAAACATCGCTTCACCTTTGCTTATGTCTCTTGAAAATGCCCCTAATTTGAATGACCTACTGATACCAATGTATTACTGCCTTCGTGGTTTTAGATGTAATGTATGATAAATGTTATCAGCTCAGGCAAAACTTTTCTCAAGTATTGTAACTTAACAATGTTAATTGTATTCTATCACGCTTAGCTCATCATTTTATTTAAAGATTTTTTTTTTGTTCTTGGAACAGCCCATATTTCATGGTACAGAAAGTTGGATAAAAATAGCTTAATACATGTGATCCCATTCTCATTTGCTGTGAGCTGACCTGGGAACCACTGCGGCGTGTGGTACCGTACCTAACTAACAAAATGGGATGGGACTGCTCGCGACTGCGTATGCAGTAGTTAGATTCTGGATCTGGGAAGTAAAGTATTGGAAAAACAAGTCATCTGTTAGGGAAAAAAAAAACAAACAGTACAACAACAAACCCTTAAATACATGTTGTTCCACTGCATGACTCAAGAATTAAATTTGAACTGAGAATATTGTGCATTGCTCTTGTAATCTCTTTTTGCTGTTAATTGATATGAATGAATGTCTAATTCAGAACGCTGTAGAAGCACAGTTTTAAACTCAAAAACTGTTGGAAAAAGCAATGAGAAACTTTGACTATTGTTATTTTGTATGTTAGCTGACTCTTAAAAATCACCATCTCTTACATTGGTGTACGCTTTTAATTGTCTTTCAGTTGGAATGCAAACCATCAATTAATGTGTAATTGAAAAAAGAGATCTTAGTTCTGCTTAGTCTGTTGGATTATTTTTTTAGTTGAGCTTGTCTACAGAGCTCTTCAGAAATGCAGAGAAACATGTGTAAGCCAAAGTTTTCGTATGTTCCGTGTTTGTAACGCTACTTACCTATGTCTGCCATCTTTGACCTTTGTATTTCGTAAACAGCATGTGTGTAATTTGCATCCACACATAAACAAAATATTCCTAACTTTGATCGTCATTAAAGAGTGCTGTGTAACTTACATTGGGAGCAAGGTTTGTAAAATGAAACTAACCATTCATTTCACTGCAAGTAGCATCTTGAAGTGCATGGTGAATACAACATGCTTCCAGGATTTAGTTACTAATTTGTGGTATCTTGGAAGTTTACATAAATTGAGGAACAAATGCTTAATTTTTGTAGCAAAACATTAGGTTTACTTAAAGTAGAAGACTATGATCAAGTTTCATTTTAAAAATGAAATAGAACTGTGGAGAGAACATGTCTGTGACAGTAAATACATCAGTCCTTAAATATCACAATAATATCAGTAGGATCATAACGTCTTCTGCAGGGCTTCTGTATTTGATGGCTGTTTTCTGCTGAAAAAAGGCAATGCTGGTCTGGTTTGTTCATTAAATAGTAGGTAAAACAGTCCACGAGAGAGAATACTCCCCAGAAAACTGCATTTTAGTACATGGCTTATTTTAATTACGATTTACAGTGTCCAGTTCAGCTAATATTTTGAATTACTTTGACTTTTCACAAATAAGGGAAGGTTTTAGAAATGAAGTTAAGCAGTAAATGCAGGCATTTTATGAGATAATGAGGGTCTAGTTGTGTTGTCTATTAAAAGCTACCCAATAGTCAGCAATACTCAGTCTTTTATAAGGAGAAGGATGTCAAGATTATAATTAATGCAATCTAGTCATGTAGCACCACACAGAGCTCCTGTGTGTATTGATTTTTAAATGTGGACATCTGATTACATAAACTTCTTTGACTAAGTAAATATTTAGCGTGCATTCGGACTCAGCCAAACTAGTGAATTTTGGAAGTAGTGGCATATTGAAATAAGAAATGATCAATTTCTCTTTCCTTTTTCTTCCTCTGAGGGGAGATTTACTTGAAGCATGCTCTTGAGAGTTAGCACCAGCACAGTGAATTCTGTAAAGAGAGGCAGAAGTGAATTTTTCCACTCTCTGAGTGAACTAATTATACTTCTAGAAAAACACCCCAAGTTCTTTTTGGACATATTGCACGTCTGTGCTTCTTCAAAAGTACTGAAATACTTGAACGTTTTCATCAGAAGCATATCTAATCTGGAGTAACCTTGATTAACATTCCCTTCTCTTTTCATGGCAATAGAGCTTCCCATTTGAAGTGTAACATGCTTTTCCTCCAAGATGGAGTATTTGTATGTTTCCTGCATGTGTATATGCATAATACATATGTAATTTTCTACTGAGACTTGTACAACTGAAAAATACTGTGTTTTTGTAGCAAAGACAAAAAAGCCAAACAATTAGGTATTAATGATATTCTCGTTGCATATTCAAAAGGTCTTTGCAAGCATTTCTTCTCCTTTTTTTCTTTTCACCATTTCAACCTGCAGAACTCTTCACTGTCACTTCAAATCACACAATTCTACAAAGATAAAACAACATTTAAACTCATTTGCTTTGGGAGGGAAATTGAGCATTTGCACCCAATAAGCCTGATTGTGGAACTGCATGCAAATTGTGTTTTGATTTATCTCTTTTGCACTTTTTTCCATTTGAATTGATCTTGCATTAATTTTGCCAAGCGGCTCTGTGAGGCTGCAGATGTTGCCCTGTGTTTAATAAATCAATGAGACAGATCTGAATGAATCACTTCAGATGGATTCTCTGCTCGGTTTGATGTCTAGATGTTATTCTTAGCTTGTTATCATGACAGATGCATTAATGTTCCCATACACTGCCAGCAATGTCAAAGAGATTGAAGCTTTTAAAGTGGCGGTATCCCCCTTTCCCCCTTCTGTTAGAATAGCTAAGTCGCCTTTAGGAATAGGGCAGAATATAAATTTAATCGTGACATTCTTGTGGGGAAGATGCTAAACTTCGGACAGTATTCCAACACAAAGTCACGCAAATACAGATTCACATAGAATGATTAATTATTCCTAAATAGTGGAGATCAATATTAAAATCTAAACATAGGTAGCTCCTTAATAGAGTAACCACTTTCTCGACATTAATATTTCATTGCAATAGGAATGATCCGAATAAATAATATAAGACTAGAACATGTTAAAAGTGTTACTATAAATAGAATATCGCCGTGTCCAAATTGATTACAGGCTGAAGCAAGGCTTTCTTTAACAAAACAAAAAAACAAACCAAAAACCAAAAACTTACTATTGTTTCTTTTAGACTTAAATACATCTGGATTCAACATCTGTTAGATGCAAAATAAGAAAACCAGTTTATTGTGTTCCCAGTCTGACTTACTGTTTAGTGCCTGATATGTTAGAAAAGTTGTCGGTCACCATTAATTTCTGATCTGAATAGCCTGGTAGCCATTATCTTGGATAGAACCTGTGGAACGCAAATCATAAAAGAGGCTGGAATGTGTCTTTGTGGAAGGGTTTTAAATTCTGGAAAAGACTGCACAAAGTGTAAAGTACTCTGCCATGAATAATGAAGATCTATTTCCCAAGTAGGCTACGCACAGGTTTTATTGCCTTTTATTCTTCAGTGTTTATTAAAACACTTGCGGTCTTCCTTCCCTTTCTTTAGAAGGTAGAATAGTGCTTTGTGACTTGTTTCCATCAGTTTGTTAAACCTCACTTCTTACTCTGATGCTTTATTTTTAAGATATTAAAAGTTATCAAGAACGTTGCTTGCCCTGATCTCTCCCCAGAACAGAAGAACTTTTGACTTGCTGTCATTAAGGCTTCTGAGAATAAAGTGGGGAAACTGGCTGTAACAGATCTAGATTTATGTTGGTATTCTTGCTCCAGTAGTTCCAGTTTGATAAAGGAAACAATATATGTAATAGAAATTCACAGTTTATTCAAATGAGTTTAAGCTGCAGCATTGTTATATTTGCCTTCCTTTCGCCAATATATCAACGTGTGGCAATAGCATTATACTTAGCAAGCTTCCAGAACTGGCCAGCCCTGTAGATGGGAAATCGTTCTCACACTGGGCTGCTGTTGGACACGCAGCCTGTTTGTGTCTGCGTGTTTGTTTCTGAGGCAGGCAAAAAGGAAATTTGGTAGAACTGAGGAGCGCTGCAGAGATCACAGAAAATCGTGGCTGGTTGTAGGGCAGTGGCCTTAGAGTAAGAAGCTCGTATCTTCCTACCTTAAATATTTTCTACAGAATTACCGAAGTGAGCATTCAGAGGTGTGTTTTGAAATTGCATCTTGCTCTTGTCATTGATAGCAGGCTATGTAAGAGCTGTGTGTCAGTATCAGTGTTATAAAGCTCTTGAGATCCGTGCTGTAGAAACTCCTTCTGACTTCACTGAGGCGAACCTCCCTTTCCCACCAATAAAAGTTTGCTTGAACAAGGGCAAAGAACTTGGAAGTAGTTTAGGATATGAGTCCTTCTCCTCAAAGGTGGGACGCTTTTGCCTAAAACCTGCATTTGTTTCCTTCCATTTATTTGGTCTATTAAATACCAATGGAAGAAGTATGCAGATTTGGCATTTTTGCAGGCACTATTTTTTTGGCCTAATCCTGTTCTTGGTGAACGCAGGATCTTTTATCTTTTCTCTGCACATTCTAGAGACTGTAGTTTTGAGTTTCCTGAAGTTATGAACAAAGCCATCCAAATCCTTCATGTAAAGTATCTGTAAAAGAAAATAGATGCAAACTTGTAAAAGTTGTGTGATTATCTGTGTAATAAAGCCCTGTAAGTGTATGGAAATGAAGTATTTTAAGGGTATTAAAAACTTGAGCAACACAAATAGCAAAAAAGACAAGTAGTTAGGATACTGCAGCCTGTGATGTGTTCTTGGTGTAAGCTAAGGCAAGATGTATGCTATGATTAAACGTTTCACTGTGCACAGGTACATTAGTTAGTAATAATTTGTAGTGATTTAGGTTTATCCTGCTTGATGCTAGCACTGTCCCTTGGGGCTATATGCTTGTGGTCTTTGTTGCCTCTTCGTAAAGCGTCGTATCCAAAGTGGCTGTGTGATGGGGTTCACTCTCCCTCCCCACTCTGCAGCCTGCAAGAAGCACCAATCCCAGTTAGTTTACATACTTTGATATCTGCCTCAAAAGCTCTGATACCCAAATTCTGTAAAACTTAAATTTGTTTGTTTTCCTTTCTTTCTGGTAGCACAGCTAGGTTGTTCGTGTGCACAGAGAAAGTTTATTGTCATTAGCAAGTGTGGGAAGCTTATATTTCCTTGTCAGTACATCTTGACCTGCTAAGCCCATTTTGCTCATTAAAATATAGTGTGTCAGAGCCTTTATTGACTTGGTTAAAAATACCACTTCCCCAAAAAGTAAGAACCCAAACGAATGAATAGCGCTTGCTTTATTCCCGCATGGTGTCATAAACCAGATTGTTTAGCAGTGTATGTTGTTATGTGTATGTTAAGGTATAAAATGTTCAATTGCAATTGTGTCTGACGATCTTATCAAGCTTCTGGAAATTGATATCTGGTAACAGCATTTAACCTACATCTAGTCTATCTGCTATTTATGTGATGGGTTAAAAAGAAAAAGTAGTATCGATCTGTCGCTGGATTAAAGTTTGAAATCGGCAACAGCATGAGCACAAAAGGCTTTTTTTTATGATTTCTCAGCTTGCCATTGATCTACCAGTTTTATTGCATTCATTATTTATTAAAAGAATTTGCAAGCTAAACATAACGTTAAGCTAGTTTGCACACAGGGACTGCACTTAGGAAATTGAATGGAAATTGCATTAGAGATGAACATCTGTGCTATTTTTCCACTCGTGTGTTTATGGGTTTGTATAAAAGGTGTATTGGATTAACAGTTATAACCATTATAGCTTGCAGCAATATGTTAGAACCCTAAGCATTTAGTAGTTGTGTAGAAGGGAGATTATTTTTGCTTATACTAAAAAGTATGGTAATGCCATCACAAACATTGCTTTTGTTAGGTTGTTCTTTATTAATGGGCTTTTTAGCTGTAAGATATTAAAAAAAAAAAAAAAGAAAGAAAAAAACCACGCCAACTTGAGTTATCTAGCTATAGTATGGATGCAGTCTCTTATCAATGCTACATAAAGCTCCATTAGTATTGTCATTAATTGAAGGTTTCTGGTGACAGCATTAGTTAAGGCTAGCAGGCCTCATATTTGGCATATAGACATAACATATTGTGTATTACAAAGTATAATTTTGCACAATAAGTATTGAAAAGATCTTTAATATATGTTCCTTCACATTTTCCTAGCAATTCAACTAATTTTCTGACCTTTAGTGTTGGTCCTTTCTGTGTGTATTATATCAGTGAATCAGAATATTTAAATATTTAGAAATCTTTTTCCACTTAAGTTCACAAGTTCAGCTGCCCTCAGCACTGTGCCTAGTTACATGTGACATATAAAGCATAAGGTGGATCTAGAATTTCGTGGTCACCATCTATAATGCTGGTGGTTTGTCTTTTTTTTTGATGGTGCTGTTTCTGTGAAATAGATTATTTTGATTAAATACCTGTTGATTGAATAAGGAAAACAAAGGAAAAATTACTTAGGAGGCTTTGAGTGAAAAGCGTGTTTTTAGAATTAAGATGTTACCTATTTTATTTGGTCTAAAAGTACGTGCAGTCTAGTCTGTTTATGACTAGAATGTACTGAAATATGTCACGCTTTGCATCATCAGTGCACTTTGCTTTCAGTTTTTCTATTCAAGACTCAACCTGATACACCTCACCAGCTTGCAGGACTGTTAAGGGTTTCCTGTGCGAAGAAAAAGAAATGTCCTTCGTGCCAGAAGGTTGCACATATTCTTTCAAATGCCACCTCTGCATTTTTCTCTCTCATAGGATGAACCTTGTTAATAACTAATTGTTTTGGACAGAGGTAGTTCTGGTTTCAGTTTAAAGAATCTTGATGCTCTCGATCCCCGCTGCTGGCACTCATGGTTAGTAGTGGTCCCAGCCTTAGGCCCTTCTCATCGCAGTCCTCTTGTGATACCACATTTCAACTGCCCTGTAAGCAGAGGTAGAAATTAGATTTTAATATAGGACCAATATAGCTGGTAAATACACACTTTTGTGTGTATGTAGAATTCTTCAAAAATCAAAAGTGATTTCCAGTATTTGGAAGAGAGGCTTGGGAATACTTCAGAAACCTAGTTTTAATTCCATTTGCTGCAGACAAACTAAATTTCCTAAACATACTTGCATGGCTTTCTAGAAGTCCTTAATTTTGAGATATCTTCCACAGCCATATTAAGTGCATGAAATTCTCAGCGTGTAATTTCATCTGCAATTCTGTCCAGTCTGTAGCAAAATACCATTTAGCTTAGGATGCCCTTGTGCTGCTTGCAGTCAGCAGCACATTGATTCATTTTGTTCTGCTGCTTCAAAGCCTGTACACAGACAGTGAAATTAAAGCAGAATGCTCTATTCATAAAGTTAATAAAAATTACTTTGCAGCATAACTCTAGGGAGTTCCAGAGCCGTTGTATGTGGTGGAGTCGTAGGGCTGGAGAGGTTGGCAGGGACCTCCTGAGATCTCATCCAGCTCCTGTGCTCGAACAGGGTCAGCCAGAGAAGGTTGTCCAGGACAGGGCAGGTTTTGACTGTGTCCACGGATGAAGACTCCACAGCCTTTCTGGGCAGTGGCTTTACAGAAATGAAATAATTATGATGTGGAAGAAAGCCTTTTATTGGATTACATGGGAGTTATTGAAGCTGGGCATGCACATCGCAGCTAGCCGCTGAGATGCTCCCTGACCGAGCGGCTCGTCACTCGAGCAGATACGGACACGCTGCCATTGTACCTGGCCTTGCGGGAGCAGAATGTGTGTTGTAACCTGTGAATCATCCCTGTCATATGTAGATTGTGCGTGCTCTGTCTCAAAAATTATTTCCTGAAATCCTACGTGTGTGTGCTGATGACTTGACTTGTCATATTCCCTGGTGCTACCAAAGGAGTTTATTTTTTTTTTTTTTTAATTTGCAATACAAAATTGGGATGGCAGTAATAAAGCTCTTAGTGCAGACATTGTGCCAGTAGGGGGATTTAGTTACCTGAATGTTACAGTAACCTAAGAGTTGCTAATTAAGAAGATTGTGCTCGTTTAAAGAAAAACTGTTAAATGTACTTCGGAGCAGGACATTTAAAATGCTGTGTGCTATGCTTTTTCTTATGCATGTATCAGTTGTTTTTACCTAGTGCATGTTATACGTGATAGCTGATGGCCTGCTTTTATAACAGTTAATAAGAAAAGGTCCTGTGTCAGGGAAATGTTGTCCCGGTTGTGTTCTGCAAAGCTGATGAAGGAACCTGGCTCTGCTGCTGCGGGTCTCTGGAGCTGCCTCTTGTCCTCATACTTTGAACTGTGTCTTCTGCTGAAGGAAAGCAGTTCTCTCGAGATTCTGAGATAATACTGAAAAATAGAAGTAGGAAAAAATGCAGAGTTCTTTCCAATGAGATTTAAAATACATATCTTAAAAAACAAATGCTCACAAAAACAGAAAAAGCTAGTTATGGTCAAAATGCTGGCAGTTAGCATTGATATTTTGCTGCTTTCTGAAAGAAGACCTAAGGTAATGAGCTCAGATAACATTTTTTCTCTGTTAAATGAGCTTTTTATTGAAATATGTCTTTGTGGCTATTTTTTGTAGGCTTTATTTAGTCTTTGTATGCAGCACTTCATGCATCTGATACAGAAATACCTTGAGTTGAGCATGCTGTCATTAAGAAATCATTTTTACCAGCTGGGCGGTTGTTCTGACTGTTCTGCAGAGAACCAAGATACATAATTGAGCGATCTGTCAATGTATTTGGTACCCTTCGTTGCGAGGCTTGCTAAATACACCACACTTCTTGCTCCCCCTCTGCATTGCACGGATTTGTAGCCCAGCAGCGCGCCGTGCTCCTGGCTCAGGGCTCTACCTAGGTGGAAGGGGCGAGGTGTTGCTGCCTGCCTTTGCAGCCATGGTGCATCTTTTAGAAGGAGGCCTCAGAAAAGATTTGGCTTTGTTCTGTGAATGAAGGTGAAGATAAGCCAAGCGTCTGAGTTCTTCTGCTCACGTATTTTGATGCAGGTAGAAACTTTCTGTAAAAACGTTTTTCAGAAAGACACCCAGATTTTTGTTTCATTAATTCATGATACTATGAAATCCACATTCTTGGTCCCTATCCAAACTTAGGTTTTAATAAAAAAGTTATGTGATCAGCCCTGTCAGGCATTAAAGCCAGGTAGGTTAGGGACTGGTTGAACCAGCACTGCGTTTGATTTAAATAGTGCCTTGTATTAGGGTCAGAATGGTTTGTGCTTTTATATTTCATCTCCAAATGTAGATAGGATGAACCTTGTTGCATTGGCTTCTCCTAACCTACAGCATGTTTATCTTTTTCAGTGTAACTCCTTTTCTAATGTTTGTCAGTCAGACAGAAATACAAACCTTGTTTGTGCTGGTTGTCTCTACCTGTGTGCTACAAAAGGTAAGTGAATGCAGCTGTCCCTCCCAGTGCCTGGATGATCAATGAAGACATCTCTCAATTCCCTGAGATGAGTGGATGCTTTTAAAAGGAATCGTGGTTGTCTGTAAGTTACTGTCATTCCACAGCAGGTAGTAATAGGTGCCCCACGTGTCTGCTTTCTAGGGAAAGAAAAGGAGAAAAGGCCATCACACACCACATCTGATGCCCACCTACTTCTGGCTCACAGTGAAGTTGTCTCACAAAGTGCAAACTCTTACTAGGAGTTGGTTTCTGATTTCCAGGGAGAAGAAAGAAGGCAGAGGGAGGCTGAGTTGGTGGCTGCCGTATGTCTGGATTCCTGGGGCTGGAAGCTCTGGGCTGCAGCCAGCGTGCTTGAGCAATTCCGTCCTTTAGCACCTGCACAGGCAGGCAGGGGGATCCAAGACAGGCTGAAGCTGCTGTGCAGTGTGTGCAGCAGGCTGGTATGGTCAGACCACGATAGAATTGCTGCAAGAAATCTGATGATCTGTGCACTGCATGTATAATAATGCATTGAATTTATTGCTGCATATTTTCTTTGATGTATCGGTGGTTATTGAATTGTTTCTTTCAAGTTACCTAACGCAAATATTTCAGACTTGTGAACCTCTTTTTAACCTCTAAACATTATACTGGGAGGGGGATGTTTTTTCATGCTGATGTTCATTTTTCTGCTTTCTGATGAACAGCTCTTTTCCAACATCTTATGCATACAGAGTAGCTTATCTGATGATGTCACGTTGTTTCCAAAATAATCCCCTTTGACCTGCTGTGCTATGAGAATTTGAGTGATGGTAAACAAATCAGCCGACAATAAGGAGGCAGAACACATTTTTAGTTAAATACGTGTACTTAGCATGACTGCTTAGTTGTTACATGACTGTGAGCAAAATTGGAAACTTAATTTTTCTGCTGTTAATTTTCGTAATGCCCTGTTGTCAAAGAAATGGTTTTAACCTGCCCTTTAGTCAGAGCAGATAGTCTTTGTTTTCAATTCAGCCCGTGGGTTGAAGTGACGCTGTCTTAAAACATGGACAGTCAGTGGTGGGTGGGTGTGTGGATAGCAAGACAAATGTATGGGAGATTTAACTGAATTCTTTACACTTAAGTGCTAAGGAATATGTTAGTATTTGGCTATAAGCTTCTCATCCAACAGGAGTGATCAACTGTGAGACAGAGTGAACATGAAGGCTTTCCTTCTTATTTAAAGGAAGGATTGCTGTGCTCCTTTTGACTCTACCACTGCTAAAATTCTGCAATGGAGCTGTTGCAGAACCAGAATCTTTCAATTGATTTCAGTGGATTTCAGATCAGGAGCATAAAAGGCAGTCAAAACTACATACATATCCATAAGCTAATCTCTAAGTCACTTTGGCCCACACCAGGAGACTTCTTACACAAATTCTGAAGTACAATAATTAAATAATCCCTTAGTAATCGGTAATACCCCCTGCATATTTAGTAGATTTCATATTCAGATAATGTTAATTACTCTTTAAGTCCGATAGGCTCATACAGAAACGTAAAGTACTAACATAAAGTGGAACCCCAAAACATTCAGGTAAAGAATTTCTGTGTTTTGGAATTCTTCTGATGAAAGACACTACATGGGCGAGAGGTAGTAAGACTCACTAAATGTATGATCACATTACTTGGTGAACTGCTGCCAAGATTAGGGGATTACTGATTATTGGGTGTTCATGCAAACTGCTATTGGAATTCCTACTTCTCATGTTGTAGAAAGCGTGTGATGTTGGTGATTAATATATTTTCCATAGAGTGGTTGCATTTTTGTGCTATTGAAGAAATTCCTCTTTATTTTTTAATTTCTAGCAGTTCTCTTCAAACTTTCTAACACGAATTTCATAGCTAAAGTAGTTTTGGAAGTTTCGAAGCCTAAAAGAATATTAAAAAATATTGGTGGAAAGGAAATTTTAAATTTGCAAATTGCTGGCTGCACCACAGTCAAGAGATTTGCTTTCTTTGGAGGCAGTCTACTGACTGTTTTTACTGTCTGCCAGCTACTTGCAGATGATCTGCTGAACCAGGAGGATTTATATAAATTGTGTGTTAGTTTTTGAGTATTTATTTTTCCTTCCGCAGAAGTAGGTACACCTTGAGCTACATGCAGGAAATTACCAATTTGAGTTTTTATGGCAAAATGGACTATCTTAGTGAAATATGCCTACAATCATTCCTTCACTACCCTAAATATTACCTTCAGTATGAAAATAATACTTGGAAAAGTTTTTGTAGGTTTGATGAGACTCAAACTCCATCACGAATGGGTCTTAATTTAAACAATGTTTTCTTTTCAGTTTATATATTTAATTTTTAACTCAAACACAGCATCTCTGTACTACAATAGTAATGAAGAGTGAGATGCTAAATTATATGCCAATAAGCTGCATTAATTTTAAGTCATGCGTGTACTTGACTAATAGTGCACGATGCAAGAAATACACAAAAGGTCTTTATGTTGTAGTTAAGCATCAACACTGATGTTTAACATTTTTGTACACAAACTCCAAGTACTAGATAACAGATTTATTTTGATAAATAACTATTTTTTTTTTTGACACTATTTTTTTTTTGTAGTTGGGGAAGAAAAAGCATTTATACAGCTTTCATGTACAGGTTGGTTACTATAAGCTTGTTCTCGTGCAGAAGTTCAATGTTGCTGTTATTCGTAGATCCTTAACTTGAGGTGTCAAATACCTAATGAAGATTGAGCTTCATTCAGAAAATCATGTTGCATTTTTTAACCAAGGGAGGGATGTTTAATTCTAAGTGAAGAGAACTGCATTAAAGGGTGGTGGGAAAAATAACTTACTCTGCATCTTAACAGTTAAAAAGTAGAAAATAGAATTATATGTACTTCATAAAAACACGCATTTCATAATGTTTTCAGTATCCTAGGCAGCATCCTGGCTGTTCAGCAAGTCCTTGATTTGTTCTTGCAAGTAGAATTTAGCAAAGTTTTGAGTCTTGGTAGCCATTGGTTCAAGTTCCTGAACATGTTCAGAACGTTTTTTTTTCTATAACTGTTTACTTGAAAATTACTTTAGCAGATGAGTTTTTTTTTGGAAATCAGATGTCTAAGAATCTTCAGTCTTCTTCAAGGTCTATCAATTCTGTGTTCAAAGCAGTAGCTGTTTCACAAAATACAAGGGATTGTTCATTGCACATATTCACTAGTATCTGTGGAAGAAAATTAACCTTCTTAAGCTGAGACTGAAAACATGAATGGTAAACCACCAAGTTCCTGTATTTTTGAATACCGTACAAGCTTAAATCATGGTCATTGATTTTCTGGGAGATCTTACGCATTTTCTGAACTCAAATGGCAGTTGGTGGACCACTTATTACTCATTCGTTTTTTTGGTGGAAAACTCGGCCTTGTATGTCATTTAGACTTTGTGACACATGTAGCCTCCCAGGGCCTAATGACTTGTCTGCAGATGGGCTGTTATTTATTACAGTCATGTAGAATAAAATTGATTGTCTTCTAAAATTAATTTTTCATTTGCCTCCAGCTCTGCTTTAATAGAGGACACACAGTTGCCTGTTTGCAGAAATACTGTTTAATCACATTAATATCTCAGCCCCCCAGGCCGGTGAAGATAATTGTACAAACGAACAGCAAAATCTGTATCTTTAACTTCTTTTTATGATTAAATTATGCAAATGACTTATCTCCTGCCCTTCCAAGCACTAATCATCTAATTAGGAATGATGTGTTAAAGGGATGGTTTTGAATCAGGAGAAGGGGAGAATGGAGGAAGCAGAAAATGGGACCTGACAATGAAACTGCTGAAGGTACTGTTGTTGTAGAAGAATCTGTGTATTTGTTCAAAATGCAATAATAAAGGCTTGTTGTGCTATTTTTGGTCTTGGTTTAGCAATGTTTTCTTAAGAACATAATTCTGTTGGCTCTTTGTTCCTCATAATTTTCCACATTATCTTTAAAATTCAATTATTAAGGCTCAAGAATTCAGTCACTTGTTTAAACGAGAATGGGAATAGAAAGTATCTGGCTTTTCTGTGTAGTTTTTGGGTGCAAAGAATGCAAGTTCTGACATTGCATTCATTTGTCTGACACAGACATAAATTACTAGTGGAATGTTTTCATAAACATGTTATGGATGGGGAGGCTGCATTTCTTTCTCTACCCTCCAGCAATATGATTGAATTTTCTTGATCAATTTACATTTATCTTTGTGTTCATCAGTATCACCCCAAATTCTTCACAAAAGGACAGATGAGAAAACCTTGCTGAAGATGTCTTAACATACAAATGTTCTTAATACAAATATTTTGGAAGTAATTTTAGTACATGCTGCTAAGTATTACCAGAATTACAGGGGACTCAGTGGGAAGTCCTTTATTTTTGGATTAGAAGGTGGTGGGGTTCATTTGAGACTTAACAGATGAAGCTCTCATGGCAATTCAAGCAGAACGGTTTTCTTCTTAGGGTAGGAGATTCTATGATACTGAAGGAGCGAATAATCCCAGACTTAGTTATTTTTATTTCCTTTAGGTTTGCTGGATCCAGATATATACCACCATAGAGATAACAGTGGAGGCCTTGTACTTATCTTGATCCTGTGTGAGAAATCAATGGAAGGAGTGGGGGACAAGCATCCAGCTGCCATTCTCCATGCAGTTGGATTTCCTAATGCTGATGGCTTTTTGCTCATGTGCTGTAGTATGGTAGGACTAACACAGAGGTCAGGACATCTTACATGGGCATCTACTGAGATAACTCATTGCAGCTGGTACAAAGTACCATCTCTGAATGCTAATTTTGAAGTTTTAGCATAAGCAGGAAATCCAAAAAAAATTAAAAAAATTGTCATCAATAGTTTGAATTTACTGACTGTGACATACAGGCAAATTGGAGGAAGGTGGTGTGCAATAAGGATGCAGATATCTTTTTATTTTTTTTTTGTGTCCAGGCATGCTCAAGTCTTTATTCAGTTGCTCATTCAGATTTTTTTTTTTTTTTTTTAATCTCTGTACTGGCCAGTTTTCATTGAGCAATTACATCTGGCAATAGACAGTAGATCTTGAATCATTTTATGATTTAAGTTGTTGGTCTTGCACGAATCTGGACAGGAAAGAATTAATCCTTGTAATTCTGTACCCTTCACAAAAGATAGATGTAGTAGTAGAGCTATCTCATGATTTTTCTTTGTATGTTTGTATTAAATCATTTAAGTACATTTCCTTGAGTTCTACCTCTTCGTGGGTTAATTACAACGCTTACTTTAGAGCAGTTAATTCTCTCTGCTGAGATAGGCTATTAGATTTTTCAGTCACTGTCATCTTTCATAACTCAATGACATACGGTAAGACCTTATTGAATTGTGAGGTTTCCCAAATTGTGAGTTTTTTTTTTTTCTGACCAATCTTGACCTATCTGTGTATTTCAAAACTGCTTACTGCTTGTGCATGGCATATTTAGAAAAGTAGAGATGAATGTGTTTCAGCTATTAGAATTACAAATTGGTCCTATACTTAAGAAATTAAATAATTATACCTGTGTAAAAGGGAGGAAATATGATACCTGCTCCCTTTTTTCTTTTTTTTCTTCTTCTTCTATTTAATAGGAATTACATAGAATAACCCTAATTAAACTGTTTTGGTGCTGAAAAATGGGACACCTGCAGTTAGCATGCAGTTTGTGTGAGTAATGAACTTTTGGGGGGAGTGTCCATTGTATGGCACTTAGTTTCAGAGTTCTCATCTTGATTTTATTTTTTTTTTATTTTAAATCTTAATTCTGTGGTAGTGGTTGTGAATGTTAATGAGAAGATGGATCATCTTTCCCAAGGCAGTAGTTTTTAGGTGACTGTTCAGGGGAAGAAGGAAGCTGCAACACAAATTCACTAGCCTGGGAAAGAGGTTTCTTTGTGCACTGTCTGTAGCTCCTTGATAAAAATATTTTTCACTTGTCCTTGAGCCTTGTGCACTTAGAGTGCTATTCAATAGCTATTAATATTTTTTATACTAATGGAGTCCCAAATAGTAGCAGTTAGGTAGATAAAATAATCTTTTCAGTGGTTAAGGTAAAGGCTATTTCAATATTAATCAAATTTGAGTTACATATTAAATTATTGCACAAAACACTAAGCCAGTATGAAGCTTCACTAATACGATTGTGACAGAACACATTGTCTGTGGTAAGTTCTAAGCCAATTGTGACGTTTATTTAGGAGCGATGAGAATTCTTACAGAGGAGCTGCCTTGAATAAGTTATTGATTTGTCTGCTAACTTCAGATTAATTTAGAAATACAAATGTGTTCCCTTCTGTGGTCTTCTTGTGGGTTGGGGTGATATCATATTTTTAAAGAAATAAATAATTCTGTCATTGCAAGAGATTTTGGGCAAAGATTGAGAAACAGCAGAACATGTAAATATTCATGCCTCAAGACCGTTACTGTACAGTAAGTGTGAAGTTTCTGGAATTGTGGATAGTATGGTACAAAACCATGTTCTTGATATTTCTTTTTATTCACACAAATACCATTAGCAATTAGCTAATGTAACAGACCAATCCATCTTCACCCATAGTGGTGAAGCTCCAGTTTGATGTAGTGAAAGCAATACGTTCTCATGCTTTCTGTAGCAGTCTCGTGCATGCTGCTTTATCTCTTTCCAGAAATTAATAGCAGATAAGGAGCGTGGAATGACATGTTAAGCACATTTGTGTAATCATATTAATATAGTTCCGTAGCTTTGAATTTCTTAGTTTTCCAGAAATTGCTCAAGTTCTACTTTTTAATGACTCACATTAAAGATGTCAACTTGATTTACTGTGGACCTGTAGCTAGCTATCTGTGACTCAGTGTTGTTCGAGGCAGGAGATGGAATAGTTTTCAAATGCAGCCTCATGCAAATGTAATGGGAAAGTGGAGGGGAAAAAAAACAACAGTGAGAACTTTGGAAGGATATGTGTGTTTTCTTTAAGCTGTAGATGCTGTGTGTAGGTTACTCTTCAAGGTAGAGGTGTGTGTGTGTGTACATACACTAATTTAGCAGAATATATCTATATCTTTTGGTCGTATTTTGTATGTTTTAAGAGTTGGGAGAAACAATCATCAAAATAACCAGTGAAGCATAAGAAGATAAAGGTAGAATTTCATAGCTGTGCAGATCTGCATGTTAATATGTTTCTAGGAATCATTCTGGTTTCTGCACTGCCTTATTAGACTTTGGGGTTCACAAGCCCTTGTTAGTAGCCATTCCGCATATTGTTTCAGAGCCACTTCCCTGTGATATCCCTTTGCCTATGTTCACATCACTCAGAATCCCTCTGCTTGCTGCCCTTTTTGTTGTGTCCAGGGTAAGCTGCAGCCTTTCATGCTATGCTCCTTTCCTGCCTGTCCTCTCTATTGGTTTTGTTTCCTGACTTTGCTTCGCAGACAGCACAGACCTCCCTGGTGGACTTCACAGATTTTTATTGTATGATTTCATCCATGTTGTTCATTATGTTTTAGCAGGCATCGCCAGAAGCATCCACAGAGCTGTTTGTGTCGTCTTTTACGCCTGTTGCTATGAGGACTAAAAATCCTGATGGTGATGAGTGTATTAAAAAACTTTAAAAATCAGTAGCTATCAAGCTGCGTGGTGGTTTATCTATCGTCCTGTTTGTATTTTTTTCTATTTCCTGTCCTGTGTCAGATGTTTAGGTTGTAAATTCTTTGTAGAAGGGAGTGTATTTTTGCTCTATTATACTTTGTATGATTCAGCTGGGATCTGATCCGTGACTAGGGCTCTACAATTTTAATTTAATAGTACCTGTAGGAAGGAAGCTGTACTGTTAAAATCGCTGTTAATAAATTCATAAGTGTTGGTCTTTTTAAAGAAAAGAGAAAAGGTGCAAGAAAGAGTAAGGAAAACAGTGATTTAATTCAAGTTCATTAGTACAAAATGTTCTTAATGCATGTTAATGTACATTTTATGTTAATATAATATATTGGTAGTGGAGGAGCGTCCAAGCAAGCTTAGCAATGGATCCTGACATGACAGGAGGTGGGCAAAAGAAGTTCTATGAGGATTCCAAAAGCTCTTCGAAGAATTTGTACAGTGTTTTATCTTTACCTTGTACAGATTAATGCTTGCTACATCAGGTTTCTTAGTGATGTACTATACTTCTCGTGCCATATGTGTATTAGCCACATATAACGTAAAGCAGAGATTGGGAAAGTGGTATTTTTCAAGTGAAGGCGTTGGTCTGTTTCTAAATTGGTGCATTGTAATGGTTCTCTGCATGTACAGAAGTTGTTTGGTGTTGCTATTAATATCACAGGAAATGAATAGCTAATTTTGGCAGCGGACAGTGATTGTTCAGGGGCAGTAGGGGGCTGCTTAAGTCATATTCACCTTTATAGATCATGCTGGTACATGTGTCTTATTTAATCGGTTGCTAAACCTTCCAACCCTCTGCCAGTAAATAGGATGAAATAGTAATGGAGAACATCAATTTTAAATCAATTTAAATATACACAGACTGCCCGAGGGCTCTTCGTGTACTTATTTTTATTCAGAAAATACTGGCATCTGATGTATCGCAACAGGATCTTGTCTCTTTGAGATCAGAGTTGTGTCCCTGTATCTTTAAGTCTGTATAGGCAGCTTGCCTGTTAAATTAGGCATCTGAATAGTTACCTAGTTAGCAAGGACCTCCGCTAATTATCTGCTTTAGCATTTCATCACACGGAGCAGACAAAAGCAAGTGATTGTTAGGAATTATTTGGAAAAGTATAGAGAACAAACAGAAAACATCGGCAAATGCGTGTGTAGATTCAAAGCACTCTTTCATCTTGAATATAGTGCAGTTCTGGTCTCCTTCCAGCTAGCTCCCAATGGAGACTGAAAAAAAAAATCAGAGGAAAAACAGAAAAATGGTGAGGATGATGGGTAAAGAGCAGCTTCCATGTGCATGGCTCAGGGTGGCATAAAGCTGTGTGAAATCACAAGGGGCATGGAAAAGGTGACCAGGGAGCTGTTGTTCATTGTTGCTGCTAATGCAAGAATTAGAAGACAGGTGAAGTTAACAGATGTTAAATTCAAAACAAACAGAAGCAGGTGGTTCTTCAAATACAGTAAACTTTCAGACTTTTTTTTTTTTTTTTTTTTTTACTGCTGGATGCTGAGAATGCTTGAATGTGCGTGGATTTCAGAGGCTGGACAAGTTAGCACAACAAAAAATCTGTGAGAGGGTATTGTACACAGATACTGCTTCTGATCAAAAATTTCCAGTTACGCAGTGCAGGTAAGCGTCCCGAGGAAGTGTTACCAAACACTTATCAAGTTCTTGTTCTTCTCAGGACATCTGCTGACAGCTGCCTTTAGCTGAAAAGGAAGGGAGAGGGATGCCTTTTTGCTTCTTTAAGGAATCAAGTCTTCTGGATTGCTTCTTGTTACTAATTGTGGTGTATTTGTGAAAATTGTGGAGGGACTCATGAAGAGGACTAGAAGATGTAAACTAGGATAATTGTATTGAAATATTTAGCAAATTAGAAATAAAACTGCAAGAAAGTTGGAAGTTAGTTGACTGGGAAATTCTCTGAACACCTGAAGCCCACAGAGAAAAAGTGCATAAGCGGTGCTTATGTGCGTACATGTGGTCAGTTGCTCTTGATGGTACCAGTCTAGCAATCCACTGACTTTATTTTTAAAGTCTGTGAATAGTATTGCTTATTTCAAGAAGTCTGATTACATGTTAGCGTTGTGCTGAATGGAGGCCTAATTTGGCTGAAAGTCTTTGCAAACCACCCTCGCTTCAAATTGAAGAGACGCCGGCTGTTTGTGGTCATTGAAGATAGCCAGCAGTCCATCCTCAAAAATGACTGTGGCAGGATTAAAAACAGTCGTAGAAGAAAATAAGCTAAAGAAGTCATGTTCACCTACTAATTTGTTGGATGATAAATGCTGTACTTAACAGCATATGTAATCTTTCTTTTTCAGGCTTTTGGTTTATAAATAAAGTTGTAAGACTTTGATAAATAGATGTAGCTGTTAGCTCAGTAACTGGTAAATAAATGTTCTGTAAGTGAAATACACGATGCCAGCTCTTACGAGTTCCTTTCATTCCTACATTTAATTTGCTTTCTCTTGTGTTTTTAAGTAACAGCACTTGCTAGCCACAGCCTGTTTGGCTTTAACACAAGATCATGTTTTATTGAATGAAAATCCAGTACGTTTTAAGATATATCACCTGTGATATATCAGTTATCAAGAGCAGGAATTAGGAATGTAATGCTGATGTTACCTCAAACAAGTAGTGGTAATATCAATTTTTTGAATAAGGGAAAGGTTTTTGGTCTCATTTTTTGATTTCTGGAGACGGAGAAGCACCTGCTGGGCAGTTAGGGAGATCTGGAGTGTTGGGATGCCCTGGGAAGCTCTCCTGGGTTAGAAAACCTTATAGCTTTCTTAGTTCTGTTGGCAAAGAAAGGGGGATAGTGGTTAGGGAGCATGGTTTCCTCCAGATTCTTCAGTCCTTGAGTGAATTATCAATTTTATTCGAACAGACATGATTACAGTTTAGCAGTGGCAAGGCAAATCAGGTGAATAAAAATAAAACTCATGTTTAGGTTCATAATGCATGTGTGAATGATAAAAAGTGGGGAATGAAGAGAAAAAGCAAATGACTTTGGTGCTACAGTAGGGAAAAGTTTAAAAAGAGCATTGACAATTTGATCTTTCTTTGTTTATGCCAACACAGAAAAATTCCTCTTAACGGGAAAATACATGTTTTTTAATCACTGAACTAATGGTGATGTGTATGATAAAAATTGTACATATGTCATGTATGTATATAATGTACACACATAATAGGAAAGGTAATGTGTGTCTTCTCTAATGCAGATGCTGGAGAGTTGCTCATAACCCAGTTTAGATTTCAAAAAATCAATTTTTATGAACGGACTATTTGTTCTATGTGGTGACATACAAGCTTTAAAGGGAACTTTAAAAGGTTCTGTATTGAGCATTTGGAAATTAGATAAAATATCTAAACAGTGGCTTTGCATAACACTTTTTAAAAAATTTCAGATCATTTATTTTACTGTAGACAGTTGAAGAGAAAGTCATCTTATTTCTTTAGCTCCTTGGTGGACTTCCTGATCAAGTATTCATTACAAATAATACTTATTAGCACAGGGTTGCCATCATAATGGTGACTAATGAGGCAGTGTGTTTCCAAGGTCAGCGCTGGAAGAAGAGCCTGATTGCTCTCGTAGGCTGCCTGGGTGTTTGATCTTCTCGCAAGTCAGGGAGGTTCAGCTCTGCACAGGGCTGTCAAACGCTGCCATTAAAGGCTTTGCTTTGGGGAGCTCCAGCCACAGCTTGGGTGGATTCAGCACACATGGACACGGCAGTAGCAGGGAAACTAATTCTTCAGAACTGGACTCATAAAACCAGAACCAGAGTGGAAGCCACTTAACGTAGCGGGAAGGCCGTGCTGTGAAAACAGGGAGTGTCTGCAGGTCTTAATTAGCTGGCTGAGCTCAGTGGTGTCCCCTGCCACCCTGGTTCTGCAATTGAAGTCTCTCGGAGACAGTTCCTGGCTTTACTTAAACAGAAAAGGGAAAGACACCTGTGCCTCAGGATGACACAAGTTCGTGGAGAAGGTGTTGGCATGGCCTTGTCTTTTGCGTTGTGTGCCTGACCCTCGAGGAACTTGGGCACGGAGCTATTGCCAGGGCTGTGCCACCAGCAGGCTGTGACCTGTCAGGCATTTTTACTGGTGGAGAATGTGTCAAACTTTCTGTTGAAGTAAACCTTGCTTTTTGTGGAACATGGAGTGATCCATTGTGTCAAAGATAAAGATGTAAATATTTGATGTAAAATACGTAATTGATGGAGCAAGGAGTACATTCCTTCACTTGTCGAGCAGCTGTCCTGTCCATGTCAGGGCACAACAGCCTTGTGTCTGCTGCACAAGCATATTCTGAATTATGGGTCTTTGAACCCAGAATTCAGAAGACTAATGGGGTTGGGGTACACAGGAGGCATCTATGGAAGCTCATCAACCTCGTATCGTAATGTTTGGTCATAAACTCACACCTAATCGAGCATGAGCTACTTTGATTCTTGGTTAGAAACCCTGTAAGAAGGTGCTGTGCCCTGCAGGAAGGAGCAATTTTTTGTTGGTTTGTTTGAATCGATGTGGAATCAATCTTGCTGAATGCTCTGGAATGCAGCTGATGGGAGTATCTGCTTTAAGATTTGCAAAACTGAGGATGCATTTGATTCTGGTAAGCAAAGAACTTTGTATACCTTAAAAGACGTCTGGTGTGTGTAGGCACATGGCACAGCATGGTTTGTTGCGTGATACAGGATTCTTTTTATTTATGTGTCTAATATATACGCAAACGTACATGTATATATGTCATACGTGACAAATAAATTTAACAAATTTAAAAAGGATTTTTCATTAAGCCTAACAATTTTATTTGCATTTTGATGACACTTACCATTTGAGTAATTTCAGGATTTCCCTGAGATGTTAATCCTCAGGCAGCACTGTATGTTAAACTGCTGAAGCAGTTCAGGAGTTTCAGATCATATTTCTCAGGTACTTGACAAAAGGCGTGATCAGATATCCCCAGGTTCCTGTGAAATTCTGTTGGATATTCGGGCAGGATAGGTACTTCAGTTGCTAGTTTGGGAAACTTAAGCCTGGGTCACTTAAGGTCAAAGGAGAGTTTGTTGCATTCAAGAACCAAAATCTAGATGCATTTCTTTTTCATATGCTGAAAATACAGCTCCAGCTTTGTAGAAATCTATAGAATAGGAGCTTTGTGTTGTTATGGGCTGAAGGTGAAAAGTACCTGTCATTTTCTCCAAATTCTGCCCCTTATGTTTTCATAACAGTAGCCTTAAATTTTACCATAAATAAATAAATTAAAAAGGAAAAGTTATCTCTACTTTTCTGGAAGTATGAAACTATGTATGAAATCTTTTTTTTTTTTTTCTTTTTCAATCTCTGCTTTATCTAAGAATGTAAATGTGAAGTACAGTGAATTAGTACATCCAGTCCCTAAATTTTCCTCCTGAATTAGTTGGCATTTTTAAATATTTTGCTTCTTCATTATGAGCGAACTCAAATGGAATTAAAATAAAAAGCCAAACAAATTGAACTTGCCAAATCTGTGGCTGTGTAGAAATGAGATGTCACCTTGATTTTAAGGGAACAAATTAGCCATTCATTTATAGAGTAGGTAAATAATTTTTTCGCAGAACATTCTGATATTACTGTTTGTAGTTCTGTGAATATCCCGATGTGATTTTGTACTCTACAGATAATGTAGACTTCTAATGATTTTCAGCCTAGAATTTGTATTTTCTTTTTTTGTGGTGAGAAGCAGAGAAATCGGCAACAGCCCTCTCATCATTTATGTATCATGACCCAGCGTCTCAGAGCCTTGGGCTATTATTTCAAAATCCAATATATTCAAACTTTGGCCTCAGAGAGCAGTAGGATCAGTACACAAGAACAATAGAGTGATAAATATAGATTTTTCATTAAGGAAAAGACTATATCCTGTCATGTTTGAATCAGTGTTCAAAAGAGGATCTGAGAATTCATAGCCTCCTATAGGCTTTAACTTTCTTTTTGCTGCAAGAAAAGGACTTAACAGCCTTTTCATGTTACGGTGAGTGTGGCATCGCTGACACATAGAAATAAAATTTTAATATATGCTAAAGGAGAGATCCACTAACACTGTGACAGTAATTTAATGCAAGTCAATTTTGAGCCATGCATAATTACAGGCGTGATGTGGAGCACTGCTCATTCGTAAGGATGGCCTGCGTAAAGCGACACAGGCCTGGGAGCTGGATTCAGTCCTGGGAGCTGGATTGAATTCTTCACCAGAATTCTTCACCTTTCTTCACCGGCTTCTCTGCTACGCTACAAATTCGTTTGGTAGTCAAGTTATAGTTAGTATAATTCTCTTTGTTACAGCGCGGAAACTACAGATTTATAGTACAAAAGTTAAACTACTGCACGGATAACATATGCTTTCAGGCATATGCTGTATAAATATGCTTTTCTACATGCAAGTGTGCCACCCGCATATCAGAAGGGGTATATCTGCTCAAATCCTAGAAACTGCTGAACTTCTCAGAGCCCTTTAATGCATGGTATATTCTGGGAAGCTCTTTCAGACTTTATAAATTGTTTTTCTTTTCATTTGAACAGATTTTCACTCAATTTGATTAAATAGAGCAGCTGTGATAGTGTACAAACAATTGGAATTCATATTGAAAAGTAATTTTTGTGTTCTTTGTTTCATTCTCAAGGAAACAGCCTAAGACTTGTGAGCTCTCCAGTAACCAAACAGTGAAAAGTTTTGGTTTCTGCAGGAAAAGTGACAAAGCCTCTGTTTTTCACTGGGCGCAGATGCCCCAATAATGGTAACTTATTCCATAAGTTAATCTGCATGGATCTACGTAAACACACACTTAACATTTGAATGAAAATACCAGTATTTTTTTAGGAGGCTTCTGGTATGTGCTGAGTACATAGGCGGTGATTATATATTGCTGTTGTTTGGTTTTTGAAGTTTACTGGAGGAGACCATGTTTGATTTGGTCAGGGGGTGCTGGAGGTGGAGTGATAAACTATGGGCTTTCTCTCTGAGCCCTGACAGGGAGATGCTTTATTCTGTATTGTTACCAATGCGAAAATAAAATTACACAAATAGTATTATTTCAGAAGTTTTCCGCATGCTTTTAGCCATCAGGACTCCAAGTGGATATAGCTTTTCCACCTGCAATCAAATGTAATAAACCTTCTTCACTGCAGAAGTCAAATTCCTGGGAAAAAAAAAAAAAAAAGTTGGAAGCTCACACTTACACCATAAAACCTTGTTTATTGCGACCATCAGTCTTCGAAGATATGCCCCACAATGGGGTTTGGTAAAGCCATTACAAGGTGCCGTATGAGTTCCATTTGCCTACAGTAAATAGAATGTCAGAAGTGTCAGGGGGAAATAAATATCGGGCTGGTTAAAAGGGAGCAGAGATGGCTCAAAGCATCATTGAGAGGATTGATTTATCTGGCGTGCTGTAATGACTGCAGATGTGGATCTGTTATTCTAGATGAGCAATGAATTTGATGAGCTGATAACACAGGGCCAGAGAGGCCTGGTTTTAATTACTGATGAGGAATTTATTTGTGAAGCACTGTGATTTACTGGGGGTTTGTTCTGTTATTGACAGGTGACCTTGGGGCTTTTCTCTTTTGATGAATAAAAAAAGCAGCATTTTTTAAAAGGAAAACTGTTTTATCAGTGCTATGAATACAGCGAGGTCATTTTAGATACAGTATTGTCTTTCAAACCATCTTTATATATAATTATTTTTTGTAGCAGTTGTTAATTGCCTCTTTCATTGAGATTGCTGTGTGTGCTACACTTGCTACTTGAGAGTGACTAATTTTGGTGCAGAGTTGCTAACAAGAATATGTTGAGTGGAACTTAAGGTAAATAGCAGAAAGTCAAATCATCCAAGTATACAGTACTGGGTTGCTCAGCCTTCTGGCTGCGTACCTGATACAGGATGTATTACTACTGCTGTTCTGATTTTCTTTACAGGCCACCAAGAGGGGGAAAAATCTTAAAATAATACAGAATTGATCAATAAATAAATAAAATCGAAAGCTTCCAGTTTTCTTGTTTAGAAGTAAATTTATTGCTTTCAATATTTTAAATAGTATCTGTCTCAGGATCAATTTTTACCAAGATGCACCTTTTTGTTGGGCAGAACGTCACTGATAATACTTGTTATTTCTATACACTGTTTTAAAATTTATTCTGTAGAATAGACTTCTCTTTTTGAATTGTACATGCAATGGGAAATCTAATGTTATTTTTTTGCGCTTTTTGCTCTGAATGTTGAACTGCAGTTGCAAGTTGCAGATATTAACACCAGGGTAAGTCAAAGCATTTTCTATCTAAACTGTGGCAGAACTAGTGTGCAGGTACTGTAGGTGTTTACTGGTTTGTAGGTACTATTTACAGTAAATTAAAAAAAAAAAAAAGCAAAACAGCAAACACACTAAATAGGAAACCACTCTGACCCAAAATTTTGTAGATGATGTTTCGGTGAATGCATACAATAACAATAACCTGACAATGCGCCAGGGACAGGGACGTGCTGAGTCAGGGAGGTAGAAGATTTTTTCTTTTGTGAGCATCACAACAAACGTGGTATTATCCAGAAATGGTTTTAGTCCTTTACTGTCAACAATACTTCACTTAATACGGAGAAAGTTAACTTAATATTTGCATTCAGTGCAGTTTCTGGAAATGACAGAACCGCGGAATGGCTGAGGTTGGAAGGGACCTCAGGAAACATCTGGTGCGGCCCCCTGGCAAGCAGGGTGCCCTGCAGCACATGGCCCAGCGCTGGGACCAGGCACTGCTGGGCTATCTCCAGGGAAGGAGCCTCTGCAGCCCCTCTGGGCAACCTGCTCAGCGCTCAGGAACCCTCACAGCAAAGAAGTTTTTCCTCATGCAGTGAAGAGACTTACCTAGCCAAATGCCATTACTCATTTGACCCGCTGGCACCGAAGTCTGTTCAGACTGCATAGGTGTTATTTTCGTGGAATGAAGGAAGGGATCCCTGGGCTAGCGGGAGAGGTGGTGGCAGATGGGCATAACGTCTATTTCCCCCCAAGGGGAAACTCTTTAGCAAATAAATGCCAATTATTCAGAACTTTATGAGATACAAGTAAGAAATGGGAAAATAGCTCTGCAGCATGCACTAGTGAGCAGCTAATACTAGCTGGGCGTCCACAGCTTCTATGCTGCTAAGTATCTCTGAGAGTCTTGTAGTAAGAACCAGGAGGAGATTGCCAGGTAGTAAAGTAGGCTGGAAAAATGCATTATCAACCCTGTAAGTAATGAAACTGAGTCCAATAGTAAGAGTTTGTTTTAAAGTATCTGCTTTCTATGAAGTCCTTTTGTTTGCTTTTTAGTCTTTCTTGGACTTGATTGGATTTTGTTTGAACTTTGTGTATTAATTAAAAACACATTCAAAGCGGAGATGGAGGGAAGGTAAGGAGAACTAGGAAGAACATTTCCTTATTTTTTAAATGCAGACTGATATTGTGAGATACTGGGGAAAAAGAGAAGCAAAGATCGTTTGACTAAAAGCTAACAGAAAAGCAAAACCCCCCAAAACCTCTCAAAGCAAGCACCTTCCCCCCGCTGCCCTGTTCTCTAGTTGTGCTCTCTTTTCCTCCCATTGGTCCCTCATTTTTTTTCTTTTTTTTTTTTTCCCCCATGAAGGGGGAACAGGTAGTTATTCATGGATGGCATATACCTTATTATAACACAGTGTTTAGCTCTAGGGATAGTATTTCAATTAAATGGATTTGACAATTTTAGATATACTCATGACAAATATCAAAATTAAGCAGGCTACTGTTAATAAGAGTATTAAATAATGCTTTACTATTTCTATGCATTTACTGTTTTTAAGTATTTTTTTTATAAAACCAATGTGTTTTTAAAGCTGTTACTTCAGCACCTGCAAGACTGAATATTTGTGTAAATAACAACCAAAAACCTGCCTCCACTTCCATTGTGGTCAGAGACTTCTTTGCGTAAGAAAACATGCCAGCGTATTTTGCCAGTGCAAATGCCAGATTTGAGGTTTATGCAACAGCTTAAAGAGTGAACTTGGACAATAGGGGGGTCACAGCAGATGCGTTGTGCCTTCCATTTGATTTGCGTAGTCTGTTCACCGACAGAGGTTTATGCCTAGTACGCTGGCGTTAACACAGTCCAGTCCGTGTTTTGTGTCACTGGAAGTGGCAAGGATGGAAAGGACAAATAAGCTGTTGTATAGCAACTTCGCTTGTTGAGAACTTTTTTTCATTTCTTCTCATCTTCTTATGGGCAATTGATGTAGTTTTTACTCTAGGGTTACAGTCTGCTTCTGAATTTCTTTTTGCTCTTACAGGCGAAGTTCTGCCATAGCTGTGTGCATGAAAATAATTTACAACGTGGGCCTTGTAAATTAGCCAACGTTTTCCCTATTTCCACACACTCCTTTTTAAAAGCTGTTGTGCTCTGTCAATACCTGTGTTCCAGAGCTGGTGCTTTCATCCCTGTGGGGCTGCTTTGCGATTAGCAGTTAATACTTCCAGCTTCATTGTCGGGATTAACCAGCGCCGTCAGCATGGACCAAAACTTCCCGGCTACTCGATGGGGTGTGATGAGAAGCTGTCTTGCAAGAAGGAAGTACGAACTCGGATCTGGCTTGGAGTGTCTGTTTAATGACTGCTTTTTTGGGGGTGGAGATGGCCGCATGTGGCTGCTTGCCACTGAAATTTCCTGGCAACCTTCTAACAGTGTGCACTCTTCTGTGCACCCAGGTTTGACTTCTGATGAAGTAAACCCCACACGTTTTCTCCCACAATGAAAATACTTTACACTGAAGTGCTGAACCCCTCTTTTCTTTATAGGTTGACCTTGTTAGGTGTAGGTGTGTGTATAGTGAGTTCTCTATTTGCTGGGCAGTACAGAGACACGTTTTTTTGTTAAATGCACATATTGGAATTGTGCTCTGCTCTTACTGTGTGATCCATGCAGGATGCAGCAGCCACAATACAGCATCTGTGAGGCAGATAATCTGGTGGGTATTAAATTCACAGTTGTGCAGAATAGAGCAAGGGAAGTGGTATTGCTAATACGATAAAACTAGTCTGAAGTGTTTTGGTCCTGATTTCTGGAAACTCTTGTGAATGGTAGAATCAGAAAAGTATTAAGGCAGAATTGCTACTTTCTAGCAGTGCCTGATGTCCTGTCAAGTTTTATTGCCCTGTGGATTGCTGTTTTGTAAACTCCAGAATACTTTTCATTTGCACAGTTAATAAAGAGAGATACATTCTGCTTACCTACATGTTGTGTCAGTCAACACAAAGTTAAATGTGAAAAATTTTACTGTAGTTTGTTCATCGTTGCAAGATGAGATTTTTATCATCCAAAGGGAACGGTGGCCTTGCCAAGTGTAGGAAGAGGAGTGGGGTTGTAGCAGTGATGTGTTTCTGATCTTAAACTAAGAAGCAGTACATGCTTCTGTTTGCAGCTCCTGACTTACCTGTAACAGAACGAGTAACTGTAGTATTGTATGGGCTGAATAGAGACAGTTCCATATAAAATAAGTGAGTAACCACTGCTTGTGGAAATTGAATTTCATCAAATGTGTCTCTGTACAAAAAAATGTGGCTCTGTACAAGTACTTGTGGTGTATTGGCACTCAGGTTTGAGCTCCCTTGTTGCTTCTATTGAAGGGAAAGGTAAACTTTTTCTTGACTTTGTGGTTCTCTAGTTCTCTTCTTCCTGCTTTACCTGTGCTGGCAGCATGGGGTGTCTCTTCTTACATGCCACAGAGATTTCGTTCACATACCTTCCACAGAGGCAGAGACCTGCAGTTAGTGGTTTCTCTTGATGCCGTACTGAATTTGTGAAGAAGGTGTACCAGATGACTTCTACTTTCAAACGTCTCTGTATTTAGAACAAACAAGCAAGCTGTGCCTTAGTGACACGAAATTAATGTTGAGGGACATAAAGAAACAATCTAGAGATGGTGGGTGCCTGTGTGCTTGCCATTGTGATCTGCCTTTTTCCTACATGAAGCTTGCATTTATTCATAGGTTTTGTGTACATAGCTGACTTCATTTAAACTTACACGGATTCAGTGTGTGTAGTTTTTCATGCAATAGATTGTTCTATTGTCAAGCATCAATAATGCCATTGTAGTGCATGTCACAGCCTAGTGAGATATCTGAGGAATTCATATTTAAGAAAATCCAAGTTCAAGTTCAGTTTATTTCAATTAATAATGTCAAAACTCTTAGGGAGGAGAAAAAATGTGGCAAGAAGCGCTGTAACTGAACACAAATGCGTGGCATAATTGGGTTAGAGGTTGTTTAATTCTGTTTATGGCATCTGTAAAAGATATGTACTTAAAAGACAAATAGAAGCAGGAATGTTTATTTAGTTTTGATAGATTTGTATCATTTTCTATCATATAAAAATGAGTTTGTATTACAGCAGGATTTATTTATCAGTCTGTTTTACCAAGCATACCTCTAAAATTATATAGTTTCATGTGGTGTTCATTTACATAATTTAGAAGTGAATAGTAAAATATGCAATTTTGCAGAGCAGATCTTTAAAATACTCTGATTATTGGCATCACCAATAACAGCTCAGATGGGGTAAAGCAGCTCTGTTTATAGACACCCTCACACTCAACATAAGATTATGTTCCAAGTTTTTCGTCACTACATGAAAAGTCATTTTTGGCTTGTATCATTACTTTGAATTTCTTTTAAGTCTCCTTTTTTTTTTTTTTTTTTTTTTTCTCCACTCCTGTGCAATGATGAAACAAATATTGGTTGAATAGTTGAAGCTTGTTTTTGGAAGAAGAAAAAAAAAAAGCCCAAATTTTGGAAAAGGTTTTCAATAGCGTCCAGGACAAGAAGTCCCAGAAAGACGTTGCTTTGATGCACCACCATGTGCTGGGGCAGGCAGCACACAGGTGCCTCCTGAGGGCCAGGGGAACCTCCTGTGCTCCGGTTTTGCCCAATGCCACTTCTCCTGGCTCTGGGCACCACAGAAAAGAGCCTGGCTCCATCCTTTCACACCCTTCCTTTCAGGTATTTGTAGGCATGAGTGAGAACTGCGGCCCAGCTCTGTTGGTGAGGTGCTGCCTCAGCCTTCCTGCTGTTGCCTCCTCTTCAACTTTGGCCACTGGCCATGGTGTCACCTGTGGAGCATGAGGAGGGAGCTCAGCCGGCTGCCGTGCTCCTGCTGTTAGCGCCTGAGCAGGTACTGGGAATTTGTGGAAGGAGCTGGGAGGCTTGAAGGTTTCACAACTTTCATCACAAAGCCGTGTTGCTGTGGAAGAAGGGTGTTCGCTCTGTCGAAAAGTGTGACACTTAACCAAGGAGTAAAAATAATACAAACCACACGGTATGCCCGCTGAGGAGGGAGGTGTCTGTGCAGACAGTTTGTTGACACTTTGTTGGAAAAGATTTCTCTAATCTGCTTGTTGGGTAGGATCAAATGAAAATAGATTTGAATTCCGCAGCGTTTTGAGCGCTCTGTTGCTGCAGTGCAGGGTTTGTCAGTCGCGGCACGGTTGTGGCACGTTCAGGGCCTAGGTGCGAGCAGACAGACTTCCAGCCCTGATGAATAAATGCAGCTAGCTGGTTAGAAGAAGCAGAATCCAACATTTAAGCACTTTTTGGAATGAATCTCTCTCTCATTTCACAGCTTTCCATGAATATGGTAAGCTGTAAGGTGCACAGGGCCTTTCAAATTTGAAAATAGTATGTCTTTTTTTCCTTTTTTTGGTTGTTTTGAAAACACGGATGCAGCGAAGACAAACTTGCCTTTTTTCTTGTGGTGTAGGCTGTTAGAACTGACACCCATGAAGGTTTATGTGAGCAAAACATAAAAACATGTCCATAAAATTGATGTGTGTTTTTTTATTTCCTTACATTTTTGGAGTTTGATGGGAGGCAGCATGGCTGAGCGCTTGGTGCTTCCCCATGGCTGGCAGGGACGTGGCAGGGGGCTCACCTGGCTGCTGCCAGCCCCCCCACAGCCCCTCACATCCCCACAGACCTGGCTCTCGATTTTGAGCCCCACCAGCTCTGTGTGGATGTTTTGGAGTCCTTTGAATGTGAATGTGAAGCAGTGTGTCTGTCCTTTGCTGCGCAAGAATTCTCTTTTTAAAAACAAAGCTGTAGCTATGAAGTAGCCTATTTGTCCTAAAACTTATGAAAAGGAGGGGGAGGGAGTGCTGGGACCCATCTTTACAACAACAATCAGCCTTTGTAAGGTTTCATTCCAGGCTAATGGCTGGTGAAATTGTTCTGGGTAGTTAAAATGAAATGAAATGAATTAAAGAACATGAAGGAGAGCAAGCAGAATGGTTTATTGCTTTTCTTTGAAGGCACAATAGCTATACTCTGTCTCTTTTTGTTACTCATATCTGTGTGGCGGATATTTAAAGTCGGGGTTTTGAATAGCATGATGGCTAAATGAGGGCTATAAATCGAGGGCTATGGTGCAAAATCCTAGTGCTAGCAAGTACTAAAGCACAATACCAAAGAGGCCGGGGTCTAAAATTGTTTTAAACTGATGAATATGCAGACATAAAAACAAGAAAACATGTACGTTCCCTACGAGAAAACCTCCAGAAAACGCTAATGATCAGGTTTTTTAGAATGGCAAACAAGTATTTTAAACACATTAACGCATCTAATTAATGCTGGAATGTTGCTGATATTTCCTCAAAGTCTGAAAATCCACACTCCAGAATTGAAGTGGGATAAAAACGTGAAGTAGTCAAATATTTTTATTAATGTCAAAATGTCGAGTTACTGTATAATATTTTGTTTATGTACTTACAAATTTAGCCAAAACAGAATTTATTTTATTTTATTTTTTGGAAATGTGTTAGCTTGCTGATAGCAGCACAAAAGTTTCCCAAAACGGGATAATGCAGCTTAAAAAGCACCTGGTTTGAGACTGTTGTTACACAGCTGAAAAAATAAAGTGTCATATCAGGTTGGGGTCACGTTTGTCTAAGAAAAACTAACAGGAGGATTTCTATTGTCAACACAGGAGATGAGCAGAACGATAAGGGCAAATTATACTCTCTGATCCACCCCTCTGTTATAGAAGTGACTAGAGATTAAAGCCTCAGCCAGGAATTTCATTACTCTTATACATTTTTCACAAAGGCAGCATTTGCAAAAATCCGGGTAAAGAAGGGTCAGATACTTCCATGAAAGAATGAGGTCATTTTGACTGTGTGCATACATATACTACTGTAAACATATTTAGAACCAAAAAAGATACAATGCATCTTTTAAAGTTAGTAACATGCCTAGGTTTTCGATTACATACACATGGAAGCGGGTGATTGCTAGTACTTAGTTAATGTTATGTGAAAGATCTGTATTGTGTTTTTGGAGGGGAGGCGGGGAAGCTAAAGCGTTAGCATAAGAATATAAACTAAATGGAAGAGAATTTAGAATATTATGAGTTAATATAAAGTGAAAGATTTCTAGGAGTTGAGTACAGAATTTGGTTATTTTCCAAATAAAAAAAGTTTATTAGCAGTATTGGTTTTATTGCCACTCAATTAAGCAAAGCCCAGAGTGTGGGAAGCTTGTTTGGGGGATTTTTTTTAAACAGTAGTTCTTGGACATTTTTGTAGTTTTCTCCACAAGAGATTGGCAATGCTGAGTCCAATTCTGTCCCTAGCTTTCCCTGACGAGGTGGTACCTCTGAGGCTTCTTGTTGGTCCCTATCTGTCCCAGAACAAAAGGTTGTGTCTCTGCTCCACAGAGATGCTTCTCTACCTGCAGCTTTTGTACTTGCTGTGCCAGAGGCTGTAAAGGTGGCTGGATCTAACTGTGCTGCCCCAGAACGGGCGGGGTGCCTCTGTGCTCCGCTCTGCCTTGCTCCTGCTTCGCTCCCTGTTTGCAGATGCGCCTGAGCCAGCTTCCACGGAGCCTCCTGTGGCTGGACTTCAACCTAGAGCGGACGACACCAACCACCCTTGGCTGTTGAGGTAACTCAGCTGACTTTCAGCGTAGTGCTGGGTTTTAATTTTGTTCAATTTTTTCTTATAATAAAAGTCAAAGCGTTTTTCCTAAATACTTTTTCTTCGCTATTTGTGTATTTAATAGTGACCGTCTCTGGTGAAATGTAGAAGCAGCTGATCTTAATTATTTAACTAAATGGAGTCACCACTGCGTAGTAATTCCCATATAAGTATTATGTACACAAAAAGTGGGGTGAAGGGGGGTTATACTAAGTCAGCATGGTGTTGCCAGGTGTCTCGATAGCTCTTGTTGCCTTGCGACAGCTGTAGGTCATGCTGCCTACGGCTGCCCATCAGTGCTGTGGGATTCATCTTGTGAGACTATTGCTGTGATGGGATTTTAATTTTTGAAGTGTGCAGGTGTGTCCGCCTTAGTTGGAAGGCCAGCCTGCACCACTACACTTGTTCCCTTGCCTTTCCCTGAAGGGAACCTAGTGAAGAAGGATGATGAAGCCCCAAGTCAAATGCAGGGCCCATGAAAGTAAGAGTAGATGTGGCACATATGGCCAGGAAGCTGGATGAGAGAGCTGAGATGTGCCCCACTTTCTATGCCTCAGTTGCTACTGAACTGCTTTCAGCTTCTCACTTAGGGGCCAGTGCTGTGTCAGGATCGCCTAACCCATTTTAACAGTAGTAAGTATGGTGAGCCTTAGGGCTTCAGTGGAAGAGCAGAAGAAGAAATCTTAATTGTAGCCTGAATGTTTTGTAAGCGTGAAACTGTTGCACAACTTAAGAAAGAAAGAAGCATTCATATTAAGGAATTTCACCCATCAGTTTTAGGAAATGAATTAATTCCTACCCTGTGCCTTGCTATAAAATTGCAGTTCTGTGTTGCCCATCTATCATTCAAGAGCACTGCTGCACTTGGCATTGTTTGTAGTTGTTTCCTTTCCTGATTTGTTAATATGCAAGGTTTTATTTGCAAATGCTTTTACCTTAAATAGGAAGTACCAGAATATGAGAACCAAAATAGCAATTGGCTTTGTGTTTGGTTGATAAGAAGCCCACAGGCATGCTTGCTACCATTGATGAATAGTAGCATTCATGTTTCCTACTTGGGAAGCTTTTTAAATGCCTAAAAATTGGTAGGTGACTGACATCTGCTTATGCAGACACCAAGAAAGCTTTTAATAGTCAAGCACTCAAAATTTTCATCATAGAGTAGATGTGTCCATGCAAATATTTATTACATTCCATCTAGAAAGTTTTTTTTTTTTTTTTTTAGCTGCCTGCTAGTATGCTTTCATAACGAGCATGTTACATTGGGATTGTGTTTACTTTAATAAAAATTTTCACTGCTTCACTCTGTATTTGTTCTTGGATAAGAATAGTTTGCAGGGCATAATGTATGAGTGGCTCTATGCATAATAGGATCAAATTAATCAAAATGTAAGGTGCTCTTTGCTTTTTCATAATGTTTTCTTTGCAGAAGTTTGGCTGGAAAACATATTATTGGATTAAAATGTATCTTTGTTCACTTTAAAAAAAAAAAGCCTTATTCTTTAATAATAAAAAAAAAAAGGGGGGGGGGAGAATCCCTCTGATCTGACAGCACATGCAAACCCTCTTAAGATTACTTAGTTATGACAAGAATGCCGTACTAGACTATATGTTTAAGAGGCTTAACTATGGCTCTCGGGGCTGTGACAAATACTGAGTGGTGGTGAAAATCGGAACAGTAGCTCCTGAGCCAGGTTTCTGGGCTTTCCAGCCTGATTCTCCCTGAGCAGTCAGTGTTGGGCCCGCTGGGCCAGGCCATGGCCTTCCAGTTGTCATTGCAGCTGAAAGCCCTTGCTGGTTTTCTGACTGTCTGGTGGTGGAAAGTGGCACCATTCTGTAGTGTAGTATTGTTCTGAAGCTGATACTTTTATTTCCATTAAGTAAAGTTTTTTGGGAAAAAACTCGAGTAGTACATGGTTTAAGGTGTCTACCTTGTCCTTTTTGTTTTCTTCATATACTTTGGATACTCATGCAGTTATCCTTCATTCAGGTTTTCCAGCTATTTTGTTGTTGAATTTTGCTTAAACAAGAGCAGTATTACCAAAATACCTTCTGATGTGTTTTGGTAGTTCCTCCATATTTTTTGTAGGAGCTTGAGAGCTGATAGGGACGACTGTGATGCAATGTTTTGCATTAACATTTTAAGGCTGTGTTAATGTCACTGAGACTCTGTAATAACGCAATGAATTCACAGTAATTTAACATGGAATAAAGAACTTATAATATTGATCTTTCTGGGTTATTACATTTGCTTTTAAAGGTAAATGAAGCATTAACACCTGAGATGGCAGCATTGATCATGACATTGTCACCGTAAAAGCCTAACGGCTGTCAGTTTACTTCAGAGTTGATATAAAGAGCAGCCTACCTTTAAATCAGGTGATTAACTTGCTTATCTGTGCCGAAGCAGGGAGAGCTTTCCACTGAATTTCAACAGAGGGCAGATTCGCAGAGTTCTGCTTTGACCACACAGTGGGAGTTTGCCTGTGATGACCTGAAATTCCTGATTGCTGAGGATTTCTCCAGTGGGATTCCTATGATGAATACCCTGCTCTTTTCTAAGGTGTCACACTGTGTTCAGAACCATTTTCATAAAAACAAACAAACAACCAAACAAAAAAAAAACATCTGAAGTGCATAGGAATAGAAATATTTTTGGATTTTATATTTAGAAATCTTTTTGGTGCTATCTCAGTGGAAAACTGACCTGGAAATAGCACAGGCTACCACCGATCACTTTTGTAAAGGATAAGATATCCTAATACCGTCATCACCTTTTCAGGTTTAGTGCGTTTAGGGAAAAAGGGTTGAGAAGATAAGTTCTGAAATAAGGCCTGTTCTCAGTGCTGTAAGAGGTGTGTCTGTGTGCATATAAATACCGTTTGCAGGTAGGAACCTTTGTTTTAGCTTAACTGGATCTTTCTAATTTGGAAATGATTGTCTCAATTTTGGTAGTAGGTTCTCATGCTTTCTTAATCGTTTTTCATACTTTTTTTTATGTGGATTTCAACAAAAAAACAAGGATTTTCATGTGCATCCTATTTTTTGATTGCTATGCTTAAAAAAAAAACAAAAAAAAACAAACACACACACAAAAAATCCCCCTCCCCCCCTGTTTTTTTTTTGATAACTAAACATGTAATGAATTTAGGGAGTGCTGTCAGGGCAGGAAGTAAAGAGAGCTGACATTTAGTACTGGTGGCGGTATGTATTTTGTACAGAAAACCTTGAACTGAGATGCAAAAAACAAACTAGATCAAAGGAAGAAATTAGCATGACGCACAATTTGAAGATGGCTAATCAACAGATCCGGGGGTGTGGGTGTAGTTTCCCTCACAGGGGGGTGGGGAGCGTGATTTTCCTTCATTTCTTACCCCCATTCCCCACTGCCTTTGGAGTCTTGAAGGTACCTGACAACCAGTTAGTCTGGGTGTTGATTTTTTAAAATATATTAACATAGTAAAGTCTAATAAACTAATAAAGGTCACATGATACAGTTTTTTTTTTTTTTTTTTTTCTTTTAACCAGTTTAGCAGGAAGCAATTAAGAGAGCTTATTCTACTGGCTAATCAAAATCATAAACCAAAACACAAAATAAAGGCAAAAGTATAAATTAGCGCTACTGAAAAGATGCTCCCAAACCAGCTGTGCTTACATACATCAAGTTTACATTATTAACTGCACCATTTCTCCAACCAATATGTTGTCAGCACAGTGGAATGAAGCCTTCATCTCTACCCATTATTTCTTTTCATAAAAACTAAAATAACTTCATCATAAAATAAGATGGAAAATAAAGTCACAGAAGATGCACTGTTGAAAACACGCAGTTTCATTCAAATGTATTTGCTCAAAAAAATGGTGAAACTGCCTTTGGAGAGTTTGTTTAAGAGGAGCTGCAGAGCTTGCTAAGATAAAGATGAAAAATGCGTGTGCGAGATGGCGTGCTGTTAGCCCCCCTGTTGGGGCTGACAGATCAGTCCAGAAGTGGCATCAGGGCAGGGAGACATCAGCTTCAGTAATGGAGAGATGTCTGGTGGAAAGATTGCTCTATCACGGTGATGGGTTCCTCACGCGTTATAAATCTAAGATTGTTCTTTCCTGCCACAGAAATGAGCAGCTCTTTCTCCTTCCTAGAATGAAATGTCGGATAGAGAAAGGAACAGAAATGAAAACGAAAAGTGAGGAAAGTTATCTTTTTAACATAAATCTCGTGTGGAAACAGTATCAGACCCATTAGTGATTTGAAAAACAGCGCTGTGCCAATCTTCTGCCTACGTGGGGAAAGTAACAAGCCGTGTTATGGCACCTCCCCTCTCCCTTCCTGTGTGCTTTTAATCTAGGTGCAGTAGCGATGGACTGCTCTAAATTTCTGCGTGGAAAGTGAGGTCCAAGGTGGTGACAGCTGAGGGAGCTGCCATCCATGCTGCAATGAGGAGCTGGGAAGAGGAGATGTGTTTATTTCCCTGAGATCACAGTAAGGAATCGACCAAGTGTGGTTAGCCAGTGCTTCCTGCAGCTCTTGCTTATCTGGCTTGATGTCCTTGGGAAATATGGGGGTGCCTATAAAAGCTAGGTCTGAATGCAAGAAAAGTGTTTTTTGTTTGTTTGGTTTTTTTTTTATATTGTCTCTTTTGCTGCCCTTTTTGCATCCTTTGTGTAGTTTAGTTTCATCTTGTGTTTGGTGCGAGGAAGCTTTATAACAGGGCTTGCCTTGCATCCTTCCGAGTTTGCTCAAAGTGCTTTGGTAGTCTTGAAAGTAATGCTTATGGTTGTGTTTTCTGAGAGATGGTGGAAAAAAAAGGTGAACTGCAAGGTTTTTGTTGTGCTAGTGAGCAAGTACTTTAGATTCTTCATACTCCTAAATAAATACAGATACACACACAAAAAAAACACAAAAACATAATTAATCTTGGCAAATTTATATGAGCTTTGATTAAGCTCAGGTAGTTTATCAGTATAAATTTCATAAAAGGAAACACAGAAATGTAGATGTAATTGTTCATCTAGCTTGCAAGGGAAATGTGAAACTTTTTTTTTTAGTATAATTTAAACCAGACAGAAAAGTGGATTGTTAGATAAAATATAACGTGGTTGTCCACAGGTAGATCATGCTAAGACGACTTGATAGCTATGTTTGATAAAATTACTGGGTTTTTAGGCATAGGAAAGGCTGTGTTTCCTATCTGGATCTCTGAAGAGCATGTAGAATGGGAAATTGCAGGAGAAGCTGGTAAAAAGGAGGAACTCGTGGAGGAAGTGTAAAGTGAGTTAAATGGTTTGGAGATATAAAATATGATGTGATGTGATCAGGCTTAAGGGAGGTTACCGACTGAGTTTTCAAGGATTGTTTGGTGGCTGATATTCTTTAATATTTTTAACGATCACCTTGGCACAAAGACTGAGAGTGTGGTAATGCAATTTGCTGATGAGTAATGTAAGAAGATACTGTCAATATATAGGAGATTTTAAAAAGACAGTGTGGTGACGTGAAGGACTGGAGTAATAGAAATGGGATGAAAATCAGTAGATTGAGGCCAATAATTCACTTAAGAGGAATGCTGAAGCTGAGACACTAGGCCACACAATACAGCTGATAAAGAGAGGGACTACCCAAGACCCTGAGAGAGAGGTGGTACAGACAAGTGAGAGAGTGAATCCATCCCTGTTAAACTTGGGTAAGGTTCTTTTCCCTTGTTAGCTTTTTCATATTTTCAGGGAATAATTACACAGAAGTGTATTGGTTCTGTGTTTTGCAGTTAAAATTTGTAATGATTTGTACAACTTCTATTGTTTGCAAGCCTATCCTTATTCAAATTCACTTTGCAATTGGCTTTAAAAATAACTACTAAAAAAAAAAAAAAGACAAAAATAAAATGGACCGAAGAAAAACAAAACAGCAACAACAAAAAAAAGTAAGAAAAGACTTTTTTTTGTGTGTGACTGAGTCTGTGCACGTATTGTTTTCTTGCAGTATTCTGTATTCTAAATTATACGTAATCATTTGCTATGAAGATACATGGATATCTATTTAATTTATTTAAGAGTTGACTTGTGAAAGTCTCGATTCCACCAACGGTTGTGGTGTTCAGAACCATTGGAGTAGTCCGAAGAAGCTTTCTGTGTCCGCGCTGCCTGTGTACTATCCCTTCTGGCTGTTCTCTGGCCGCTTTTCCTTCTTAAATCTGTAGTGCACAGGCCACAGGCTGTTTATTTTTCTTCTCTGTGTGCCTGAAACTGTTGAAACTGGCAATAACAGATGAGTAAGTGAATAAGAAATAGTGAATAGTAAATAGCAGTTTTCATATTTTCTCCCTTTAGACGACTGTTTTACAAGTGTTAATGTAACTTCAGAGATTTACAAACAGCTGGTGGTTGTTCAAACACTCGGGAAGGAAAGCAATGTTCTCCTTGGGAAAGGAGATCGGGGCTGTTTTATGCGCGGCTGCCTGCCAGCCTCTGCCTCGCTGTACTCCGTCAGCCTTCCTCTGCGCTGCGCCTTCCTCGCCAGCTTCGGGAGGTTTTCCTGTTCTTCCCCAAGTTTCCAGGTTAGTAATGAAGTGTTGTCCTCCCATAAAAATGTCATAATCCTCGAGTGATTTAAAGCGTTTCTGGATCTGAGATTGATGACACGGGGAGTAGTTTGCTGTAATACAGTTAAAGGCATCATGGTCTGGTTGCCAGACCAGGAGTGGAGGAGCCTCCGTCTCGCTGCTGGCCCTGTGAACGATTCCTGTCGTGACCTTGAACAAGCCACCCAGCCTCCGTGTGCCTCTGATGTGCAGGTTGTGAAATGGGTGTACCGATGCTGGCGGAGCTTCATCAGGAGCAGAGTGGGAAGTGCTGTGTACAAAATAAATTTGCCATGAGGGGACAGCTGAAGTCTATAAATTCCGTATGAAGTAGAATTTATCTGCTTACCTGAGTTTGTCTATACTGGAAGCCTGGAAACAGAAGCGCATAAAATTGTGTGAGCTTTCTCATCAGTCTTGGCTATTACAGGATCTCGCCCTTTTCCTGCCCCTGGAATTGGGCACCCACTTCTCTTGCAGTGTATGTTTTCCATTTTAATCCACTCAAATTTCCGTGGTGTATTTTTCAAATTCACAGCGCTTGTTCAGAAAGCAGGTTTGCCCAATAGGCCAGTTGCTGTTTTAAACTACATATTTATTACCTAATCATTTTTATTTCACTGTTCTAATTTTCAGCAAGGGTTCGTTTTTCTACTTACAAACCTGTCTTATGCTCCCAACCTGTATGGGATTTGTATGTGTGGACTACCTCTCTTTACATGTTGAAGGTTTTAAATTTAAGAGGAAAAGTCAGGGCAGATGAAGTGCAGCCAATCATAGCTCTTAGGCAAGTAGGACTTGCTTGGGTTTTGTTGATTCTTACGGAATTTGCTATGTTCCAGCACCTGAGGATTTTAAGAAAAAAGGTTTAACGTTGCAAGTTTCATGATAAAGTACAAGTTTGGCAGCAACAGGTATTCCTGATGAGCATTACTGACCTTGTGCCATGCAATCAGTATGTCTTAACTGCCTGAACGTAAAATGTCTCTCTTCTGTTTTGTCCTTTGTTAGTACCTTATTGCCTGGTCTGTTGGAAGCTGCAAACACCCGCTTGGGCATGTGCTTTCATATACCACCTGTTTTGTTGCCTTTTAAATACGTGAACCTGCATAATAATTCCAAGTTTAGGACAAAATTAAACGTGGGGAAGATCTCTGTGCTGGTGCCAGCAGCTACAGAACTTTCATGATCCTCCAATTAGGGATGCATTTTGTTTGTTGGAAAGGACTAGGAATATGTAGGAATGAAATTAGATACAGTATTTTAAGACTTATATTCAATTTTTTATGTATCAAAGAACTTAATCACAGAATTTAACCTAATATAAAATTATTTTCCTGGTCTATTGAAGGTTTTTGTCTAGACTGTAGGAAGATTTTATTACCATTTAACCTTACCTTTTGAGTCTTTTCTTCTGTGCGTTTTCTTTTAAAGGACATTAAAAGGAACATATCAGAATGAGAATGGACATGACATTCAGGTTTAAAAACGGAGTGTTTAATGGAATCATGAATAAATGGAAACAGATTTGTCTGTCAAAAATTAAATAGGAGTATTCTTTGATTAATATCAAAATCTAATCTAAAATAGTTTTAGCCATTTCATACAGGTGACATCTGTGCTTAAATATAATTTCCTCTCCCTGTTCTGGCATGACTGTTAATTACTTACTCAATGTAGTTCAACATTTAGTTAATAAATATGTCAAGCTTTTACCATGGTGTTCTTTTTGCAGAGTTGTGAATTTGCAATTAGTTTTAGATTTACTACATGGTGACAGACAGTGCTGTATAAATAGAGGTTAAACACACAATTTACATATTAATTTCATGATTCATTTATTCAATGATTTATGTGGATATAGATTGTATTTAATCTCTGCGCTGTAGTTGTTTCAGGCATGACGAGCAGAATCACTGTACTGGCGGAGAAGTAATGATGTCTGTATCGAGCTACAGAAAGCGAAGAGGAAAAATGAGAGATTTTGAAACGCAATGATTCATTAACCTCAATAGTTTTTAAGAGGCTAGCGAAAAGCAATGATAGCTTTCTAAAGCACATATAGAGAGGCGCATGTACATGTGTACACATGCTTATACGCGTACATGCTTTGTTGGATACTCCATCTTGTCTCTGGAATAATGCTTATTATCTGTCATTAGATGACAGTTTGAGCCTGGTTGTGTTAACCTTGGCAGTCAGGAGACCAGTCACTGTCCCCTCATCCCAGGGATCTTACTGCACAGCTCCCATGATCGTCTGTTTCTCAGACGTATGAACGTGTGATTAACATGGAGTGTATGTCTGTTGGCTTTTTCAAGTTGTTATAACTACTTCATGTGATCAAAACACTTGTTTGCATTTTCTCCATTTATTTTACAGTGCAGCTCAAATATTTTGATAATTCTAAAAGGGAATTTAAGGAATACCATGTTATCTGTAAAAAAAAAAAAAAAATCTCTATTTTTTGTCCCATAATTTTTGTCCCCTTTATTGACAGGAATACTGAAGTATTCATAGGTACTTCAGAAAACTCCCTGCATGCTGCCATTTTACTTTATTTTATAGCCAGCTATTACAGATGCGTGGAGATAGCAAATTGGTAGAGGAAGTACTTTGTAAATATAGTTAGGTTTGTAAGTACTTAAGCTCACACACGTATTTGATATTCCAAATTACTAAATGAAAACACATTAATTTTAGTTACATTTCCTTGCTTCCAGTTGTGTGAAGGCGTAAAGCTTTCTGAAGTGAAGGTAATCTTTGACCTGATGTAGCAGCCTTTAAGCAGATGATACAGTTTGAGCAGTGTTGAATTAAAATGCAGTTCATTTTATTCAGGGCATACCTAGACCCTGGATTCTTTTGCCACATTTGTGTTTCAGGAGCTCTTAATCTGTTAGCTGGTGTGGCCAAAGAATGAAGGACTTGATCGTGGAGATAAGTGGTGGCGGTGGCTGCAAAGGGTTGTTCTGCAGGGCTTCAGAGCAAGCGCGGAGAGGACACAGAGCTGAAGGCTGGGTTTATTTTTATGCAGTCTGTTGCAAGTGGAAATCTGAGGTTCGGAATTATAGAGACTACCCCCAAAAGCTGCTGTTTCTCCATGACAGGCTTTAAAACAGGTTTGTTTTCTTGCTCCAGACTCTTTGGGGAGAAGTAGTTCCTTGCTTGGGGAATCCCTGTAGATGAACAGCGTCTTACTATGGAAAAGATGACAATTGAAGCAAATAAACCAAGATAGTTGAAAACGGATTAAGAACCTGAAACAAAGGGCATAATTACTCCTTTAATTCATTAAGTCAAACAGCATATTATTAGTCCCTTTTTGGAAAGATAGGGACCTCTTCTCTGGGATTGTTCGAGGTACATTCCTGGGCTCTTTCAGGGCGTGCTGCAGCATCCTTGTCACCCTTCCAGACAAACTCAGGAGCCCGACACTTCATTAGATCGTTTGGGGAAGAATACTTTGATTTTAAATGACTCAAAAGAGCCACTGATTGGGTGAAAATAACGTATGAATAACCCCTTTATTTTAAGGTAACCAGGCAAAGGAGAAATAAGCACTGTCGGCCTGAAGCTTTTTAACTTCACAATTTTGGCAGAGGCTGGTGGGGACGGGGACGCTGCATTTGTCTGCGAGGAGCTGTAGCAGCGTGAGCTGTCTCGGGTCATTGAGCAGTGCCATCTATGCTGTGCCCCTGGGGGGGGGGATTCAAACAGAAACCTCGGATACCTTCTTTCCTTTGCATAGAAGTGGAAGAAAGCAAAATGATCTGGTTTTCTGATTAAATGTTGAGGAAGCTATGTGGGGACAGGTTGAAAGCTTTATACTTCGTCAGTTGGCACATTTTGTCACACTTCAGTTCGGGGTGTTCCGATGTCTGCAAGCACACACAGTTCAGTATTATTTCCATTTCCTTTCTTCCTGGAAAGAGTTACAAAATCGTGCCAATTGAATTAGCTATTTCTGCTTTTGAAACTGAGTTCCTGAAATATGCGTATAGATGCACAGCGCTGGAACCTCACTTTCTAAGCCCCTTGAAAGTGTAATGCCCTGAGTAGCTGACTGCAGGGAGCAGGTGTCAAACAATATTTAAATGACATTCTCAACAAAATAAATATTGAGCTGCCCTGTCACTTTGGTGGGAGAATAATCTGCTCAAAAAAAATCCCATTCATTGTAAACTGCCTCTGACATTTGTTCTTCAGGAATTATTTGCAGTTTATCTTCTGAGCTAGAGCCTTTTATCAGCACAGCAGTTGAACTGCAGTGCAAAAAAAATGGTAATTGAGTATTTTATCAAACGCTTCCAACAAAACGGACTTTGCAAGTCGTAAATGAAGATTAAAACCATTGTTGGCAGGGATGAACAAATTGGAATGATTTATTATCTGAAACATCAATATGTCACTGCTCAGAAATAAAATAAAAAGAAACAAACAACTTCCCCCCTTCTCCCCAAAATATGCACGTAGTCTCAGCCAAGCGATGGAAGGTAAATACATGTTTTAATTATTTGTGCTAGAGAGGCTGTTTAAAAAAAAAAAAAGCATCATCATAATGGCACAGCTGCTGTGGGACATTATGTGAGGAAAAGAGACAGTAATAAAAGAACTGTGTCAAAGGAAAGCAACTCTGAATGTGTACTTCAGCTCTCCTGATTACAGAAGGAAGATTAAATATTATAAATGAGGCAATTTGACAAAGTGGATTTACTACTTGGGTTTAACACCTAAAGAACCAGTGATTTTAAAAGAGACCTTATCTCAAATAGCTTTTAAAAAATACGAGATTAAAATGTCCTGCAGAAGCATCTGTCTTAAACTATATAAATAATTGCACGGTCAAGAAAAATTGAAGTGAGTCTGTGTTACGAGCTCTGGATCAGTTTCAAAGTATGACAGAGGCCATGAGGAGTCCGACAAAGATGGTAGGGCTTAGGGATTTTATTTCCTCTGAGTGTCCATTGAAATGTGAGCTCTATATGCTGTTTTAGGGACTTGTTCATCCTAGTTTAGCAAAAAGTCCCTTCTTTGGGTACTGTAGTTGCTGTGTGTACAGTGAGTAGCAGGAGGCACGGAGCGTTAAGCTGTGAGGCCATGCTCTCCTTCTTATTCTTCTCCTTAAAGTGCCTGGTGGAGACCCCTCACTCCTCCCTGCCTGAGCACAGGCACAAGGCTGCCGGCAGCTCTGGCAACGCCGACTTCTGTCCCTCGGGCTGGGGGCTGGCAGCTGCTGGGCACATCGCGATGGGATGCCGCCGTGCTTGGGGAGAAGCACTGTGCAGTGCCTAGCTCTGGGGGAGGATGCTGCTTGGTCAGGAGCAACACGAGGAGGTATGGGGAGCCTAGGCGTGCTCAGGGGAGATGGGATTTCCAGAAATTTTCATATGCACTTGAGCAGTCCTGAATTTCTTACAGTAACCTCATGCGAACAGCGACTTTGGGTTTGAGTATTTGCCATCTGACAAAGATCTGTCACCTGACCCAATTCAAGTCCAGTGCAAAAATGTTTCCAGACGCAAAGTTCTAGTCCCTGGTGAAAAGAATTGTAGCATTTCTAAGTGAGGCAGTTTCCAAGTTTTAACACTGAAAAATGTTCTTTGACAGAATTTGATTTTTTTTTTTTTTTTCCCCTAAATTCACATTTGGAAGTGAAAAGAATTACAAGTGGTGGTATTCCTAATTGGGCAGAATTATATAACTGATTGATCACACATATGCATGATCTTAATATGGCACTTCTAATTATGGAGAAAACTGTTCCTGGACGTACCACCCATTAGGAAGAAAGAATACATATGTTGCTTCTGAGATAGGTACGTTTTTTTCTTGGCATTTAAATACCATAAAATTAGGGAAGGTTCTGTGACTAGAATCTTAGAAATATGAGTTCAAAATGATTTCATCTGTATTTCTTACATCAGGCGGGATCAAAGGGTTCTGCTTGGACTCCTTGTTTATAAAAATATAATTACTGGGAAAATGGTTTTAAGGTAGTTTACTAGCCATTGTTGCCATTTAGGAATCAAAGTAATAATAAAGTTGAAATGTTTTGTGAATTAATGGATGTGGAGCCACTTTTTCTGCTTACCATTCTCAGTTATATATATATATATATATATATAAATATTGAACACTGTTTTTAAAGGCAAAAATAAGGAAGATGGATTTTAAAAAAGTGGAAAGTTCTGTTCTGGGAACCAATTCCCCTTTGCAGATGTGTGTTTGTTATTTGATCAAGAGACAAAACTTGTGTGCTAATAAATTTCTACACATCACAGAATGTTTTGCATTGAATCAAGGACGCAATTAAAACATTAAAACAAACCCAAACAACATTCGACTCAAACCTGCCTGGTCCTTTGCCTCTTCTGAGCAGCAGCAGTTGCAGTCTGTGTTTTCTAGAGGCAGAAGGCAGCAAAGGAAATCAATCTCATTATGCCAGAGCAGAAAATGGTGTCAAAGACGACTTGATTGTCTGCTATCGTATACCTTAAACGTGAGGAAAAAGCGTGGACTCGGTGGCATAAAGCTGGCTCTGACAAGGGGTCAGTCGAAACCACCGAAGGAAACAGCCTGGCTGCCCTTGGGCTGATGCTGTGAGGTGCGAGGCTGTTCCCGAGAGAGCCCAATTCCTGAGACCACCCAAATGGTGGTCTCAGTTCTTCCTACTCCTTGATGCCTGAGATGGCAAAACAAAGAGATTAAATCAAAAGCTTACTTGACACCAGTAAATCTTGTTCCTAAGGGTTCATTAACAGTGTTAGATCTCATTGGCTTTTAGATGGATTTTTTACCACCCCTGGAAGAAGATGCACCAATTCTGTGTGAAGCCATACAGAAGCACAGCTGTCTTTGGGAAAACTTGCCCAAATTTTCTATTTAAAGTGTTGGGCCATGGTGAAGGGCCCAAGGTGCATCATGTCATCTCTCATCCCAAACAGTCAGCTCCAGCGCAGTTTGCAAAGTTGGTCTTGGTGTGCCAGCTGCCATGCTTTGTGCTTTGCTTGTATTTTTAAGTGACTTTTTAAGCAGAGGATTAACTGAAAGAAATACTTGTCTAAAGTGAGGGTACGAGAAAGCCCAAGAGTAATAAAACTCTTTTATACTTTCTTTTTTCTTACAGTGCAAACATTGCTTTTCATCTGTTACCGAGTCTAGATGTGTTTTTTCTTGTATGTATTTGAAAAACAGACTTGTCTGTCTGGCATGGCATTTTTGCACCAATTTAACAAAATTTAGAGGCATCTGTGCCCAATAAACTGCTTATATTGTTTTGTATTACTTATTTTATATTTGCTTTGGGGAAAGAAAATACTGAAACTCTTTTTTCGAGTTTTTGTAGCCTTCCTGCAGAATCATGTTCTTCTCCTTAGAGGTGGAGTCTCGTGATTTCAGCGCCCACAGAGGTGCGAGCTGGGGGTGTGCAGCAGGCGGCTTGGTGCAGCTGCTTTCCTGAGGATAAAACCATGACACTCCAATGCCTTTCCTGAGGCTGACCCACGACTCCCAGGAGACACTGAAGGGACAGCTCCAAACCAAATAGTTTGTTCTCTTTTCACTCCTCTCTCCTCCCTGAATGTTCCTAGGTATAGCAATCAAGGATGAAGTACCATAGTCTTCAGGTTTGTGGCGCAGATGAAGTAGAAACACAAAGATTAATTGGGGGTGCCAGTTGTGTATGGTTTATGAATGTGTTTTTCATTTGTATTGCTGCTTTTTCAGCTTACTTCCTGAGGATAAACATACTCTGTATGCCAAAAACATGCTGTATCATTTATAAAAGAGCCAATTAATGTTAATTTCCCAGTAAGGATGTTCTTCTACCATGGTATGTCAGTATAACCTTGACTTTTTAATTCTCCACCGGAGTCTACAGAAGATAATTTGTTCCATCTGCCTATAAGAGCAGTACTTAGACTGTATGCATTTTGATGGAGAAAAGTCCACTCTGTTTTGACTGTTTTCAAAAGTTTGTTTCGAAGCGATACAGCTATAGAGATTCATGTGAGATACACAGCCTGTTTCTTCTCCAAAAATTAAGTGCCCTAGAGCTTTGTACAGTACTCTTAAAGTAGCCTCTGGTTACTGCTTTAACTGAGAAACTTAAGAGTTTTGATAAATATTGTTGCCTGTGTATCTAATTGTCTCCTCCTGGTCCTGGACTCGGAGCATACCATATAGCTTATCTATATTTGTATATATAAATACACAATAGCAATTTTAACTTTTAGTTTCACAAGGCTGCTTATAGGTCAGTTCTGTTTTTCGTATGCACGCTGCATGTTGTTCCTGTGTGTAGGCACGGCGAGCTGTCTGCTACTACGATTTTCCCCCAATCTATAGGGATGCAGGATGGGGGTATGGAGTAGAGGAGGCATACTTCACCCTGCAAAGCTTTAATCAGGATGGAATAGTTGGTAGAAAAAAGGGGAAAGACGGACATCCTGACCATTAAACTCCTAAGCGTTTAGGAGAACAGGAGGCTTCTGAGTGGTAAATGTGTGTGTGTTGTGGTGGGGAATACTACTGAAGGGTATAAAAGGAAGATTTCTGACTGCAGAATGCACAGCTGAGGGGAGACAAAGAGCGAATAGCTTCCCTGACATACCTGACGTTTTACAGCCAGCTAAGTGTGCGTAATTAATTGTAGAACGAAACAGGAATAATTTCCATATAAGCAAGGTACTGGAAGGAGAGGGATGGTAGATGTCACATTTTTTTTTTTTCTTTTATGCCTGTAAAAAAAAAAAAAAAAAACATTAACATGGTGTGATGGTAGGAGGACCAATTATAGCAGTGTCGAAGAGCAGTGCAGGAAATACTGGCCACGAGGATTTTTGCTTGACTTGCTGTGCACAGGTCTAACATAAGTCTGTGTACAGGCTGAGCCTTTCCATAACTGTGGGCTGTTGCGTCTACTGTGCTGTTGCTTTCGAGTAAACCTCCAACATCATATAAAGAGCTCTAGATGCCTTTCAGTATCTGCAGTAAAGGCGATCCCTGGGAACTGCTTGCTGAATAACTCCTCAGTATACTGCACATCATTTTTATTTGTTGTAGTAAGGGTGGAGAGGCTATGTTCCATCTGTACGATGTTGGTTGGAAGCTTGTTTAAAACATTATGTTCCAGAGCCATTTGGAGTTCAACAGAGATAATATTCCATCTTCCCCAATTAAAAAAAATTATCTCTAGTAACATAATACTAAGGTTGGAAAATAAAGCTCTTAGTAATTGGGCAAATGCCAGGTTTGGGAAACATGACCCTTTCTTTTCAGATGCTGGTTATATAACTGCATTTTTTAATTATTTTTTTGTAATGAAGCTGCTCGTCTTGATGTGAGTTGTGTGTTTCGGGAAACTGTGTCCATCGAAGTTGGTGTGTTTTAGGAGAACTGGCCTCTGACTGCTGTGATGAGAGAGCCAGAGGGCTGACTTTTAGGACCAGCCCTGAGGAACTGCCTGGAATATTTGTTGTTCTTTTTTTTTTCCAGAGCATGTGTAGACAAACAATATTCTGTGAAATTGCAGAATACCTTCGATGTAATCTCTTCCTGGAAAGACACCATGTTCTTAGGAACACTTCTCTGTAACTAGCAAGGGAGCACCCATCACTGTTTGGTGTGCTCCCCATGCCTAGCTGCTTTGTAGCTCTTACTTGACACTAAAGGTAGGCAAATATCCCACTGATGCTCTAAGAACCTCCGTCCCCAAATCAGTAATATGTGTTCAAATGAAAAAAGAAAATTCTGAATCCGTTCAGTGTTTTTATTCAAAAGTGTTTTTGTGAATGAGTTTTTGAGCAGTATTAATTGAAATTTTCTTTCAACAAATATTCCGATTTCATTTGCGAAAGATACTTGTTAAATTCAAATAATCACTTTGGGGCCATCAGTGTGCGAGTTATTCCAATCCAAAGACACAAACGGATTATAAATGGTTGTCTCTACCCATGGTTGGAACTAGACCTTGGCAGAAATGATGAATCCTTTAGCAGCCGTACTTGATGTTGTGCTTGTGATACGTCTTGAACAGGTCTGTGCTGCCTCAAGTTCAGTACTGCTACTTGCTTCCTAGTGTTTAAAGACATTTCTTTAGCCAAAGACTTGCTGATTAAGGAACTTCTTGCATCATACCCTGTACATTTCATATGTTGTAGCTGTGTCTACATAATAAATAGATCATAACATGGGGTTAGAGCAGTTTGACAGGCCTGTATGCAGTGGTTAATCCTCTTCGTCACCTGCTTTGCTGCTCATAAACTTAGCGTAGCATAGTTGATATCTTTGTACAGGTTTAGTTATTATCCTGGAGAAATGAAAGTGGGCAAAGCAAGACTTACTATCCTACCTATACCATCTATGCCACCAGTAATTTAAAGTATATAGGGAGAACAGTATTACCAAATTAAGAATGGTTGAGGCATTCTGCGTATGGCATCAAAATATGGTATGCTGGCTGACTGTAAAATAGCTTTTGATATATTTAGCTCTTCCGAGTCAACATTTTTGCATCAAATTCTAATATAACTGCATATATAATAAAAGAAAAACAATTAAATTGTTTATGTACTTGTTTCTTCAATCAGCAGTTTTTTTTCCTGGTCCCTAACGTCCCAGTGACCTTGAATTTTGAGTAACTAAATAATAGTACCCATTAAATTTTATTATCTTCCTCTGCTACCCAAGCTAAAATAAAGAACAAAACAGTACAGAGAGATTCTGCAGGCTAAATAGAAAAAGGTTGTTACTTCTAGAATATTTAAGAGGGCTTCCTTGTTGTTCACCTTCTGTTTTAAATTATACATGAAATATGTGAGAATTATATTTTGGAAAAAAAAAAAAAGTGGGGCTTGTGACCTGGCTTAACAAATAAATGTTGGTCATCTTCTGGTAATGTGCTGAACGAGTCTAGGAAGTCAATGTTTAATGTTTTCCAAATGTGGCATCAAGAAATAATTTTTGTCTCTTCTGTGAAAGCTAATGGTCAAGAATTCTTTCCATAGCCTGAGTGTGAGTGATTTCCCTGCTGGAAGGAAAAGCTTAATTCATCAGATGCCTGTAGCTGTCCTCTTGTATCTCTCTCTTCTGGGACTGCCTGCAAAAGTACTGGGTTAGCACTGGTTCTGTCCTTGTAAATTCTGAATAAACTGGACAGAATCTGTCAGATTTGGTCTCCTGGTGCATCCAGGTCTGCTGAGCTCTGTGGCATACTGCTAAGTCAGTAATCGTAATGCTCTCTCAGGAAGAGGTGACTTCGAAGTAGGTCTCCCCAGGCTATCTGGGAGATATCCTTTTGTAAAGCAGTACCTGTGTGCATCTTTTTCTGGATTTCAGAGTTGTGTCGTCTCCTGGAGGCAAGATTTATGGTTATGCTGTTGGGCAGAAGGTGTCCAAAAGTCTTGGCCCTCTTTGTACCAATCAGTCTTCAGACATGAGTGATGAGTTCACTAAACAGGTTTAACACTGAGCTCTAGTTACCAAAAGCCAAATAAGTTCTGTCCCTATCTGAGTGTAGTTTTTCCCAAACCGGCAGGTTTCATTTTAAAATATTGCAGTCTTAATCTACTGGGCCTGATGAAAAAGAGTTAATATAGCAGTAAACGTTGTGAAACTTCATTTTAGTATGCAATATATAGATGAAATAAAACCCCGTGTGCCACGTTGAATTTCATTATGTAAGTGTAATTTTTACTTTTTTTCCTTCTGTTTTTTAAGATAGGTTTTTATTGGCTGCCACAGGCAAGTGTACCTGCTAAGCGGGATCAGACAGTAGGGGCAAGACCTAAATAGTGAAAGGTAAGGTACCTTCCAAAGCAGTGTGGAAAAGAACTGGGAAATCTCAAGGTGCAGCAGGGAAGGCTCAGTGGGAGCAGTGTGGCACCACGTGGAGGTCCCTGGCTGTCTTTGGGGGACCAGAGACATTCAGCTGGGCTCTTCCTCGGGTGCTGCATCGGAGCCAGGGGGAGCTGGGCTCGGCGAGGAGCCTGCAGGGCTGCAGGTGCTAAGGCACAGGTTGTGGCAGACTGTCACAAGTTGGGCTACGAAAAGACTCAAAATTTCTGCTTTGTAGCATTTTTCTTTTCCTGTTGTAGCCTGGCAGCTGCTGGGAGCAGATTAAAAATATCCCAAATTCCAAGTCTCTGAATTAGAGCAGGAGTTCGAGCATGGTTTGCTTCTCCCTCTTGAATAGCAAGACCTTACAGGATCATTTCTAAATCAGAATACTAATTCTGTTGATTCAGTCTTGATGTATTTGGGGTCCCTAGACTTAAACCCTGCTAGTTCATATTTCTGTTCTGCTCTGTAGGTGGTGTACATGTATGAGTACTGTGATCTCTGTGCTTTTATTTCTTTTTGCTTTTCTTTCATAACTTTTTTTCTCAGGTAAAAGGCCATAATACTGCAATATTGCTGTAGGTCTCAAGGCAGTCTTCTGGACTGTATTTCTACTCAGCAGTGAAAAAATCTCTTCCTTGTGCTTTTAATTTAGTATCCTTGTTTTCCATAGGTCATGTACAATGTTAGCTCATAGATGCAGACGGTGACTAGTACAAGGCTGCTTTAATTTTATACTTAATTTCATTTATTACAGAGGGATTTTCAGAAATTTCTTTCAGAATGTGTCAGCAGTACAGGGAAGATGAAATAAAGTTGTATTTTTTTTTAAAAAACAACCTTTTAGAAGATAGAAAATTCTAGACAGCATTGTGAAACCTGCAGTGAGGTTGGAAAAGCAACTGCAAGACATGGACGTGTTTAATTACTTCATGCGTTTGGTGACTGATTCAAGTCACATTTGCACTAGAGAATAAGTTGCTATGTGTTAACAAGTATAGACGAGAGCCTGTTTTCTTCTTCAAATAGTTATCGGGTCTTTTGAAGTGAGAGGAGAAATCCAAAGGGAGGGCATGAGAATGACCCTGTGCCAGTAAGCAAACAAACTAATTGCTTGATAGCCGTGTTTTTGGGTCTTCCTTGAGTGCTGATGTCTCTGTTTGCTGCCGCTGGCTGGCATTGGTGTAATGCCCTGGGCACCCCAGAGAAGAGAAGAACCTCAGGAGACTGAGGGATGAGGATAGTGTATATAAAATCTATGGGGCTGTCCTTGCAGTGATTTTTTTTTTAAAGGTAATTCTTTTATTAAAAGATCGTAAATAGCTCAGGTCAGGCATTTATGGAGAATATGTATAAAAAAGCATTTGGCAAACTGCAGGTTGATTTGAATTTGAAGCATTTTATGTTACTGTTAAGAAGAGGTCGTGGGTAGCCTGCGGAAAAGTCAGACAGCCATCTCAAAATCATGGGGTATATTTTGTGTGTGTGTATGTGTATATATAGACAGATGGATTAAAATAATTTTTTTTTTGGTGTGTAATCTTACAGAGTACTGTCACTTGAAGAATGCATGTAAGACTAAGCCACTGTGTTCCAAGACCAAACCAGGATCCTCATCTCCATGGTAGCTTACTTCTGATGATCTTTCTCTTCACTCCAGCCACCTCCCACTGTTCTCTGTCTAGAAGAAGGCTTCTAGTTCCCTTGCTGCCTATGGTCCTGAGGCTAGGATAAGGTTCACTGCATGTGGGTGGCTGTCTTGCAAAACCTACATGTTGGAGTATGGAAATCTGAGATCCCTGAAACATCCTTCAGGAATTTGGAGAATGAGTAAGTTTGCAGCTGTCGATTCTTAGATACCACTGTGGGGATAGTGGGGAAGAGGAGGCTGTTAGGTGCCTCTGTTGACTTGAAAAAAGCTACTCATACAGTTTAAATCAGTGCTGTGAGGAGAAGCACTTGGGTTTCACCTGTGAACCTTAGTTAAAGAAGCTGCCTCTAGGACGCATGGCCTTACTTTGACTGCTGTCAGAAGGAGTTTTTGTTACCTGTTCCGAGAAACGGGCTCCACAAGTGGGTTTTACTTGGAGAAGACTTCGCAGCTGTCCCAGTGTAGATGTTAGGGGTTCAGAAAGGAGGGGACCTGGGACACAGGGGGAGCCCAGCTGCCAGGCAGCGCTGCCCCGCTTGTCCACGGGAGGTAGGCAAGTTTGGTGCTGCGAGAGAGAGGGATGCCCGAAAAGAGGTGCAGTGAAGGGTATGTTAATTTTATCAGTACCTCTGATACCGTAATATTTTCTATGAATGGAATTCATCCTGGCTGCTTCTTGACTTTCAAGTTTGAGTAAAAAATTTGTGTCAAATGTGAGGGAACAATTAACTGTGACATTACATGAAACCAACCATTTTATTTCTCGAAAATTTCTGTGCAGCAAAGAAAAGCCCAAGAAATAAGGGAAAGACTCTGCTTTTGCAGTTGTGCAGAGCAAGTTAGAGACGTAGATGATTTCAATTTGTAAGGCTGTCAGTCAGACATTAAATTAATTACAAATAGGCGAAGATTTCACAATGAAATAAACAAGGTCTTTGACATAAATTATATCCTATCATTAAAATATTTGGAAATGTGTAATTATGGTATTTAGTAGTGTTATTCAAATTATAATTAATAGGAGCCTCAATAATATTACCTTTTCCTAAGTGACTTCACATTTTGAAATGCTTTCTTTTATCTTTATGTGCATTTTGGATTTAGATATCCTATTTAGGTATTTTTATACTCTTCCTTCAGGGATCATTATTCTAGTGCATCGTGTGCAGAAGTTTCAAGGTCAGCATTACTTGAACAGTTGTAATAGTCCCAACAGAAAGATAAATATATATTGACTAAGGCTGGAGCTTCAATTCTTTCTGTTGCTGAAGGTCAACAGCCCCTCTGAGGTGCTCTCCAACCTTCAAATGTCTATAGGTTAAATCACTGATGAATTACTGCACTTTCCTAAATGAAGGAAACATATTCTAGACAGAGGCAGCACATAGTATCATGTGTGTTGACTGATACAGTCTTGAATAACTGAGTAGAAACTGTTCTCAGACTTCATGGAAGTCAGTACAGAAATGAATGTCTGAATTTGATGCATCAGACCTGTAACCGGGAGCAAAGCTCCCATTCTTTTTCATAGGAAAATCCTGTCCCTTGCATACTGGCGAGGTTGAAACGCATTTATGATCGAATCATTCTCACTAACTTGAACTAATCGGTGGCAATCACCGAAAGCGTCGGTAGTTCTTTGATGGAGAGTATCTGCGAGGCTGCAGTGACAGTACTCGGTCTTAATATTCAGAGGCAAATTTCCTCAATTTCTTCCTGGCTTCCAGTCACAGGAGAATACACAAACATGCTAGACTGTAAACAATGCAGAATCTTCTCCTTCGCTAAAAATATTTTGAAGGCTGGAAGTAATCCTCTTACAGAACACTTCAAAACCCGCACAGTAGGGTATAGTGAAACTAAATGAGATATTTGGCTTTGCAAATATTCCAGCACTATTCCAGAGAACATGATCTGCAAAGGTCAGCTTGAGATCACCGGAGGGGTAGAACAGAGAATCTCACCTTGTAGCTATGTATTTTACCTGATAGCCTTTCATATAGGCAAGCAGTGTAACATAGCAGGATTTGGACTTTTCTGCAAGCTCAAGGGATTTTTAAAGTATATTTTGACGTAGTACTCTTTTAAAATGGCATTTCGAAATTAAATGCTCTTAAAAACTTCATTTTGGAATGTCACTTGAGGCACGTTATCCTGTAATTCTTACAGTATTTTAAAATTCAATTTGATAAGTAGAATACTTGTACATACACAGCTGAAGTGCACTTACACAGAAGTTTAAATTAAAATGTTACCTTCCTGAAAATCTGTTTTTAAATTATTTCTGAAAACCTGTGTGGGATAACTCAGACAACTGCTGCAGTTTTAATATTGCCACTATCAGGAGGTTCAAAATAATGTGTATCTGGTCTAGATAGCTGTATACTATACGTATATTATATAGTATTCAACTTTTGAGGTCTTTTCTGATATCATTATAGTAAGCTTGCTTTTTTTTTTTTTTTTTAATGCAAGTGAAAATGTTGTGTAAAGGTACTGCCAGGTATAGACTGAACAAAGTAGCTAAAATTTCGAAATTTATTTGGAATGTTAGGCACAAATTGTTTGGTGATGGACTTAATAGGAACTGGTGGTTTCATTGTCAAAGAATGTTCAGACTTGTTCTGTTTGCCACAACAGTGGACTCATTAAAAAATTGTGGTGACACTACCCTGAACTTCAAGTAGTGGCAGTCTGTAATGTCTTGGAACTCAGGTGTTTTTTATTAATTATGTGGTATTTCTGGCTTCATTCTTGTATGAAACTCTATGGGTGACTTAAACTCTGTAGGCTTCATTTTGCCTGCGCGTGGTACACTTTAGCATAGGTAAGGTGAAATAAAGTTTATGCTTTTCTGTTCAGGCTTCCTGTCATACTTACATACATGAAAGTAGCTTTTAGGTTCCCGATGTCCATTTTCTAAAACTAAACTGAAATTTTAACAGCAGATTTACTGTTTTTTAGTGTATTGCAGAATTAATTGCATAATTTAGCTTTTGTGTTGCTTCAGTGGTTGAACGAAATACAGCACAAGACATCTCAACTTTATCTCAACCATAAAATTAGTCAGTCTGCTGATATAATCAGATACATTGCACTCGCTTTATTGTCTAGGGAAAAATAAACTTTTAACGTTCTTGTTGCTCCAGTCTACTTTTGATTTATGTTATTTTCCTATCTTACATCATTTCATTCTGATATGTTGTAAATTTGGAAAGTTCCTCTTTAACTTGTCAACATCATCTTCTCTCATTCTCTTTTGTCAAAGTTTTTCATTTTTTACACTAAGCTCTCAGCTACCATGTCACTATTTAATTAATAGCGAGACAATTGGCAGCCGCAGTATTTGAGAAGTAACAAATTTCCATAGCTTTTTAACATCATATGTGTCAGGAGAGGTACAGGTAAAGGTAAAACATTTAAAAAATATATATTTAGAAGCATGGAACACATTTCAAGAAATCCAGTTGTCCTGATGGCAAATGTTTTCCAATTTGAAAACTTGAGTGAGCTTAGCCGTTATCATTATCTTGTTTTGAGGAGTTTGGTGGAATGGCATACACAGTATAAAAGAACCTTATTCCATATACATGACTATAATACTTCGGGCAACATTTTTCTAGCTTCCTGGATTTTTTTCCTAGTTTTCACTGGGCCATTTTTTAAATGTCCTCATTATCTAAATCCAGTATCTTGGGGTTCAGCACAGCAGTGTATAGGAAGGCGTATTGCTAAAATGAGGAAAACGTGAGAGGAGAGACTCTCAATTCTCAAAAGACTTGACTATCAGCAAATAAATTAACACCGCTTTGAAAATGCATGCATTTTGTAATCAGTGATAGTGTTATTTGCTTTCAGCCTTTTGTGTTTTTATTCTTTGAAATGAAAACCGGTTCACATACAAATACGTTATGCTTTGAGTTTGGATCTTTTAATGAAACACTGCATACTATCAAATCTATGAAAAAAACCTGAACATTGGTAACCCAACTCTTCTATGAGATTCAGATTGTAACATTATACCCATAGGGGGAAATGGGGAAATACTGAAACCAGAGTGTGTTAGCAGATGAGCACAACCTTCTGTTTGCCCTTGTTGACCATATGTTACTGTCTCAACGTCTGACTCATTGGATTCTTCCTGAAAGATTAAGCCACAGGCTCTGCAGTTTAAGTGACAATTATGTATGACTACTGAAAGATTCTTAAATGCTGCCCAGTTCCATTGAGTGATTCAGTATTAATTCTAGCACAAGCAGGTAAGAAGTTACGTGGCAATGAGCTCTGTTTGGGAGGTGCTTCAGATATACCGCATCTGGGGGACCTTTAACTTGCCACAGAAGGTCCTTGTTTTGTTTTGTTTTCTTATCACTAAGTTGCTCATTATATTTCACTGTCGATACAAATTTTTGCATTTCAAAGGACTTATGTTTTACTGAAATTTGAAGAATATATATATTTGAAGAATATGTTGTTATTGTCAAATTTGTTTTTGTAAAACCTGTTAGTCCTTTCATTGTTGATCTTTAAAACAGAATTTCTGCAGATACCATCCATTCAAAGAGAAGTAAAAAATGTCTGTTGGCCACCTGTAATCCGCCCTTTGGTTCCTTTGTCCTCCTAAGCTACAACAAAGGTTGTCGGGTTGGGGAAGGATGAAGTCAGATTACTCTGTCCCATTGCAATATTCCATGGGAAGGCCAAGCTTGCAGTGACTGCTGTGGTCATTGTACTTCTGACAGCTAACAGCTGCAACTGTTTATGGAGGATTGTCTGCAAAAGGTTATTCCACCTTTTGTCTTTCAGAAAAAGCTCATCTTTGGTGATGAGGCAAGCGTTCCTGCTGTGTGTCTCGTCTCACTTCTCATCTTAGTATCTTTTGGGGATGGGCATGTACTGATCCCCCTCCAGCCTCAGTTTTGCTGCATATTTGCCAATTCAAAAAAAAAATCATGTTTAAGATGTGTGGTTAGATAGATGGTAATTTAAGTTGCATGTTCTTTTAAATTTGTTTTAAGGAGAGCTTCTGTTGAGTCTTCTGCTAGATTGTCCAAACTGGTCCCAAATGGGCCAGAAATGGACCCTTATGAATATCTGCTTAAATGTACTTTCCTATGGGATCTCGTTATAGTTACCAGTATTGAATCTAAGCATTTTTGCTATTTTACAAATAAAAAATGAACATGAAAGGGGAAAAATATAAAACCAAAACAATTTATTTTCTTTAGAGACCTAAATGCTAATAAAGAACAGCATAAACTCCTTTAATCAATCAAAGTTGTCATTTAAATGCAATAGCTTGGGCAGGGGATAATGCAATTTGGCAGAATTTTCACTGTCTTATAAGTACCAAATATAGATTAATATATAGTTCAAAACACTTTAATTTTTAAACTCTTGTCTTTCTTCTTCACTGCTGAAAAATTATTCTTGAAAAATAAAGAAACTGCCCTGTGGTCAAAGATAGTCTTAACTACCTGTCAATCAAAAGGAGAAGTTTGTTGAGACATTTAATTACAAGATAATGTAGTCATCAAAATCTCGTTGTGGTAACTGACAGCTCATTTTGGACTGAAAGCGTACAGCTACCTCCCCTGAGGTCAGAGATGTTCCGAGGTTAACGTAGTAATGACAAGTCCTTTATTATCACATTATGACATTGAAAAAAATTGCAATTATACTAATAAATTAATAACAGTAATAAAATGACAGTCATAATTGCATAATATACATGTTGTCAACGGCATTTTTGTTACATGGCTGGAATTCATATTTTATCTGCATATCTTATACTATATTAAATTTTCCCAATATAGTACAGGCATGCAACGGCTTCTGAAATTTGTGAGAGCCTGAGCAGTTCGAGTAACTAGTGTAAATGAGACTTTAAGACAAGACTTGTTCTTTACTTTTATAGATTAAAAATAAAAATAATAATAATAATAATGAAATTGAAGAATTTTGTGCTTGAATATAATTAAATGTTAGGATTCATTTTTAGCCGTGGCCCTAAAGAAAATTTAATGTGTTTTATCAGATGTAATACTGGATAAAAAAAGCTGAATGAATTAGTCATGAACTGAGAAATTGTTGCTCCTCGGTTCATAAAAAGAAACTTAAAACACACAAAGATTCAGGCTTAAGGTGTACCCTGTAGATCATTGTGGAGGAGGGACAGCTCGTGGTACTGTTGTATTTCCCACTACCACACTGAGAATGGAATTAAATGAATTGTCTCACTTTACTTACAGCGAACTTACAGAACAGTCTCGGCTGATCTAAGACGTGTATGTATTACCCCGTGAACCAGTGCTGCTCCCCATATCCATCAGACAATAAATGTTCACTCCAACATAAATTGGGAACTTCACGGCATTTTTAAATTCAGATCTTCTCTAAAGCTTTGCCTTAGAGTTGGGGAAAGCACCTGTGGACAGGACCAGGGAAAGAGGATGGGACTGAGAAACTGCTAAATTTTGTGATGCTGATACAAATCCGCTATCTTCCAATTCAGTGTTTACCAATTTACGTTTAGTTTGTCTGTGCCTTGAGTGGTTATAAAATTACCTCTGTAAGCATTCAGTCTCCACTGAGTTTATCCACTGGCAGTGGTAATGGCACCTTCTAGATGTAAAACAGCTTTTTCTGGCATAATGCTGACATATCTCTATCAGCTTTAAGTTAATAAACGTCTTGTACACTTTCAAGCTGATTGTTGCAGTAGGGACAAGCTCACTTTGTCCTTTGCTTTTCTGAGAAGTTCATCGGAGCTGTTGGCTTATTTTTGTCCACGTTTTCATAACTGGTCGTGGTGACCAACTGAACGCGGAGCTTTGTTCAGCTTCCTCAGTCAAGCTGAGGAAGATGTAATCCATACTGTTAATGGTAGGATAATTTATTCTAGCTATAGCCTAGATAAATTAAATAGTTGCTCCTGTAAAGGTGGGCAGTGCCGGAGATGCCATCACTCTTCGTTCAGCTGTGTTCTGGTCAGTGCTGCTGTGGATTGGTTCCTCCTGGACTGTGCAGGAACTTAAATTGGTAGGAAATAAGTTGTTGAGTGCAGTTTAATGAAAGGTTGTAATAGAAAGATTGTGTTGTTGTTGTTTCTTGTTCTGTGTTGTTTTAATTTATGCAACTTAACAGGGAAAATACAAACTGGGTTCTATCACGTAGACGATTTTGATAATGTAGTTATCATGATTAGCATATACAACATCAGATTCCTAAAATGCTTAAGCAATTTGATCACATTTGGTGAACTTGCAGAGGAGGAGTAAAGATCCTTTAAAATATCTTTACAGTATCAAAAATAAATTTCTACAAAATATTCAACCCTTGCTTTAGTATGTGGAGAGGCCAAAACTTTGCAACGAAAGGCTTACATTTTATTAATATTTGAAAAATAACCAGTTTTTCCCTAATTCCACCATAAATTTAAGATTGAAGCAGAAACCAAATGTTGAAAATCTTGATTTCAATTCTTAATATTTTTGCAGGGATGTAAAATAACAGCTATATGATAATATTTTATCTGTATAGAAGCAGAAAACAACAGGATCTTATTATCATTAGTTCAGGTAAAGATGTTATGCCAACGCCACTACCAAGCCATGTGTAATAACAGAAAAGCTTTTGCATTGAACATGTAGCCTGTTTGAAAGTTAATTCTGCTCCAGACACAGAAATTTAGTTTGTTCCTTCCTGTTCTGTGTTTTGAGCAGACCGTTTTTTTGGTGGCATCTGTCCCGTGCCATTCCCTTTATGCCTTGTAAGCTATGTCACCTCCTGGGTATGCTTAAGAAAGATCACCATCTGTGTGCTGGGAAGAAGTGGCTTGCCCCCTTAGTGTTAAGAGTTTGAGATTTTCCAATACTAAGCACAAATGCAGTGTGGCAGTAGCCAGGAAACAATCAATTACTTATTTTTTTTGTGTATTTGGAAGCAGTCTGTATGTAATACTTAAACAAAATTTTTCCTTAGTGTTTTTCTTTATGAAAACTCCTTTACGATTTCTTTGTTTCTGAAAGGGGTAATATATTATGCCTGAAGAACAGAAATGACCCCCAGAGGATAGCCTTCACTGTGACAGAAAGTGTTTTGTTTGTAGGTGATTCTTCCTCTGTCCTTTGTAAAGAAAGTTCAACAACTGGATTATAAAATTTGGTTGGGAATGCTTTACTGACGATCATGTAGAAAGGATGAAGGTTTTTTGGTTTTTGTATTCTACTTAAACACCCCTGGCCTCCCCTCAAACCAAACAAAAAGCACAAAACAAAAACACAAACCCACCACCAAAAGTTGAAACAAGCAAACCCAGAAATGAGCCAAAACTTAAACCCCCAATACTTGTTAAAACTAGTGCTGAGTATTTTGAGGGGGATTTTTTTTGTCCATCTGATACATAAGTTTTGTTTCTTTTTCTTTTAGATGAGCACTTTTTCATGAATAGTCTTTCAGAGAAGAAACAAATAGGACTTTTTTTTTTAACAAAAGCATTTTTTTATTAGATAATATTATAGAAATTACAATATTTAATGTTGCATAAGTTGTAAGGAGTATGTTACCTGATGAATCCCATAATATTTAGCTGAACAATTTATAAAATGATTATAATTTTAGGTTATATTCTAAGACAGCATTATTCACTACACTAGACGAGATGATCATAATGGTTTGCCTTGGTCTTAATGTCTGTGGTCACGGGTGTTAAGCAGTACTTCTGTAGTTGGCCCTACAGATGAAGTCTTCCTTTAATTTGCACTGACTGGTATCTGGTGTCTTCACTTGCAGCTTAGCCTGGAGTAGGCAAGGAGCCCACGTGCTGCGTAGAGTCTGCTACAGCAGGGGATGGTTTTGTCTGCCAGGATATCGTGGGTTGGAAAAGATAGCCGTCCTGAAATGGGGATACAGAATTCCCCTATAATAACAAAATATGTGAAAACAGGCATCCGCCTGGAACAGAGATATCCTGAACCTGCAATTTCATTAATTAGCATAGTGGTTAATTGCTTGTAGCCATATGTATATATATAAATAAATATTACAGTCTGGTTCAGCAGTGTATTCCAGTGTGTTTTTGGTGTGTGTGGGTACGCACACAAATATGTATATACACACTATGTAGTATATGTAGTTTTAAACATCAGCTTTCCAGAGGTACCATGATTACACAAGGAAGGTGGCAGATTAAAAGGCTGCTGTTACTGAGTGCCTCCCACAGCCATCATCATTTCCATCGCACGCAGGGTGAGTCACAACTTGCACTTTCATCCAGATCCCTCTTTGTACAGGTCATTCAGCAACCAACTGAGTGGGTAGTGTCTTGTTCACATTTAAAGTGTCTTTTTTTTTTTTTTTTTTAAAGGAAGATAGTGTTTTGCTGCATTTACACAGAGGTATTACCGCAATTCTTCAATTTCACAAGAAAACAGTTAGCAGTTTAAAGCGACTTTGCAAGAAAGATTTAAGATAACTACCGTACTCAGAATGTTTTGTAAGAGAGGGCATGTCAAAGGCAGATAAACAGAAAACTTCACCCAAATTTCAATGAGCATATTTTTGTAAGCGCTGAAGAAATCAAAGGTCAGATGCATGTATAGGCGTTTACTGATGTTTTTCCTTTCAGTTTTTCCCCTGTACAATACAGCTTTTGAGTACTTTATATGAGTGTGTTTTGATTTTAATTGTGGGATTAGCTTTCAGAAAATACATTTGACGTGTTTTAAACACTTTTATTTCATACTGGAGAGAAATCAACCTATCTTGCTCAGAACTATTTCTCTATAAATGTACAGAGGACTTGATGTATTGCTGCATATCTCAATCTACAGATACAAGAATTCCATTGCAGGGGAGAAACGGGATGTTTCTGCCCAAAGTTTTATGAGGCTCCTGAAGTCCGTGGGTGTTAAACTCTTAGTTCTCCTTGTCTTGAATTCAAATATGTGCATGTATAATGTGGACCATGGAGTGTCCTATTTTTTTTTCCTGTTCAAGATGATGATTAAACCATTTATCATATAAGGTCTTAATGATCTTGATTCATGACTTATATATGTGTGTTTTCTAACAGCAAGCTTTCTCCGCTTTTATTGAAAAAATATGTATATATTCTTTTTGTATCTGTTGTCCTTGCATGTAAGCTTGTTCTTGTATCACCAGTGTGCTTCTGTTCCTGCTGGTTGAAACTGCTGGGCTCCTGACATGGCTTGTGCTGCGTTCACATGAGCCAGCTTTAGATGAGGTGGAATTTTTCCTACGAGGTTTGTGGGGGAGGGAAGGGAAAAAGCCTTTGACAAAATAAGTTTGAATTAAATCTGCTTCGTGCTGTTCTTTTACTATATTGCTTTCCTTGGGGTGGGGGTGGGGGGTGGAAGAAGGAAAAACAAACAGTTCTTATTGTAAAACCATTTTTCTGCTTGTTACTCACTTTATCCTTGCTACCTACATTCCTTTCCATCTGATCTTAATCTTCCAGGATCCACTTCTTTTTTGTTGTTGTTGTTGTTTTATTATTTTGCTTGTTTCATTTCCCTTTTTTCCTTTCCTCTTTGATCTGGATAGTTCTTTATTTAGGGAACAAGTTTTGATTATAGTGTGAAAAGTCTGGTCCTTGCAATACACTGAAAGGATGTAGAACCCATCAGAGAGGACCGTGCAGATAATGGAGACATGCTTGGCTTCTGTGGCTGGTGAAATAAATACTGGTGAAATTGCACGTAAGCCAGAGAAAATAAAACTGAAAGCTTTAATTCCTGAATGCGAGGCTTAACACTTCGTGTTCCCTTTGCAGCTTTAGTTTTTAGAAATTTTGAGACACCACAGGAAGAATTAAAACTGATATAACCATCTTTTTCCCAGGGAAACAAAATAACTATCAAATAATCTGAGTATCTTAATGTCTGGAAGGAGAAAGACATTTAAAATAAAATAATCAAAAAGGCAGAATGTAAAACCACCATCCCCTTTGTTCCCCCAAAACAACACTGCTCCCACTTTTTTCCCCCAGACTTCTTGTTTCATGGTTGTGATGCAGTCTCCAGTCAGCTTTCATTTGAGTTAAAAAATGGGGATGTTTTATGCTTTTGCTTAGCTTTCAAGTCATTCACCTCTAATTTCTGAACTGCAATTAGAAATAAACTTTTTTCTTGCCCCTACTTTTCTTTTTGCTTTCTAGGATAGCAATTAAGAAGAACTGGGTGAATAGGTTACCATTTTATCCAACTCTATTACTCTGACTGATGGAGCTATTAGATAAAGGCAAACTGTAATTCTTTATTACCTGCCTGGCTCATTTCTGCACTTTGCCCTGGAGAAGAGCTGCATAAAAGATCAGAGTGTTATTGAAAACTCCTGAGCAAATATTGAGCAACTTGCTGGGTTACTCAGGTAATGACAGAATTTCATGGAAAGGCGACGTGCCCGTGTGAGTGCTGTCCATTTATTTGGGTAAATATGCTGTGAGAAACTGCTAGCATGGCGTAGTTGAAATAAGATGGCTTTAGGAAAGAATAGCCGAGAACACTTCGTATATGAAATACGCTTATAATTAGTGAAATCATTAGCATGGACACCATGTACTTAAGTATTCACAAAGAAGTCTTTAAGCTAAGCAGTTAGCTTCACAATGAAGGAAAGAAACAAAATGAATTATATACAGCTGAATAAGCTTTTCAGAATCTCCAAGGAGGTGACTTGTCTGTTGATGGCCAGTGGGGGTCGAAGAGTGAAATAATTACTTAACAGCGTGTAAACAATGTGAGATGTGAAGTGTGCATTTTTTTCCTTTTCTTTTTCTTTTCCTTTTTTTCTTTCATTGAGAGAGTTTCTTGTTGCGATGGCTCCACTGGGACAAGCAGCAGAGAAATTTGATTAAATGGATGCCTGGGGTCATGACCCTGTCTAAACATGCTGCAGCTCTCAGCATTAATCAAAGAATGTTAAAAAAAATTCTGACCTTGCTGCATATGAGTATTGGTGAGCTCTGAATGCAGTTGTGGATGGATAGAGGGCTGTGCGTGGCTCTGTGAGCGCCCGCGTACAAAGAAGAACAGAAGAGGAGGCAGGTTTCAAGGACAATGGCAACCCATCATGTTGTTTTAGTTCATGTTATGGGACTTTCATGTGATGATAGCCCATCAACAGCAGTGAAGTTTGGAGATCCCATTAGAATGCAGTTGGGAATGAAGCTTTTTATTATGAACTACTGCTGCTGCTGCCGAGCGTGTGGAAAATATTTACAGCTCAGTGATACATGTCAGACCCATGGGCTCAGAAGTATTTTTGGCTGCCTTCTCTTACTTTAATGGATCTGAAAGTACAGGGAAATCAACTCTTTTTGTAGGAGTAGCCAGGGTTAATATCATGCGTATTGTCATAAGTGTGTATTCTTAGAGCTTGTAGTAGCAGGTTGAAAGGTCCCGATTTTTACTTAAAAATTATTTGGTAATAGAGGTTACAGTAAGTCAGAAGATGAGATCTGGCATTGAGTCCACAAGTGTCTGTGTGATTGTTCTTAATTTATTTGTAGTATTTTGGTTCCTACCTGAAAACTCTTGATCCATTTAATTTAGTTATGGGTACCAGCAGTTATCATTGGAGATGTGAATATTTTGGGAAGACATTTACCACGTAAGTCAATAAAAAAGTCTAGAATAGGGATAGATCCTTTTTCTACCTTTAAATGATTTATTCGGGTGTTGGAAGCAGTGTAATTGCAGTAGCCTTGACCTTCTGGCATACTGATTTCCCACCTGTTACCCTGCTGTAAAGGTGGGATACTGCTTCTTTAAAATGAGTTTTGCAATATTTCATTGAGGTTTTTGGTCCTATTAGATGATGTGTAAGATGCTCTTATAAGGAATGGTGTCGTGCCTGATGTCAGGCTGTGAATCAGAAACTTGTGCCTCATGAGTTTGCCCTTCTTTGGACAAGTATTTTGAGGGCACAGTCTAGTGCAAGTAAACCGAGGAATACAAATGATGGAGTTGGCATCTGGAAAGTTAACTCCACTTAAAGGTCAAGGCATGTTGTTTGCTTTTCACAAGGTGTATCAATTGCCATTTATTTCCCAGTGCCCCCCAGTTCCATTCTCTGCAAGGGCTTTTGTTGGATGCTCTTGTATGCTTGTAGTGGGAAACTGGGGGTGAAACAAACAAACCTTCTAAAGACATGGGAGGTTTAAACAAGTTTTTATATAAATGAACAATTATGTTGTACTGACATTCAATAAATTGTGAACATTTAGACTAATTAATAGTAATAGAAGAGGATGTAGAAATAATTTGCATTTAATCCAAGTATGTTTTAAGATAAAATAAAATATTACACTAGTATAGACCTTGATTTTTCAAGAAGGTGAGAGAACAAAGGAGATGATTAACTCCATGTTAGAGGAATTAGTTTGGTCTTTCTGTCTATTGTTCTCCCTAATGGTGTCACTATTATCAAATAATGGTGTCGCTATTATCAAAGAATCTTGAGCTCATTAATGGAAGCAGCTCCAGCACATTTGTCTGTTGGATTCTGGTCAAAAACAAATGCCTGAAATTAACAAGTTAGAAATTAGTAAACTCTGAACAGTTGAACTGAAAGTATGTGTAGAGCATGTATGAAGAGAATATCTCAAGTTTGCAAACGTCTGAAAAAGCTTCATAGGGACAAAGAGATAGTAGAGAGTATGTTCAGTGCTGCAGTGCTGTGAACTGTAGAAGCATGCAGTGAAAACTTTATTTTAAAAATGTACTGATTCATCATAGAATTCATCACAGAGCACGGACCTTTATTCAAATGTCACTGATTTTACTGGAAGTTTGCATGAAAGGCCTAGCAAGCCCGTTTTCTGTAGAGCTCTGCTGTGCCCATTGGTTTGGTAGAAAAGCTGCAGAAGGCAAGCCACATAACTTGAATTTCCATGTTAAAAATAATAATATATGAACCTTACGTTAAAAGATCGTGTCAGGCAGGCTGTCTCTTCTGAGACCTAGCAAGAATCTCCCGTTTTAGAAAGGTTTTAAATTGCAACATGAATAGTGATGATAAAACCAAAACCTGGTCTACTTATTGCTGACTTTGGCATGGCCTTGTCAAGTTGAGATCACTGACACAGGGATGGCTGTTGCCACTCTTACTTTTCTCAGCCTTTGTAGTTTAAACTCCCACCTTCTTGAAATTCATTCCCAAAGAACAAAACTAACGTTGTTTTAGCTCCAGACCTTCTCACAGGCATAATTCCTTTCAGAAATTCACTAGTTCACTGATGATGGAAATTCACTAGTTCACTGATGGAAAGGAACTTAATATTTTAAAAATGCCCGGCTATACTAGTGAGTTGTGAGTTTTATTTTGTTCGTTTGAGGTCGAACCATGGAGAACCCTGTAGCAGAAGTGCAATTTTTTTACTGTGCTACCTTGTAGAGGCAATGGCCTTGAAGGCCGTTCAGCTGTGACATGGAGGCAGCATCAGCTGCATGAAACGATCACTTGGGATGTGCCATCAGGCCTTCTGCAAGGACTGCAAGGACTGGCAGGCGAAGAAGCCTTTATGCTGTGGACATGAGCTGAAGGAAAATCAAGGTGAACATTATTCAGAGGCTTTGCGCTAGTCCCAGTCACTCCTGGAGAGTGTATTTTACTTGAGTTGCGTCTTCCATGTTTATGTGGGCAACTCCTATGCTCTGCATCATAGTCTTCCAAAACAAGCTGTCATTTCTTTGTTCCCCACTGAGGTAGAGCTAATGTTCTTGTGCCTAGGAAATGGACAGAACCTCTCATGCTTCCCCCTTTTTACTATATATTATCAGACCATTTATCTCTTCTGCAACTCGAGAGTCATGCTGAGTGCCCGTTACGGGAGCAGCAGGAGTTGTGACATAGGGTTGGACTGAATTCCTGGTAGTTTCACAATAGCTCTGAACAATTGTCAGCAGATGACAAGAGTTCTGGCCTTTACTTGTCGAAGCTGAATTTGAGTCAGAAGGCAAAAGTTGCCACAGGGAGGCTTGGATTTTTGAAAGAAAACCAATCTGCTGCCATTGAAAATAGACATAGCCAAGACTGAAGAACGGTGTACAAATCCTCTCTTAGGAAAGGAATTAATCCAACAGCAGGTGTTTTTCAGAGGTCCGTCCAAATTTCCTACCTCCTGACCCTTTACATCCTTCTGAACTCATTGAAGAAATCTAAACAAGTTTAAAAAAAAAAAGAAAAAAAAAAAAAAAGAAAGGCAAGCTCTTTGGACTCAGCATGCCATGATGGGCCTCAGTACTTGCTCTGTGACAAAAAAAAGAGTTAAGGCTTAAAATATTTCTTTTAGACCAGTGTCATAAAACTCATTGCATTTGTCAGATGCTTGATTGTTGCATATAGTCCCTTGAGGACTGTTATTATAGAACTTTCAGGGTAAATATTTCATATTTGTAACTTTTTTTCTAACAAGTTTTAAGTTGTTGATAAAGATTCCTGCTTTTTCGCTTTATCATACGCTATTTTTGGTCTCTCATTTTGGCTAGTATGTGCCATGTATTTCTGTAATTACCTATATTTGTCCTTAAGAAATTACACAGTAGGTGGTTGCTAGTGAACTTAAGGTGGCAGAGGTCGTTGAGTTCATGCCAAGCTATATTTTTTATAATTACAGTGGAGAAGAGTAGTCTTGTTCATCACAGAGCAGTTTATTCACATTTAAATTCCTTTCTGCCAATCTTTCTCAGAAGGAATTAAAAAATAAAAATAGAAATTATCGCACATCACTGCCCTTTTGCCATTCACCCCTGACAATCATAATGTGCTATGCCATAACCAACTGTTGCAAATTAGTTAGGATAACTTCTTTCTAATAAGGCATTTAATTTTCAAAATTCATTTTCGAAACAACATTTTAATTCACTTTAGAAGTAGCATTTTGTATTGTAAAACAACCTAAATGTACCCTGAGTTTTAAATACCTTTATTTAGCTATGCCGAATGTAACTGATGTTAATAAAGTTGAAAATTCCTTTTTCTAACACAGCAGATTTTGCACAAACAAAACTACTCACTTTTGTGTAATAAAAACAAAGGAGAGAAGGTGACCATGATTATAGTTATGCACACACATTGAAGTATAAGTTGATAGTTATTTTTTTAGTCAAATTAGTAATTAGAGTAGGAGGTAAATGGTTAAAACCAGTGCATTGATAAAAGTGTGCTGTTTGTTCTAGCTTTGGAGAAAATTCTGATCAGATTATATCACCTTTCAAAGACTAGTCTTGTGTATTCAGTGTTTTAAAATATAAAGCTTTGAAGGTTTACTGTAAATGTATTTTTTCTGTAAAAGTTAACTGAATGTTTGTGATAGTGGAATTAATACATCTGTAGGCTGCAGTCACCAGCAAAACACACCCAACGACCAGCAGTTGTGATGTTTTATCCACAGTCCAGATACTTCGTGTGAACGATTCCAGGAGTGAGAATGAATTTTCTGTTGTGCCTCTGCAGTGCTTAATCTCTAATGAGTCTGCCAAGGAGTGTGCTGGTCATGGCTGGACTACTTCTGATGGGCTGTTGTGTTCGCTTGGGGCTGGACTGACATCGCTGATGAGTTTTTCATTGGTCGTCAAACATCTGTCAGATGGCTTAAAAAAAATTACCCCAGACCTATACCTACAACGGAGGCTGACTTAAAATGATCTCATGATCTCTGCTCTTGCTTTTTGCTGCTTGAGTCAGTACTTTCTCCATTACCTTCTTAATTCATCTTATTCCTGAAACCTTGGCCCTGTGTGATGCTGTGTGTGTGATCTGTAAATCCGCGATACCATGAGAAATTCAGCATGCAAATGGCAGGCTTTTATTGTCTTGTTTGGTTGTGACATGGTGTTTCATGAGAAGAAAATAGGTGTCAAAAAGTAAATGTTTAGATAAATATAAAAGAAGATACAACAGAATATAATCTTTTTTTTTTTTTTAAATGTAAATTTTTATTGTGGACTGGTGAATGTACTTAGGCCTACGAACAGCAAAACATTTCCAGCCTGAGAAGAGGATGGGAAGTTGCACATTGTGAATTTTGATTGTGATCTATATAAATATCATAGTGTTAGAGAACGATTTTTGTCATCTCTCTACACAGATTCAAATAAAGTCTGGAAACAGTGATTCAGTTGCCTTACAAGCCATGTGTTTATCCAGATATTAAAAGGAACTTTGTGAAAAACATACTTTTTAACAAAATATTTTGTTAAAAAGAGTTAAATTTATCCATCATTCTTACTAAAACAATTCTACAGTAAATATTTTAATTAAGTTTCTTAGGGAACACAATGGGCCATCTAGACTCAAGTCACATTGACAGCACTAAAAGGCATTGCTCGATTTATGAGAGCACTCTGTTTACCCAAGAATGTAGAAATTTCCCTTTCTAAATGGGACAGCCTTATCTTTATTATTCCAGTGCCTTTTAGTTTACAGTTCTGCTGTAAGCAATGTTTCAGGAGCTTATTTCAGGATTCCTAAATAAATGAACAGACAAAATTAATGCTCAGTGCTAGCAATCTACATTTTATATATTTTGTGATTGAAAGTAAGCCTTAGTGAGCAGCAGAAAAGAAAAATGATGGTTGTACTTTATTTGTACAGAATTTATGTGATAACAGAAAATAAACTGAGCTCCTGAAAATAAACGTTGTTTACAAATCCAGGTGTTTTTCTATTTTTTCCTTTGTTTTTTCTTCTTTTTAAACACGAACTAAGCCAAGATGACTATGAAATTCTAGTTCCAAGAACATCAAAGGAGCCATCCCTCTTCTTTTTAATCAGCTACGTGTCAGAATGGATGCAATTGTGTTTGTGCAATGCATGCAAGACCACTACCAACCTGCACATACTTTTGCTGGTTTTTAAAGGCTTGTCTGTCTCACGAATGGGAACAAAGCCAAATTTTATTTGCAAAAAGAAGCATTCCATTGCATAAACCAAATAGAATAATGCTAATTACCTTGTCTGCATCCGGATGTCCCCAGGAAGTATCACTTCCATGCATTAATACAGGCACAGGGTCTTTGTGTGCACAAGAAAACTTTTCAATATGTCGCGTCAATAGTAACTACAAAAACAGCTGATGTGAGATCAGGCACAGAGTGCTATTTACTTGCCTAGATAAAATTCTACAAAATACAACAGCTGATGGGGGTTAGAGCACTGTGTACTGTTTCCATCTTAAGATAAAAATCTGATAAAGAAAACAGCTGATGTAAGTTAAAACAGAGTGTACTATTTATATGCTAAAAATAACATTTGGAATGCTTTTGTGTTGAGTTATTTAGCTGACTTGATCAGCAATTAATAATTTATTCCACCTTTCTTAGTCTCTTTCTTTTTATCAATGGGTCTTCAATGGAAAAAAAAATGTGACAAGTCAGTAGGATTCTGTGATTTGATGGACCTAAGTTTTTAAGTGATCGGGTCGTCTGTTTTAAGCATTCAGCAACTGCAATACCTCTGTAATCTGCAGCTGACGTTTTACTTAACGTGCTTTTCTCAGTTCTTGTTTTCTTTTCTTTTGCATGTGGCTGCTTCCCTCTTTGACCCCCTTCCATCGTCAAGTAACGGGGTTGTTCTCTAGGGGGAACCTTAAAAACGCCTGCTTGCTTGCTGAACCAAACCCATGGCTTCAGCTGGGTCAGGGACAGCCTCTGGCCGTGATACAGTGTTCAGCTAATGAATTATCTGCTAATAAATGATCTATTTATTGACTTTATTGTTTCTATATACAAGGTAGTCAGGTTCCTAAGCAATACAGTGACAAAAGTTGTCATTTAAACTTACTTCTAAATTGAACCAAATTCATCAGAAAAATTAATCTGACTTTCACTTTCTTGGAAATGTTTATTTTCCTCTAGATTTTTGCCTGAGGTCTTGACGTCTTATTGTAGAGACTTACCATTATTTTAAAGCTGATGAAAGGCCCAAGGTTTAAAATGTTCTCAACGTCTAAACACAGGGCCTGAAGTGCAGTTTGGAGAAAAAAAGTTAGTGATGATCAGGTCATTGGTCTTGGGAGATAAAGATTTAACGTTAGTTTATGCCTTTAGCTACATGGCACTTTCATATCATTACATATGGAAAGCTTTAACCTAAGTTTTTTCGTGTACTCATCAATTTTGTGCATTTTCCTTACTTTTTAAGATGAATACCAATTCAAGAAAATCATGAAAACATTTCACATATTTGCCTAAGTCTGCTTTTTTGGCCTCAAAGTGCTTGTGCTGCTTAAATGCATTTTGAATTTTCCCAGGCTCTTGAAACAAGTGATGAATCAGCCAGTGCAAAAAACAAGGCGTACATTTAGGACTCGTAACAGCCTCCTGCTCCATCCCCTTCATCCCCGGCACACAGACGCGCTCGCACGATCTCTCCGGTTGCAGCCTAACTTCAGATGTTTGTCTTTTTCTAATTAGATGCACGTAATCCATTCACCCGGTTTGTGAAGTTCTCCTTCCCTTGTCCTCACTGTCTTCAGCCAGACAATGAAAACAAAGATACAGTAGAACTCGTTTTCTCATTATTGATTTCACGCACCAGCTGGCAGCTGTTTTAGCTTGTTCATTTTTATAACCCTCTGGGCAACTTTTTAAAAGTACTTTTCTTTGACCATCTGCTAAATGCAATTGGTTTAATAATTAAAGACTTGCCATCCCTTTCCAGATAAATACAAATGCTGTTACTTGCAGCTGAGAGTTCAGCATTTTTGTTTTAAGCTTAGGTGGAATGTTTTTCTTCAGTGCTGGGAGTGATACAGTCGCTCCACAGATACGCTGGCAGCCCCTTGAAGGATCACATCTCCCGTGTTAATATTTAAAAAACAAACAAAATAAAACCTCCTTTCTGCTTGCTTAGGAGGGAGGAGGTGAGTAAGCTCTGGCTGGTTTTAAGTCCGGAGAATTTCCAAATCTTGTGTTCCAGCTCAGGAATAACTTCTTCCTTCAGTGCAGAAACCCTGTATTTCACTCTGAATTGTCTATCGAGCGATAAGGAACAGAAGCCATTGGAAGTGTTTTGCCAGTAGCTGTGCCTGTACTGATAATAGCAGCTCTCGTCCCCCCATCTGCCTGCCTCCTGGCTGGGGCTCCTGCGTGGAGGCTTCTCCAGGCAGTGCCAGCAGCAGGACCCCTGCTCCTCGCAGGCTGGAAACACGTAGAAGCGACAAAAGCTTCATGAGGGTTTTGGTACATTTGGATTTTTTATTTTCTTCTTCAGTGAAGTGGAATGTAGCACTAGTGTGCGGTATGTTAAAGTTGTTTCCAAAGAAAAAGGAAAGCACTTTATAAAAGTAAAAGCAAACTAGTAGGACACTGATATGAATTGGGTCCCCTGGAGCCCCTGTTTTTTCCATGTTGTGTGCTTTATAGGCAGGATGTGTAAGAAAGATCCAACCTTAATTTGAACTTATCTTTGTGCTGTGATTAGATCTAAACTTTCCCATGATTCCTCTAAAAAGGGCTGCTGAAAAATCCTTCTGTTTACCAAACAGTTTACCACTTGTTTCATCTGTACCTCAAAGCTGACCTGTAGGATTAGTCTCTTGAGAGGTGAAAAAGGGTAATTCATATTTTATGTTCCTTTAATCTTGGAGTTCTTTAAAGACCTCGCTTTGCAGGAATCTGTGCATTTTATTTTGCCAAGGCATCACTTATTCACCAAACATTTTTTGCTGCACAACTTAAATTTCAAAACAATTTTGTAATCATGTGGAAGAAGAAAGCCTAGCTGAATTTGTGAGGGTTTTTTATACAATTGAATAAGACCCTTTCTTGCAGAACGAAAAAGGAAATAGTCATGTGTTTTCTTAATAAGATGAAAGATATCTGTGTTTGCTTTGAGATTTTTATGTTTGTTTATTTAAAAAGTATTCCCATCTTTAATATTTTTGTACTTTACAAACATAATCTTGTTCCAGACAGCTGTGATCTCTGGTCTCCTTTAATTCCTAAAGTAGACAAGAGCAACTCAAATTTTCCAGAGTATCTGGCTAAATATCCCCTGAAATATAATTGAACTGAAACTGAATGCTTACAGTAAAAGTTCAGATTGGAGTGCAAAGTTTGCATGAGAAATTCCTTTCTTGAACTTAATCCTGTGGTGGTTTTCATACGAAGCATTCTCATCATAGATTTCATGGCTGCAGTATTTTTTTAGATTGCAACAAGTATGCACTAAGCTCTGTAAATCACGCTGTGCTTCGCATAGGTATTTTTGTTTCAAACAAACCTCGCTTTCTACCACTTAATTTCATGGGCTGGCTTTTCCTGGGTCTGTGAATTACAAGCCTGTTGAACTATACAGAAATGCAAAATGGGCAGAGGAGATACATACATGTATAATATCTTGTGTTTGTAGAGATTTCGCAGTCAAGAAAATCGGTGACAGCTGAACAAAGCACACTTAGGTCAAAATGATATTTCTATTTAGTAGATTAGAATTATTCTTCCCTAAATGCCCCAAACCTCTTAAAATGTTTTGCAATACTTTGTGTAGTTTCTTTGAAGTGTCCTTTTCCTGTGCTAAGTTTAGTTATAAATGAACTGCAGACAGATGAATGGCTCGCAGGCCAGGGCAGGGAATTCAGTTCAGGATCAGGCCAGGAGATGTGGTGCAGGCTCTCATGGGCACAGCTCTGTCGTGGGTACAAATCCAGCCGAATCCTGCAGATCCTATGACAACTGCAGGAGCCCCTGCACTTGATGTTATTTAAATTCAGTGAGAGCTCCTCGACGAAGTTATCTTAAAGAATATTTAGGAGCTGTTCGGGAGCATGGAAGAAACTGCTCATCCGTACCCCGTGCCTCTGCCATGCAGCCTCCCAGGGCAGCTCTGGCACCGATGCCACGTGAAAGTGCTGCGGCGAGGAGGCTTCTTATGGGGCTTCTGCCTGCGGGCTGGTCCCACGTCTCTCTGCTCGGCTCCGGGCACAGGAATGGCACGGACCCAAGTCCCAGCTGACAAACAGCACTTCTGTGCCACGGTTCTGCCTGTTCCTGCGTAACGGAGCCATGCAGCATGCCATGGGCCGCAGGACAGGCATTGTGTTTGGTTTTGTTTTCTTAAAGGGAAAAAAAAATCTATTGGTACAGGATTTGGGTGTAAGAAGATAACATGTTAAAATGTCTGCTTTTTGGTTCGGCATGAAGCAATCGATGCTGATCTGTGCAGACAACTAAATGCGTCCTTGCTCCTGGAATCTTTGTTAAAAAGTTCAGAAGAAAACCACTTAAACACAGCTCTGCTTAGCCCCATTGATCTTTCCCTGTGGAGACACAGCGCCTTGCCCAGAGAGGGAAGTGCAAAAACCCCAAACAAGATTTGCAGCACAGTGCTCCGGAGGTCTAAACAAGTGGATTTCTTTTTTTTTTCTTTTTTTTTTTTTTTTCGTAGCATTTCACACCCATCTTTTTCTTCTGTATAGAAGGCAACCTTATACAGAAGGTTGCAGCCCAGAAACGAGTTCAGAGTCTGTACGGTTCTCATAAAAAGTGTTCCCATGTCTGCAGTTCTCAGGATAAATACTCTTGTTTGTGCCAAGTAGTCACACTGCATAGGTACAACTCTGAAAACAAAAAAAGGTGTTTCCTAAGCTTCTTAATTCTGTTTTGATTTTTTTCTCTTGATCAACATTATTCTGTTTTTATACTTCCGAGCCGCTTCTCTGGTTGTTGGGCTGTGGTGCAGTGTTTGACAGGCAGGTTTCTGCGGGATGTGGCTACAGACAGCTGTCTCCTTCTGAAAATGGACTTCTTGCTTTGAGGTATGGTTTGAAATGAATGTCGACACGTGTAAATTAATCCAGTTTGTCACACACATCGCAGTGTGGCAGTGAGTGGGTTTTTTTCCCCCCCTTTTTTTTTTTTCAGCCTTTCCCCTTATAATAAAAATATAGCCTGAGTTTTTCTTACTCTAGAGCCATAGTCATTATGTAATTACTTAATTGATCCCCTATGGGAAAGGCCTCACATCTCTGCTGTAGAACTCTACATCAGGGTTCAAAATCAAAATGTGAAAGGATTCATTCTCCACCAAAATGTGTATTTTCTGTCCCATGCCATTGATTGCTTTCAGATGGTGAACCGGAAAGGATTTATGTCCTACCACACTTCACTATAAAGACTGTCAGTAAAAATGGGGCCTGCCTGCAAAAATTAGTCTCGAATAATTCCTTGGCTTCTAAAAATCGAACACAGACTCTGCAATGGGTAAACCATGGAAAAGCTGTAAGCAAATATACTAAATAAAGAACTCGGGATAACTAGTTTATCTGGTTTTCTCTCTAGTCTAATAATAATGCTAATACATATAAAAGGAAGGTTTTATCTTATCTGTGACATGGAAGGAATTCAGCTCATTAAGTGATTGTCTGGAATAGGTTTAATTTGCCTGCTTTGTTCATGTCTTCATGTAGTGCAATATATCATGTGTCTGTTTGTTTTCATTCATATGGAATGACTGATGTCCTCACCTATATATAAAAAACAGTCAAAACATTTTTTTGCAGATGTAATGAGCTGGATTTTTCAAAACCAAATCTCTTCTCTAGCTTGTGGCATTTGTACAAGCAGTTTTTGCTGATCTGGATGAGACTTAATTGTTCAAATAATTCTTGGAGGACAGAAAGAGAAAATAAACACTTTGTACTTTAAAGTACAGGAGAAAACATAGATGGTCAGTGCTTCTGTGCTATAATCTTTAATTACAGATATTGGAAAATAGTGCATTGAGGTTTCTAGGGAATGTTAACTTTATTGTTGTGCAAGTAAAATGCTAACTGCAATTAAAAGTGCATTTTTGAAGGATTGTTGAACTCAAGCTAAGAACCTATTTCTCAAAGGAGTTTCATATAAAGGTATTGTGGCACTGGTATGTGTGTCAGCAAACAAAGATTTATATTTCAAAGTATGATACTTTTTTTTTTTTTTTTCCCTAAATACTGTAATTTCTAGCGTATTCAGACAGTTTTATGCAGTTCAGGTCAATTAATACAGTCTAACTTCCAAAAACCCTTTGAAAAAAAATCATGATGCAAACATTTCTGGAAAGAAATATAAATAAAATCTCTGATAATCGTTTTGAATAGAAAACACGGCTTATTTGTTTGTAGATCCATTGCCTAAGTTCAGTAAAACAAAACAAAACAACAAACAAGTGAAAGATCCTAAACAATTTTATAAATAATTTTCTTAGCTTGGTTGATGCTTTCAATTGAGTGTAGAGCATAATGGTAAAGATGTCTAAATAGTCAATATTTTTCTACTTTATCTCCTTTGTAACCAGACAAAATAGTTTCCTGATGATTCTTTCTATTTGTTTGCAAGTTATGTCAAATACAGCAAGATTTATAGGTGCCATTAAAAATCCATATTGATTTCCCACAGTCAACTGGGACTTTACTTGGAAAGTCAATCCATAGTTGAACAAGCATCCAATGCATGTTCTAATTTCTATTACTGGTCTCAGTTTTTAAACAGAAAGGAATTTTTGGAAAGGAGATGGTGGTAGGTTCGGAGCTGTAGTGTGTGGGGATGCCCGCTTGTCACTCGGTGCTGCTGCTGTGTGTGCCACCCGCCCTGCAGTGTAACCCTGACAGCGATGCTCGAGGTTTTGGTGCTGTTTTTTTTCATTTGGACTTGGTCTTTGAGCTTTCTGAGTACACGTTCTGGACCTGCCTGACCCTGGGTACGGGTATGTTTGGCACAGCAGTGACCCATGGTGCCCAGCAGCCCCTGGTGAGCCCAAGTCTCAGCCCTGAGGAGCTCACAGGCGGTGCTGACTTGGAGTGGTAGCGCCCTGATTCCTCCTCTAATGCTCAGGGTTAGGGCTTGATCTGTGGGGTTGGAGGGGCAAGGAAGAGGTTGTGCCAGAATGGGAAAGCCTGAGGGAGGATGACAAAGTGAGGGTTTTGGTGAGGTGAGGGGATGGTGCTGCAGGAGCGAGCCGCCAGGGAGGCCAGCTGGCAGGCTGCATGGCACTGCCCACTGGCATCTTTCCTCAAAGCGAGGTGGAAGAGGAGAGGGGAAGCAATGACGGGGATGGGGATGGTGTTGTCTAACAATTCCCATTATTCCATCCATGTCCTGTCAAGCTGGGATGGGTTAGGGCTGGACTCGGGCAGTGCGTGTCACCTGCCCCCAGCCCCACCATCCTGCAGCTTCTCCTCATGCGTTCGCTGCACCTTGGACCTGAGCCCAAGTACTTTGGCCTTTGTGTTGTTTCATTAATAATTGCTTGCTTTAGTTCTGAGGAGAGGTTTTCAGGGAGGAGGTAGCACTGTTCCACAGGTGGACTGGGGTGGTTATCATTAATTGATTATATGTTCTCCTTACGCTTGCCTTTATGGGCAGCTTATGGGATATCTACTCTAATGGAGTGTTCTGGTTGAATGTATAATAGTAATTAAAGAAAATAGATTTTTAAGAGGCAAAGATATATTTTATTTAAATCGGTACCTTCCCCTGAATCAAGCAGTCTTCGCACAGAACTCTAATGGGTGACATTAGTCAAATGTGTGATGGATCAAATTGTTAACTGCGAAAGGTGGTGGTAATGTTACGCTGAAGAGAAGTCTTGTGGGGGCACTGAGTAACGCGTGGAGAGGGTGCGTTCGTCTTGGGATGCTGACAAAACATCTGAGTGATGATGGCCATTAAATCTTTTGTCATGGCAAAGAAAGGAAAAAAGAAATCAAGTTAAAGTATGAACCAGGAAAATTGCCATTTGACATGTAAACCCTTCTGCCTCTATGTATTCATTTTTATATTATGAAATGGATTTACATTTTAGAAGGAAATTTGATTTGCCTAGCAATTATAGCGAAAAGGGTGATTTTCAGTCTTTATCTAATCAAACATTTGATTTTCATTTTTTATTTTTATTTTTCTGATCCATGAGTTTGGTTTGTGTTAGAAGGAACAAGCAATTTTACAGCCCACAACATTCAGCAAGATGGGATTTATTGATTGATTCATTTATTTTTGAAAAAGACTCAGTATCCTAACATCTGTTTTGTCTTTTTGTGACCCTTTGTGGAAATAGATTTTAACTGGGCCTTCTTGCAGCCCGGGAGAGGGAAATAATTCCGAAATGCTCAGCAGTACTTCTTTCCTGCAAAATGAAGGGTAAATAAGCTTGCTGAGTTTTTGGTTGGAAGAAGCCTTTGAACAAAGTACAGACAGAAGAGATTTCATACAGTACAATTTCAGTGTTTATACAAATTTATCGATATCCAGTCCTTGCTGATGCATGTGTTGACAAAAGATTGCACGTGTTTATCTGTCTAGACACAGATGTCTTTGTTTACTAAATTGTGAGTTTGTAAATCAAATGCAAAATCTGGTCAAGTTCCTGCTACAGTGAATGTTCACCTAAGAGGCTATCTTCATTAGACTCAGTCCTGTCGGGTTTTCCTTATTACGTCTATGTAGACCACAGAACTGCCTGCTTTTATGTTTAGGATTGTGAACCCTGACCACAGAGGGCTCTCCCCAGCAGGAAAGAACTGGGGTGGTGTGAAACCGGCCTTTCTGGAGGGCAGAACGGAACAAAACAGCCTAGTTTATACAACTCTAATCCTATATACAGCTGTATATAGGATTGTGTTAATTTATTTTTCATAGAATGTCTCTTCCAGGTTAAATTTCAACTCCGTTCCAGGAAATATTTTAATTGAAGAATAACAAAAATATTTGACTAGAACAGTCACAGGCAAATGAATTTTTTGACCCATCAAATGTGCAGTTAATGGAATTTCAATGTGCTATCAGGTGTGAAGGGACCCCCTATAACTTTTTATATGGTTAAAATGAATAATCCCTATATTTTTTTTAAGGTATGGACAGTGTCTCGGAGTTGTACTTGACTCTTCATCATGCAAGTAAGAAAAACCTTTAAAAGCCTTTTGGAGAAATGCACGAGCTGCAGGGAGAGGTTGTCTGGGCTGGATGGAGCCGTGGCCCTTTGCTCAGCACCGCTGTGCCTTCGCCCCACTGTGATGTGTCGAGTTCAGTGGGGGCATCTTACTGTGTTGGTGACATGGCTATTAAGACTGGGATTCTGGCTGAGGATGTAAAAGAGAACAGTTGTGATGTGTGAAAAAGCCAAATAAATCTCTTCCTGTTACTTTCTTGGTGTTCTTTGGCTTCCTTGAAGAAGTTGCTTTCAAGGAGGGCACAGTAGGACAAGTGCATCTGAGAATACTTAAATCTGATACTTAGAAAGTGACCGGCAATGAATAATGTGAATTCAGGGTTTAAAAACTGAGTAAGAAATGACTTGAATAAGCATTGGACTTTCAAGCAGGCCGAAGCAGTGGCCCCATGTGGCAGCTGAGGTTCTCAGAATTGGTAGCGTTGGGGTGAGTGGCAGAGCTCGGAGGTTGATGGAAGGATCTAAAGTCCCACAGTCTACTTGTGGACAAGGTTTTAATGGGAAAAAGGAGTGCCAGGGCATGTTTTGAACATAATCTTTACCTGGAATGAGAAATACATTAATATTGTAAGAATAGCATTTTAAGGCATTACAGCTAGGAAAATATGTATAAGGAATCACAGAAATACTTCAGTAACAAAAAATAAAGAGACTGTGCCTAGATGGTGCAAGGCAGAATAGCAGCAAATACTACTTAAAAGATAGTAGCAGTAAAGAGAAAGAACAGCAATTGAAATCTCCAGAAAGAAAGAACAAGAAGTTTGCTGCATTTGAGTCATGAAGTCAAATTTCTGAACTCTTCCTTCTCTCTCCCCAAACTGACTGCCCCATTTTGCATTTTTGGACCACATGTTTGTAATTAGACATCAGTGCTTTGGTGGTGGTCTCTCCAAAACCTGGAGCCGAGGCAGTTTGCTGCTGTGTGGTATGGAAGCATGTGCCATGGCTGCTTCTGGGGTATTTTCTATTTAGTCTCCAGTCTGACCACTTCTGTGGCATCTTGTATTCACCTGAAGAGCAGGAGGAATACTGCGACGAATGTTGAAGTCTCCTCTGACAAATGGCTTTTCATGAAAAGAACAGCTATAACTAACCAAGACAGGAAACCCAAGAGAAATTGGATTTAGGGTGTAATCTTTTAAACTCAAAACTGATGCCTGACAGTGCAGAGTAATATGGTATCAGTAATGTCAGAATTTGAGCTGCTTGTGTACATTAGGCGATATTTAGTGGAATTAAATTACTTTTAGAAATTGGAAAGTTTTGATTACAGAGCTACTTGACAAAAAGGGCATTTTCACTTAATTATGAGGAATATAAGTTGATTTAGTGCAAAATTAAAAGAGCATCTGAGAAATAAACTTCGCAATATGGTTAGTGAATCTAGCAGCTAATGACAAATGGTGGCAGAAGCAGTCTTGGAAGGACCAGGAGTCACAGAATTGATAAAATTATTCAGAAAAGAAGAATGGGGGAAATATCAAACCTGACTTTCCGCCTTGCCATGTTCCCTTGGCTTTAATTTCTTATGCTAAGTTAAACACGTTTCAGGAGATGCTTAGTAAGAAATAGCCAAAGAGTATTGTGAAAGCTGTGCTCTTTATTTGTAGTCTGAATTCGTTGTTCCAGGACATCAATGGGATCGACGTTTTGTAGCGACTGGGTCCAGTATCACGTTTATAAGAAGATGCTGAAGAAGAAACTGGTAACATTGAAACAAAGAAATGGTGTGTGGGGAGACATAGTGAAGTCGATACGAAGGTCTGTCGGGGCAGCAGAGCGTCTCCACGAGCAACATTCTGTTGTTGTATTAGGGGGAAATGAAGCAAATTACAACAAAAACTACATTTAGCCAAGAAAGAATCTGTGGCAAAATTGTCCAGATGGTTTATCTTAACCCTGACAGCAAAATATGTTAACCAGATTAGAAAATTAGACATCAGTGGTAGAGGAGGGACCACGCACAGCAATGCTTCTGTGGCTCGCAAAGCCCTCGTGGGAGAAACGTTTTCTTAAATGGCAGAATTGGTGAGTCATTTGTTTTGAGATGGCCCAAACCCACGACCAGCGCTGACCCTGTAGTATTAGTAATTAAATTATTACTGCATTAAAGTGTTTGGACTAAACAACCCAGCAATAGTCGTTCTCTGGGAAGGAATTGTTAGCTTTAATATAAACCTTTGTCCTGTGGGGGAGTGGTGAGAGGGGGAGCACTGCTACAGATGCTTGCGTTGTGCAATAAGCCAACATTAAAGATGAGAAAACAGAGCAGCCTTTGCAATGCTGATTCCTGTTTCAGAGGAAAAATCTTTTCATTAACTTTGAATCGCGCAAAACGACATGCAGCGTACAATTGGATAAACATCGTCCTTTTGCTGTACTGTGTGTTAAAGGCCTCGTAGCTTCGCAAAACTGACCCTACGTTCTTCTGCCTGAGATCATGCATGTTGAGTATTTGCGATACAGACCACAGTGGGACTCAGTTCTATATGAATTCCTTAGGCTGTAGATTAATGCCTACATTTCTTTGAACAATTTTGAAGACCTAGCAATTTAGCTCTAAGTGAACTGAAATAAGAAGAAGAGAAAGGAAAGAAAGTTCAGTTTGTCTTTACAAATATTTTTGTTCAGGTGATTTCTTTTGTTCAGATTATATATAATGTTTACCATCTAGTTTTCTGTTCCTCTGCACGGCAATATGAAAAATTTTAAAAAGTTTTGAAACTTAATATTTCTTGCAGTTAGTTGTGTCTTCAATGAAATAGGGAAACACAATGCAGCTTTGCAGTAGTTGGAGGTTGTTTTTTTTGTTTTTGTTTTTGCTTTTCGAGCAGTTGCATGATTGAATTTCTTTAAATAAATGGACAGATTTTAGTGGGGCAGCTGAATTTGATATATGTAACTTGGAAACAATTGCATGTGTAACTCCTGCAAGTTTATAAAGTTTGTGTTTTAGTGTAATCGCCTCTGAAAGTGAACTTAAAATAGCTTTGAAACATCAAGCAGTGTGGTATTTCATTAGCAGTATTTATAGAGTAAGACAAGACAGGCAAGCCTGAAAATTCTTCTGCAAATTTTTGTAGCAAAGAAGCAGCCCCCAAAAGAGTTGAAGTCATTTGGATCTATTTATAATTACAAACCTGTGGAGACATCAGTAAAATCACTGAAAACACAAACAAATCGTAGAGGGGGAAAAATGGGAAGAAAGGTACATTAATAAGTAATGGAATAAGAATGCAAAGAGTATATGTGAAGGTTAGGAAATCTCCTGACCTCACTTAGGATATTGTTTTTGTTCTGGTTACCATATTTTTAAAGATGTAACATTTGAAAAGGGGAATTTGATTGACCTTATGACTAAAGATAGGAACTCTGAAGAGAGGCTAAAATCATGAATTTCTATAACCTTTAAAGAGCAAAGGTTGAAAGGCATTTAATTGAAAAATATAAAATCTCCTGAATTATATATCAATATATAACTCTATTTCTTTTATATCAGAAATTATTATAAAAAGAGGACTATATGTCAGTTGTGCAAGTAACTGAGCAATTCTGTGCGCTTGCTTCTTTTGCCTTTCTCTTTCAAGCACAAAGTCTAACAAGCACAAAGCAAGCAGGCTCCCTGTTCACTTTTCCAGATCAGCTCTGTTCTGGTCATTTTAACAATGTAAAAATGTGTTGATGAACATGGGGGAAAAAATTGGAAATTATTTTCCAATATTCAGATGATCTTACTAATTGTCGCTAGGGAGTGGTACAGTTTTTTTTTCGTAGCGTGCCTTGGGTTATAACATTGAGTGGCCTTTTTGAAGTATGCACACTAATGACATGGGTACAGGCAGTGCCAGAGGATGTGGAGATCCTGGGAGAGCCTCCAGGATGTGGCTGGGACCAGCTCCTTTGGCAGAGGGGGTTCCTGAATGACTGGGGCCAGCAGCGTGCCTCTCAGCTCAGGTGCCTTGCTCTGCACACCTCAGCTTTTGCCTGTGGAATTGTTACGAGCATGCCTGAGATTTTACTACCATGAGAAGTTGCAGCTTCTGACATTTTGGCATGGCTGAGCAGCTTGGCTTTTACTTCGTGCCTGAAAGTATTTGGGATTCACAGCGTGCAGGGTGTGCTGCTCAACCCGCTGGGCTGGCTGGCATTGTTTTGTGACATCTCATTTTCCCCATCTCCCAAAATCGGATTAAATGTCTAAACATTTTAGATTTATAACTAGGAAACCCTTCAAATCAGAGAAGACTTACGGGTATTTAGTCTTTTTAAAGGAAGATTTCTGTTCTATCAATGTTAGGGACTACTGGTCATGGTGCATATGGGTGTGCGCGTGGAAATGACGTGTCTGATCCTCAGCAGGTTTCTCAGAGCATGAGCAGAGCACTTCAGTCTGGTAAACTATCTGCAGTGTGTACCAGGGTCCGAGACAGAACTTTTTAGCTTGGGTTTTGGCTCTTGCTGCTCTTCCGATGATACCTATCTTGCTGTGTCTGACCGTTGAGATGGAATTTTCCTTCCGAAATAGCAGTGGCAAATGAGCCAGATCTGGCCGAAAGCTTTGCAGCGCTGTCTTAGCATAAAACTCATCTGGAATTACCAAAATATAGCATTCAATTTAAACTCATCTAAATAGGCTCTTAAAACGAGATGATATGACTAGATGAGTCTTAAAATTACACTGTTCAAAAATATTTTGTCTAATTATATAATATTTTAGCTTTATTTAGTTACTGAAAATATGAACATAAAAAGAGTCTGGTAAAATTCAAGATGCCTGATTTTTTAAAAACTAATATACTCAAGAAAATGAGATGCATTTATGGCCTCACGTTTGACGTATAAAGGTCCAGCTTGAGAGTTTGAACTTATGTAAAAAGCATCCTTTGTGATTTACCAAAAGAAACAGTCTTTGTGGTAAAATGCACAGGTGCACGTCAGTCGGCATCCATCTATGGCAGATCGTCCAACAAGCATGTTTTAAAATGCATAGTAAAAACAAGAAACTGGTAAAAGGGAGATAGAAAGCAAGCAGTATCTCTTACCCTTTGGTTCGGCAGGCTTTGCTCAGCTAGTGACACCAAAAAACCCACCTGAACCTGCTTAAGTTTGCTGTCAACTTTTAGAAATGAAATCAGTTTTCTAGGAAATAAATGAGGAGCTCTAGTAGGTCACTTGATATTTCCCTTTATCTTTGATACATACCGTATTTTGTAGTCTTGATCCATTAGAGTTTTGCCACTGACATCACTGTTTAGAGATAATTTAAACATTTACGTTTACGTTGTGCAGCTTTTAAGTGCAGGCCTAATGCAATCTAGCGCTAAGCAGGAGCTTTCTTACACGTACGTCTCTTTCAGCGTGCCAGCACATTATTTAAGAGTCCTACGCCAAGAATGTTAGGATGTTTTTCTTGTTTTGTGTTTGTAAATAACTGCCATTTTGAGAAAGATATCTGGTCACTTGAGCTGCTGTATCGACTGCATCGTACTGTTGAATAGGATCCATGAGAATGGTGAAGGTCCCATTAGAAAATACATAGCTTGATTTATACTTGATGAGAGCTCCATTGATCACATTCACATACTGCAGCAATTATTGATGGAATCTATGATGAACAAGTCATTCTGGTAGTGATGAACATTGGCTTCTAGCAGACATTTGACACTGAACCATGAGATTCTTTGTTGTTACAGCACATCTGAGAAAATCATTAAGCTTTTTGAAGCCTTTGCAGGCTGGGTCTAAGTATTATTTGCATTAAGACTCATCAGATTCCTTTCAAGTCAATTTTGGCTTTCTTGTTCGAGTACATAAACAACTTTTTGTTATCAGTAGCTGTGGCATATAACACCAATAGAAGCATAAATGTAGCCCGCCTACTTAGCAGAATGTATGTGTATTTCCTTTGTGGACAATAGTGAAGTATCCTCAAGGAACAGGAGAACCCATCTAAGCTGGTTAAAATGAAGGCAAACAGCAGCAATTCTTAACAAAAGTGTTGGAAATATTTATAGTTCTAAATTCTTCTGGTTCCTGTATTATTCTTGTGAAAAAGAAAATTGAAAATCAGAAAAGAAACTCTAGGGTTGCTTGAGGCAAAGCTAAGGAACTTGTAAGAAAGTGTACTGGCACAAGATAGAAAGTTTTTATGTATTTTTCAGTGACAAAGCACTGCAAGTCAGAGGGTGTGAATTCTTAGGATGGAAGTAGGTTTGCAAGAACTGTAACAATTTTTAGAATTTGAAATGAAAAGAATTACCTCTTAAAATACATAGGAAAGCCGGTAAACACCCTCCAGGACTGTGCAAACCACTGAAATGATTGCATAATGTTCTCATAAATGATACAGAGCTGCTTATAATTATTATATCCAGCTCATTTCATTTCACGGAGCATGAAAGGAAGAAGCTTGTGCTTGGAGTATTTGCAAGTTTGTTACTTCTGTCTGTGGTCCAAAGTATTACCGTGCATACCTGGAGCTATGAACTCTGCTTCTAAGAGAAATAGGAAGACGTTGTGACCACCCATAACCTGTTTAAAGGCGAGACTAGTAGATTCAGCAATGCAGCAGCTAGAAACTTGTCCAGCAGAGGAGTACACAGATACTTAAAGATCTGAATTGATTTGTGTAACAGCCTGAATAATGAATGTGGATTTTTATTTAGGTCCCCTGAGTGAACAGTGCTGTTCGATGCTGTTTCAATCACTGCAAACTCTTCCTTTTGGCCTTATTTATGATCTTTAAGTTATGCCTGTTAGATATAATTTCAGTCTCAGGAAGAATGGAAAAATGACATTATTTTAAGAATACAACACTTTTTGTTCTCTTCCGTGAAAGACATTCATAATTGCTGTAGCACTCTGAAGGAGAATAGCTTGCAGATTTACTACCGTTGTAGTATTTAGGTCTTCAGAGATCTCCAACCCATTGTACTTTGGCCTGCAGGCTTACTGCACTTGATGTTTTTTTTTATTTTAAGTGGTGTTATACATAATGAAATAGATACATAAAAATTAATACTCTTTCCAAGCAGAAGTCTTTGCTATTTTGTTTGCAAAGTGCACTTAAAACTCTGTTACGCAAACAAACAGGATGGCACTTCATGAGCTGCGTGGCTCACCTGCAAAACTCCTGGCTGAAGGATGTTGAAGGGCAAGGATGTGGAGCAGAGGTGCACAGGACTTACCAACCAGATCGCCAAACCATAGCGGCTCAGGGAGCTTTGGGGTAGGAATCGTGCACATCATTGCCCAGGTCTTATCCTTCCCGAGGCACCCGGCTGTGCCTGGTGCTGGGGACAAAATGGAGGGACTCGTGACCTGAATCTGTACAGCTGTTCTAGTGTTAGTCCTGTTCAGATGTTCTGTAATAGCATTCAGAGATCAGATGTACGACTATACCTTCCATACTATAACACTATGTCACTCACTGTCCTGTTTATTCTGACAGCCAACATACACATGTATTTAATGTATGGTTCAGGACTAGAAATTGGAAGGACACAAAGGAGAGCTTAGCAGTCATCAAGATGGCAATTTACGTCAGAAATGGATGAGGTTAGAAAAAAAAAGTTAAAAGGACTTATTTAAACCCACCAGACTTTCCCATTACACCCAGTTGTGTTCAGCAGTGCTTTCTGCTCAGCATCACTTTCATTAGATAACCACCAGGGAAGTACCACGTGTAGAAGAATCAAATAGATGGAACTGACTCACACTTGTACTCGCGCAGATGCATTTGTAGAATGTAGTCCCTGAATAATTTAGAAACTCTGTACAGAAGAGAGACAGTTCAGTTTCTCAACGTGCTAAGGAAGTTAACGTTTTGTATAGTATTTTAAGCATGGACTACTCCAAAGTTTGAATATTTTTCTGTTTTTCTATTTTCTGTCATTCTGGAACACAAGTTCTTTGGGAAAAAAAAAAAAAAGTGAAAATATTACCGAAGTACAGAAGGTGGAGAAAAGAAATAAAATGCCCGTTTTTTCTTCTAGTACCTCTGAAATACACTCCCAAATTTTGTTTAAATGAGAATGTAGTGGAATATTTTCTGCTTAAAAAAAATGTATTGCTTCAACTTAAAAAATAAAAAGTGGAAAAAATGTCTAGCCCTGAGTTCTAAAAATATTTAAGACTGCTGTTTGCATGGCAATACAGATATATGGCAATATATATGGCAATTATAGTCAGTCAATTCAGAGAGAATTCAGGGACTGTGTGCTTTGAAACACATAAAAATGGTATTTTGTATGCCTGCTATGATGGATACTGAATTCATCTATAATAGCGTTATCTTTGTTTTTGTTACAAGTTTCTGCTGCTGAAGACTCGAATCTGCCCCTTCCTCCCCCCCAGATGTTTGGAATAACTGAAGTGCACATCTCTGGGGGAGCTGCTCTGGTGAAGTGCAGTGTCGGAACGAAATTCGCTGCAGTCTGCGTGCGCGACTGCTGAGTGGCACAGGGAAACAGATCCCAGAGGGGTTTGGAGGAGGCATCTCTTCACATATGGTCGCTTTACATTGCAGTGAGCTAAAATACTCATGTTTTCTAGCAAGATAAAAGTTCTGGGTTTCTTTTTTTGTCATCTGAGTTAGTCCTCCGAGCACATTGCAGGTAGAGTGGTACTCGTTCGAGTTTCTTGCACCAAGTGGCATGACTTGGTATTGGGTATTGGCAAAGACAAATTACGTTTGGCTTTCCTACATTTCTTTCAATTTTTTGTAGTGAGCATTGAATCAAATGAGTCTTACATAAGGATCTCTTCAAGCATATGTGAAAAGGAAGTAAATTTAGTAGTGTTGCCAGCAGGACTGTAATAAAATCTGTAAGAAATTATTAGAAAATTTAGGAGTAAAAGTGGTGAATCTCCACATTGTTTAAGGAGGACTAAATACAGAGGAAGGAGAAATCAAAAAATGAAGTAAAAGGAATAGTGAGCTACTGGGTGGTGGTCTTAGGGTAACTGTAAAAGGAGAAAAGGAATATCATTAGATTTAATGGGATTTGCACTAAGTTTGAAGCTCTTAAAAAAGTAGAAGGTCCTTAGAGTCCCAGCAATTCCTAGGGATAGGTTCTCGGCATAGAAGGGTGTGTTTTGAATAACTCTTATGCTGAGGGAGCACTCTTACCGCTAGGGGGTTAAAGTTGCAAAGAATGAATTTTAAATTTGTTAAACCATTGGAAATAGAGATACTAAATACCAAAAAAGCAGGTTTCTGTTACCTTAAATAGAATTGGGCAGACAATGTAAAGAAATGCTATCTTGGTAGGACTTGCTTGATTTTCAGATGCTTCAAATTTATGTCTGTTCAGCACTGTAGTGTGCAAAAAGCACACTGAAGCCTTTTAACTTCTGTTGCCATACAGAGGAAGGAAGATGTTAGTGTGTACTACCAGGATTGCATGATAAAATGTCTACCTTTCAAGTTACTTCTGCTGCCAAAGGAGGTAATATTTTTGAAGGACATATTTTCAGAAAGTACCTCATTACGCAGTTAAAGACAATGCTTTCTGTTGTTATTTTTTTGTTATTGGTATGTGCAAGAAAACGTGCAGTGCGTAATGAACAGATGTGCTGTGGACAGGACAGAGGGACTCTCCCGGCCGGTCTCTGCCTTGCAGGAGTGCCCTGGTGAGTTGGGAACCCTCCGTAGAGAAGTTACAGTGGCTCCCTTATTCTTGTACCAGCTCTGCCCTGATGCTTGGGTGCCATCGGGCGTCCCAAGGACACCTCGGGTGGCTGCATGCAGCGTGGTGCCCATGGCCAAGGACAGACGAAGCGCATGTGAGTGGCCTTGGCCGCAGCATCCACCTGCGGATGTCCGAGGGGCAGGGGAGCAGAGCAGCACAGTGAGCAGCAGCCTTGGGAAGCTCAGCATTTGTTTCATGGTGTCTGAGGGGATAGATGCCTATGGAGAGCTGCCGTTCAGCAGCTTTTTGTCTTTAGTGTGTGGGCAGGTGTATGGGTATGGATGGTGTGGGGGGTGGAATTTTTTTTCTAAGACTGTTACCAGTTTGTTAGAGAAGGAACAGTATCAAAGCAGTGTTTGTCAAATTTTACAAAACTAATCATTTTGGTAGGGCATCGAAATATATCAGTGTGAATCTTCTCAATGAGAAGCGAGTGTTTTGCTTTGTCTTTTTCTGAAGGAATCTTTACCTGCTCCCCCTTCAGGTATTCATGCTTGCATGGGGTGGGCGGTGGGGGATGACAACAGATTTGATTTTGGGGGAGAGATTTGGTGAATGAATCAAAAGCTTTTATGTATTTTTCTATTTCAGCTTTATTTAGTAGCAATTTTAATGATCATGTTTGGGAGTGCTTTGTTAATGGGTACAGAGAAAGTGCCATCATCGCACACACGGCTATCAAGTCTAAAAAGAGATTTCAAATATTTTCATTCTAAATAGCCTCAGCAATGTTTTGGAAACTGAAATATGTAATGTCTAATATGTCTAATTCAACAGTGTGGTATTCTGCAAAGCAGGACGTTCTTTGCATGCTTAGCATTGACAGTTTCTTTCCTAGTTTCTGTGCCATGAGATACGAGCATTGCTGACTTTCTGCCACACAAGCGCTCTCTTGCTGCCGTTTATTTTATTCTTTTTCCCAAATGGGAAGAGGACAGTTCATTGCTTTTAGATGCAGGACATGACATTCCTAATTTCTTACTTTTTTTTAAATTGCATTCCAGATGCTCACAGATGAGAGAGTTCTGTTATGTTATCAGGCATATTTGTTAATAAGAAAGTAACTTAAGTAGTTAACATAACAGAAGTTGATTTGACCTGCTGATACGCATTTATGCAGGATAAACAAAGCCTGTTATCTGAGATTTTATTTATAAGGATCTGCTCAAGTGATCCAAAATCCCCCCCTTGTTTGCCTGTCCTGCCCTAGACCTCAGCACATAATCTCACTGTACTGCTGCCCTTCTGACATCTGATTGCCCTTTCCATCAGCATCCATCCAAAAGCATATTTGTCTAAAAAGGAAACAATTAAATTCCAATCTCATACAAAAAACCTTTACTTTTTAAAGAAAACATACTAAAGAAGTCACAAAGTCGTACGTGACAGGGAACCCTCACTAAATCAGAACCATAAGTCATTAGACCAAATTCAGCTCCTGCCAAAGCAGACACCAAGTCACTGATCCCTATATTTTGCCTGGTTGTATTAGTAATATTATATGGACTTCATTTTTATCTGTTTTTCTATTAAATCCTGTAGTAAGAATACATTATAAATGTATCCCATTTATATACTGTACATACATATATATTTATATGTATACCATACCAAAGTACCATTAATATATACCATAAATAACAAGTACGATTTGTAAATTAATACTGAAATACTTCTTCTGTGGAATGATCTACTGATTATAACTAATTATGACAATGGGCTAAAACGACAGAATTCTTCAAAGACATCAGAAGACACTGAGAGCATCTCTTGCTCTGTTCCGGTGTCGTAAAGGACACACTCAACTCACTAGAGCTTTCTGTCAGCTCAGCCTGTGGGATCAGCTGTCAGCCCTCTGTTCAATCCACATTTCAAGCCTTGGGAGCCTAATGGACTTTGTACCAAACTTGGTTACTAGATGATGTGGAATTCTGGACTGCTTCGAACCAACTGATACCATCTCCTTCCCATTCCTTTCCCCCACTCTGTCTGTCCCATTGTCTCCCAAGAACAGATCTGCTGCTTTTTGTATTTGCACATCTTTTCCTGTCCATAGATCTCCAAGCAGTCCTAGCTGGAAGACACCTTGTTTCCTTCACACCAAGCACTGTACCTTGATTTTGGCCTTAGTGACAGGATGTATACTTCTGGACCTTAAGTTTGAGTGCTGTATTGATCTGCAAACGACTTTCAAAAAGCTACAAATAATTTGTAATGTATAATCTGTGGTATAACTGAGTTACGCTCTTTTAGTTTAGGTTTGACAGGGAAGCGGTCTCTGTGTCTTATCTTCAAAGCCCTCCATGAATTTACAAAAGGGAGCATTGTCACCAGTTCCACTGGAACTTACTCCAAAAGCAGCCAGGTAAATGAACAACTTTGTGCTTTCAGTGAGATGCAAACCCTACTCTGACCGTATGGCCATTTTGATAACATCAGCAAAGAAGAAAGAGCCAAATTTGTACATTGTACAAGTGGAAAGTGGTGGAAAGAGATTATTTTTTAAACTTTAAGAAGAATGCAGGCTGAGCGGCCACTGATCAGATTATGGACTTTGTCTTGTATTCTTACCAAAACTAGTGAGTCTGCAGCATAAAATCAGGAGCGAGCCTGGGGAAGGCTCTTTGGTCTTCTTGGCAATCCACTTTCTTAACAGTAGCAATTTTAAAGTCGTCATGGAGAGATTTTACTCCTGTAGGATTTTTGGCAAAGACCTGTTTTTATCAGTGAACTTATGAACATAATTCCTACCTGAGAGAACTTGAAACAGTTCAGTTTTGTCATTAATTAAATTTCCCACAGCTCCTGTTTAAGATAGAAATGACTGAAATGACATTTCAGAGTGTCTGATATGTCAGTGACATTTCCCTGGGTACCACTTCTGTGCCAGTGGAATTCCCAGAAATTATTACAGCCCCAGTATGGATGTGGCTAGCTAAATCCCAGCCCAACCTGGTTTTTGTTAGGCTTCCGAGTATGTAGGCTTGAATGTTTGTGTATTTACAGTCTTAGAACAACTTGTGCAATTTTTAACTGCTAACAAGTCTTTGTCTGTTCAGTTAATTTTATGATACTTACAAGACGTTAACTGGTACATTTCCAAACCCATGTAGGTAATAGACTTGAAAGCTATTACCTGCTGATTGTAGGATTGCAACTTTTAAATTTAGGTAGTTTACCCATTTTAAGGCTAAAAAGTGTACCAACTAGGCTGAGAAGTAAACAAGTGTTATTGAAGGGAGGCTGCCACTGTTACTGGTAGCTTCAGCAGCCCCAGCTTAACTGGCCATGCTGCGCTATGCATCGTTGTGCCCTTCAGCAGTGATTTTTCCAAAATGTATATAGATTGAGAAGTGCCTGTGTGTTGTTAGGGTAAAAGAGATTCAGTTGCACGTTTGTCTGCTTGACAGTTAAAAATCACAAAAAAAAAAAAAAGACTAAAAAGACTGTAAATGCTTTCCTATTTGATATTCAAAGCAAAAGCAAATTCAACTATGTGAATTAGACAAATTGGTTTTAACAATGAGGTTAATATTTTTTTCCCAGCTGCCTGACTGACAGTTTAATGGAGATTTTATTATGTTATGTTAAGGATGGCGTTGAAATATATATTTCTTTGTTTGCATCTGTCACTTACAGATTTAATTAATAATCTGCTAGTTTCATACAGGTTTTTTTTTTTTTGTGCAGAATCAGTTCTTTTACTCCTTGCATATCTTTGACAGCTGAGTCCTTACTGGCAAAAGAAAGTTTGCAGTGTTCTGACTGACTAACTGTCCCTACAAATTGAAGTGAATTTTGCTAGTACCTTCTACAAAACAATACTAAAATATTGGTGTAGTACATAAGCCTTTTACCACCCTTGAAAACCCAGCTTGAACCTTGAGCTAGTCATTTACATGATGTTTCCTTGGGATTACCTACATTCTTGTCCACTCTGACCTTGTAATTTTGCTCACAGTTGGAAATGTAATGCAGAGTGACTAAGATAATGTTGTTTACACAGACTTTAAGTGGAGTGACATTATAGTCAAGCAAGTGTCACATCACCCAAAGTGAAGGAAGACTTAATTACCATAATCCTGTGAATACTAAAATTCCTTAGCCATGTGTAGCATAATAATGTAATGTTCTGCATGTTACATTTAATAACGTGAAGGTACTATATTAACTCTCAGGAATCTTTTAGTTATTGCAAGCTGAAAACCAACAGATTTGGATTGGGTCAGGAGAAATTCTGTTTCGATGTAGATCCTTGATGCATTATGTTGCTAACAGTATACCATCTTCTTTTAAAAGTATAGTTTGACAGGCAAAAACCTAAAGTGACTGGACTGGCATCTCTGTAAACTCTAATGGATATTCTGGACCAAGGGTTTCTGCAGGTGATGAATGCTAAAGTCCATGAAATAAGAGGAATGGTAGGGATGAGATGGTAATTAAAACATACAGTGTCATGGCAAACATACAGAAGTGTTAAATACTGCAGGACTTGAACAACCTTTTCTTGAAATAGTCAAATGATCCTGCTTTTTTGCCAGTACTCAGTGCACCAGCCTTGTGTGTTCAACCAAAATAAGAAGCAAGATCTTGAATGCATATGTAATCATAAAAGGCAAATCATGAGCATTGATCATAATTATTTTATGAAAATAGAATGATCATTCTTAGTATAGATAATTTTTATTTCAGTAGCAGTTAGTAGTGCACAGTTAGCACTGCATGCCTTAAACACATATGACCTAAGTATCACACAACTTGGCAGCTGAAAGAGTTCAGTTTAGGCAAAACCCAAGTACAGTCAATAGCTATTTATTTGCCTTTTACTACTTGGGAGTCCAGATTGTTCTCCAGCACCTGCCAGGCCACAGCCTTGTTGCCTGGGCTGTACGGTTTTATGGTCAATGGCCAACAATAATAGATAGACAATAATAGATGGATTCAAGAGCACAGATGAATAATTCGGTTTATTTTAGTATTGTTTGAAAGTTAAGTTTTGAATTAGCATTTTAATGAGACTAGCAGATAGAATGGTCAGTTCTGTGGGGGATTATGTACAGTCATATAGGAACTGCTTTTTTGATAGCTATTATTGTGTAGTTCAATTCTACTTAATGTCTACAGTTTGATTTTTGGAGGACGGGAGATCAATGTAAGTATACAAGAAAATATGAAAAAGTTGGACGTGAAAAGCTAGCATGGACTGCTAGTGTATGACTATTTGCAAACAAGCAGCAGCACTGGAGTAAGGAGTCCACAGTTCATGTTGGCTTGCATTGACATGAATGCTTGTGCTCTGACTTTCCTTTTGCCATCACTGGTGTGTTACCTTTGTGCAATTGCCTTTATTGGAATTGGCTTTATTCATAGAGAGGGGTTGGGCGAGGAGACTGTCCATAAAGGTCTTTAGAAGTGGGTTTTAACATTAAGGGTGCTCTGTGGAAGTAGAGTGCAACCTATCGTTGCATGGTTTAAATACAAGTTTTGCTGTATTACAGCAGTAAGAGAAGGATGTTCCTTGAAAGAGAAGTGTTTCCTCAGGAATTAAGAGTCTAGAGGGAAGGTAGGCCAATACTCTACCGTAGTCTCCTGCATCTGTCCAGGAGGGCATCTGTTTCTGAAGCAGCAGCAGTGCCAGAAGGAGCACAGGTTGTGCTTGGGTGCACAGCACATTGTGCTTCCTCCTTACTGACGCCCAGCCTGTCCTTCTTCTAAGCTGGCATGTGCTGTCCCTTCAGTTTTATGCCCCTAATTGCTGTTTCTCCTGTTTCTCAGATTATGTTCATAAAATTCAGTTCTGCTTAATGCTCTCTCTAGTATCCACTTCGAGTGCTAGGAGCTAAATAATAGAAGACCAAACAAATGCAAATCACAGAGAATGTAGATTATATGTGAAAAAAAGTTCCGTTGTTGCTGATTTTTTTAAACAAATTTCTATTAGCAGCCATTGCATTGGCTGTGTTACGGACTCATTGATGCATACATGCACTCCCCCTGTCCCCTCCCTCCATTGGCTCTTTTGTTAGAATATGATTTGTGGAACAGGACTATATGAAACACGACTAAGCACTGTGGAAGGCAGAAGCAGCGTTTCATTAAAAACCACCTTGGCGTAAACTTCTATTCCAGCCCGTGTGTTGTTCAGTGAGTGTTCCTGATCGACGGCTGCTTGTGCGCAGATTAGTTTTCATGGCTTCGAGCTGACCATATTTCCCTTTGAAATAAGGGCACTGGAGCTTTAACCTTGACACTGCGGTAATGCAGAAATCCTGCTGCACAGCCACTGAGCTGGTGCGGGAAGGCTCGCAGCACCTGTGAGCACAGGCTGTTGGACTGGATTGGGGGCCCCTGGAGTGCAGAGGCTGCAGCTGCCGGGCTGAGCAGCAGTTGGAAGCGCTTCGTCGCTCCCTCTTGTGAAGTCCCCCGAGAGCCACTAAAGGGTTTTAACTTTCTTTGGATGTATAATTTTTGTTGATTAACAGGAGTTCTGGGAAGGAGCCCTTTTGTAAAACTGATGACAGGGAGGAGCTGCCTGGGGCAGAGGCTGTCAAATGATCTCCTTTGTGACTCTGATAGTACAAATATTACCAAGGAACCAAAAATCCCTTCCCTCTCCCTGAGCTCCCCAGGGGCGGCAGTGTTCAAACACAAAACCGTTCATATTGCCAGATAGGAATCTTACAGGTCGTGTCTTTTTTTGCCATTTCAAACGACAGAGGGTTTTGGAGTATGCAAACTTACAATATCATTATTTGGAGCAGAAAGGTCAGAGAATATTCCCAATATTAGAATGTCAAATCTTGGATCTCCTAATTACTAACTGTCTTAAGTAGGTTCTGTTTCATAAATGTTCGAATAATAACTGAAAGCATTTTGGGTGCAACAAGTTTGGCTTCACTTGTTAAGTACTTCATTTTCTGTCCTGTATTTAGATTGCAGAGAGCAGAAAAGGTTTTTTTCAAGACACTTTTTTTTGCAGGTGCTTGTCAGGAAGATCTGAGTGAGCAGACAGGGTAGTGGTGCTTGGGATTTTGTAAATACTGTGCTGAAGCTCATGTGCATGCACTAAAAGTATGCACACGTGGATGCATACACGTATAGATGTGTGTATGTATATTTAAAGTTCAGTAGAAGGAAAATGACCAGGTGTTAGCCAACTTTTGCTTCAGAAGCTTGACTGGAAGTACGGTGTCAAAGGCTTGGGAAGTGTCATCACTTAGATCCTTTTTGCAGGGGCAAGGCACAGTATTTTGTCTTCGTGTTAGACAGTACAATACGAATTGTTATGCTATAGAACTGCATCAGATTTTCCATCATTTCCTTTCTCTTCCCATTAAAAATAAATCCCAGTCACTTAAAAAGCAATGTTTTTGAAAAAAGGGGGACATCCCTATGGGACATGTATCGATCATTGCGGGGCCTGCCTGTGGGGTGTGTGGGGCCTGCACGCGGGGCCTGTGGGGCCTGCATGGGGCCTGCACATGGCAGCCAGGGTTCGCAGCCTTGAAAATTCCTGCAACTGCAAAACTAATTAGTGAAATTAAGTTGAAAATGCTGTAAACAAGTGAAGTTATTATTCATTCTGCACGGCACTACAAATGTGGGAGGACATGTTAAATGATAAATTAGGCATGAACTGCTTTAATCTGTAAGCTGAACATGCTAGCGAAGGGCCTGCATTTGTAATTAGTATTTCGGGCCACAGGAGAGTGGTGCCTCTTTTAAAACAGTGACAGGGAATTGATCAGTTTAGGTTGCCGTGGCAACCAGGAGCCCTCCATTGCTTTTGCCGCCATTCTCCTATTATGCCGTCCCCGTGTTTAGAAATATATTTATGAACTGTAAAGATAAACTACTCAATAATGCAAAAGAGGCTACGATGCTCAAATGCCAAAGTGACGGGGGCCAAGTGAATGCCTGACTACCCGATAACAAGCTTAAGTGTTCTATGGTTGTCATGACATTTCTTTTACAAAGCAAATGATGTCTGCAGAAAAAATCTTAAAATTAGCCGAAAATGCAAATCTCTTTATGAGGCTGTCACCTCCATAATAACAGACAATAATTGATGATTTATGAGATGCCACCATAGCAACCAACTCCTTCGGCACCCCTTGGCTTCTCTTATACAATAGACTTAGGCTCCTGTGAAAAAGTTTCCAACGTGAAGCTCAGGAGGTCTGTTAGCTTCCTACTCCATTTGGTTGGATTAAATGAATTTCACAAACATTGCAGAGATTTTTGCAGTCATCGTACAGATTAAATGGTTGAAGTAGCTTTTGTAAAAGCTATGTAAATCATGGTTGAAATAGGGTGGTTTTGATCAAAACCTTTTAAAGAAACTATGTAATTTTTATTCACTTCAAGTTGGATTGGAAGCCGTGACACAAATCTGGGCTGTTCAGCTGGCTTTTCAGAGTCCTTTGTGTAATACTTAGATTGAAAAATATTGCTTACATAAATCAACCTGTTTTTTTTGCATACTGGTATCTAAGTTAAACTGAATATCATAGAATAAATGATGTTTCATTGGTTTGTAATTTCAGTGACTACAAAAAAAAGCTTTTATTTATGGACATGTATATTTAGGTGCCTCATGGTTCAGTGTATCTGTGTTCTTCATGAGAAACTAATGCTTCTTAAAAAAAAATCTTCAAGTCTTTCAGATTACTTGCTTTTCTAGTTGATACGGCTCTTCTTACAAAGTCAAGTTCAGGAGAATTGGGATGTGTGGTCTTCTTGGTTGAAGGCCATGTTGTACTAAGTGGTGTCAAATTAATTTTTATCATTTGTTTCATGTTCATATTATTTGCTCTTTTGCAGGGTAGTATAAGGCACAAAACCCCTCATGCTAAAGTTCTGCTAAATTTCATACTTACAAAGCTCAATTTAATGTTGAGGGAGGAAGAACTTTTTTTTTGGTTATAATTCCTTCCCCTCTCCTTTCATCATTAAATGGAGATTCCAAATACACCATTTTTATTTGTCAATTTTTTAAAACACTTTTTAGTGTTTTAGGAAAAAATCCACTGATTAGAAAAAAGATTCTTGAACTGTTATGTTAAATTTCATCCTATATCCTGAGATTCTTACTCAGACAACAGTTCCAAAAAAAGTAATAGGAACTTGTTTGAATTAAGAATTCATGATCTTTCCCATTCTTTTTTTACTTAGTCAAATATGACAATTAGAGCTGTCAGTTCCAGGATGAGATTTCTGGTAGAATGTTATCTTTGTCACTTTGCCTGGTATATAGAGAAAGAAGAATAAATAGATGGAAACCCTTTATGTTGTTCCTGGTTATATCTAGGCACTGTGAACTTACCTGTTCACATTTTGATGTATTTTTCCAGTGTTTAGTGTAACTTGTTTCTTGTCATCGAACTTCTTAGGAAATAATTTTCATAGGAGTCTTTTAATTTTATTCTTATGTATGTGAGAAAAAAAATGGTGATTTCAAGATAAAACAATTTTTTAATGGCTGTGTCTTCCTTGCAGCCTTACTTCTTACTTCAGAAGAACTTGCTCCAGTTCTTTCTCTGCCTTTGCTCCAAAACAACAAACAGGAAAATCCCAGTCACTACCCCATAACATCCACCTTTTTGTGAATAAACTGGTTTGAATTATGTAATGAAAATACAAAGAGTAAGAAAGCAAGTAATAAATGCTGTTGTTTGCTGAGCACAGTCCAAAATGGTTATAATTTCTATTGCTGGATCCATTACATCAGACCTCTTTTATTTTGTATGTTCTTTTCCTTTTTCGGTATTGATGTACTTTCAATACTGTTGGTGTCTTTTGTGTTCCTCTGAATCTGGATGCCATGCTGAAGGTGTTCTCATTAGCATTTTACAAGCTGTGTGTGTGTAACAAGTGTAGAAATTGCAGCAAAATTTTTTGCTGTGTATTGACCTGAAGTCCATTTGAAGTTGATAAATACCAGCTGTTCAAACAGAAAATTAAACAAAAGCAACTCAAAACTTACTCTGAAGTAAACAGGTGAACAGTATGTAAGACAAAGCAGTTCCCAAAGGCATTTTTAGTACATGGTCATTATTTAACTCCTGACTGAAAATAAACAATGCTGACAGTGTGTGTGTTGGGGGGCTATGATATATGAACAGTGTCAGTACTGTAGGCTGATAACCTATAGCTTGACATCCTTATCTATAAACTTTGACAGATACATCAGTTTGTTATTGTCACTTTATTAACTTGCTTCTATGATAGCAAAAGATAATCTTTCTCAAAGTCTAACAGAGCTAATACTTTACTACGTAAAACATTTGGAAAAGTGTCAACAAATCGTTTTCCCCCTCCAAAGGAAAATCCTTTACAGTTCGTTACATATTGAGACAATATTTCACAATATGGAATGGAGTTGTTTGCATATCAGCAGCAGACAATAAACTGTTTTGCTACATTAATTTATTTATGCCAGACACATCTCAGCAGCCTATCTTAAAAAAAAAATAAAAAGAAAATAATATATTGCTAGGAAATGTAGTTGTGGCTTCTCAAACTGAACACTTGCTTGAAAAATTAATATTTTGGTCTTGTGATTTTTAATTGGAAAATAACAGCTGTTCCTAGTTGGAACTGTCTATTTTGTCTTCTGGTGGTTTACAACAGAGCTGTAATAAAGATTTCACAGACCTTCTCGCTCACTCCATCCCACCCCTGCTATCCTGCTGATGCCACGGGGGTGAGGGAAGGGACAGAGCTTGAGCTGAGGCAGCATCAGAGAACGTACAAAAACAGTTCTGACTTTTTTTTTAACGTCTCCTGATTTTACTTCAAAATGTTGGTGTGAATTATACTACCAAATGAGCATTTTTTCATGTTCTCTGTAATGTTTTTTTAATATTTGAATCTGAAACTTTATCCAACATCTGTTGCATCATATCTTGCCAGACTTCTTCCTCTTAGCTTCTTGCCCCATCTATCTTATGCTTAATGACACATTTTACTTTGAAGACTGTATAGCTATGTGTGTTTTTCAGTTAAGCAGTTACGAAATGATCCTTTACGTGCTCAGACATTGACTTACTTTGTAGTGCATTCTGTGTACTTCACCAGGACTGTTCTCCTTTGGGGTGGCGATGAAGGGCTGTGACATACCAGCAGGAGTCTAGTTGCACAAAGCAACCTGTATTCTGGACTTGCATAATTTTGGGGTGCTCGTGTTGTCTCAGTAGTGGTCTTTAAGCATTAGCTGCATGTATGTGTAATTACGTAGGGTTTTTAGAAATGTAAACAAAATCCACAGAACTTCTGTCATCTGCAGCCAGTGTCACCCTTACAAGTCACAGAGCTACTGGACTGCCCAGACCTCTACCATGTGGACTGATGCATGATGCAGTCTCCTCTAGGAGCCAGAATTCAATCAAGGTGTGCACCTTTGGCAGTGCTTTTCATGGATAATGGCTGCAGCAGAAATACAAAGCTGTGCTTGTCTTCAGAGAGTACTTGAGCAAGTCCTCAAGTTGGTTCAATGAGGTCTTACATTTTACATTTATGTAATTTTGATAAGAGATACAGCAACCAAGCCTGCCCAGGGTAAATTTCTGGACTATACAAATATTTATTGCTTGATCTTGTTATAACAGTAGCATTGTGTAGTATAGCATTATTACTTCACAAGTGAAATAACTTATGTTCCAAGTCAAAGACTAAGCTATATGGATAAGAAAATATTAGCTATTATAAATGTCCCTGTTTAAAAGAATTTGTGGATACATCCTGAGATTTTTGGAGAAGATACAGAAGTAACTCAATTTTTAGGAAAATATATGTGACATCAGAGAAAAATCTTTCAACATAACATTTTGTCTCTCATCTGTTTGTTATTTAAATAAAACTTCTGTTTCTATTTTAGCCAACTGTAAGTTTAGCGTGCCCTGAAAATGTAAATTGTTAGTTAAGAGAAGCTCCTTGTTTCAGTGGCTGTAATGAAACACAACACAAACTCGTGATTCCATTTAAAACAGGTAGAATTATGTAGTGTGGTAGTAACTGAGCAAAACGGGATAAGAAGGATTTTTTAAAAATGTCATCATTTATATTGACATTACTGTGCATTGGAATCAGCAGAACTTTTTTGGTATTTTCTGACAAAGACTCTTACTCCATATATATCTACTGCTGCATCAGTTCTTTCGCAGCTGCATTGCAGACATGCTGCCACACAATTTTTGGTATACCCTTGATGACTTTTACTACTTTATCACAGTGTCAGCTGCATGACAGCAGCAGTGTTCCGGGATCAATATTATATTATGTCATTCTGGGCTGTGAAAGAGAGCTGTATAAAACTTCCAGCTTTGTTTCTTTGGAAATGTAGAGCTGAACCTACAAACAGCCAGATAATAATCTGCAGTAGAAGTACTGAATGAAAATGAAAAAGGGTGGATGAGAGATTTGTGTATAAGAAAATAAGAAGGTTGAGTCTTTTGAGAAACAAGGTAGGAAAAGGTAGTACTGCTTTTAAATTTTCGATTATATCATAGCATCTGGAGATTTTTAGCACAGTGTAGATAAGGTTGTCAAACCTCTGAATCCACCTGATTTTGCTGTATTTCCAGGTAGAGTTAGACTTTGCCCAGCTTGTTACTAATGCAAAAAACAGGGTAATTGGACCAGCCCACATCAGTTAGTGGAACTCTCCTGACAGTATGATTTAGGAACTACTTGTTTATTCTGCTGTTTTCTTCCTCATCCAATTTCTTCTTAACAAGTAGAAGTGATAATACAAGAGGTGACCAAATGTGTTCACTAGAACACACCTCTTGAAAAAGTCGATGTACATGTTTACATACTAACTTGCTAATGTGGTCACAAAGATTTTAAATTGGAATTAGAGGGGGATAGGAAAAACTTGGACATTAATACAGATAGCTACAACTAGTCAAGCATTTACCAAACCAGAGGTATGAAGTGATTGTTCATGTGTTTAAAACTGGTACAAGAAACAGGCTGGTGGATTGCTTCCAGATCACCTTAAAAGTGTATTCCAATCCAAGAAACAGGGAAGTAAATAAGAAAAAAAAAAAAAAAAAAAAAGCTTGATATATGATTGTGATTTATAGTTGCTATTAAAGAGAGTTAATCAGATAATTCACATAGCTAGATTATTACTGTGAAGGATACCGCTTTTTCAGGAAGCAAAAACAACCAAAAAGGAGAGATGTTTTGTCTTTCAGTACATGGCATGCACTTGCTCAGGGGTGCAGCCTATACAGGGAGATAGCACTGAATATGATGATTTATGAGCCAGCTTGTAACGGCCACTGAGGCAGGAGGGATCCATGTGGGTGCAGCTTTGTGTTACCACACAGAATTATGGAAAGCACAGGACTTTGTGCAAATAGGAATTTTTCCCAATCCAGACATGCAACCAGTATAGTCTGGAATGTTTGAAGCTTTTTTGTGTATTGGATTGAGAAAGCAGCTTTAAAGGAGAAGTTCTAAACTTGTATCTAGTCAAGAAAGAAAAACTATTTAAGAAGATACAAAATTAATGTAAGTGGAGTGAGAGAGGCTATGAAATGATAATATTTGCAAGCCATCTGACAAGAAGCAAAAACAATAATATATAAAGAAAGTAGTGCTTTAAAAGAAAGCATACTGACGTATTCAGATTGGGAAGTAAGAACTCCACAGTAGTGGAAAGGCAAAATTTTCAAGAAATCTTTCAGTTGTTTTATTTTAAAATAAATAAATAAATACAAAGAGGGCATAAAAACAACTCCATCACAGAAGAAAGGTAGCAACTGTAGGAAGAGGTCAGGTTTGCTGAATTAGCAATCTTTCCATGATGATAATGAGAAGCACCTTTCCAAATAGGGGGAGCAGTGAAGGCCATTGGGTTAGACAAAACATTATAGAATAAGCATTTGGGGACAGTGTCAGAAAGGCCAGAGAAAAAAGTGAGATGGAATTGGCAGATGCTTTCCACAGTAACAAGAAATTGGTCTACACGTCCACCTTGGGAAGAGCAAAGAAAGGGTTGATGCCCTCCAATGCATGCAAAGGGAAAGGTTGCAACAGGTGGGCAGGGAACTTCCTTAGATGAGATGTTTTGAAATCAGCTGGGTCTGAGGACCTTGGTTTTAATGTAGTTAAAGAATGGTGGATGAGATGTCAGTGTGATTAATGGCTAACTTGGAAAAGTCATGGGGGGATGAGTGAGGTATCAGAAGACTGGAAAGGAGGAAAGAGGTGGAATTGCTTGGAAATTGTAGACCAGTTGACTTCAGATCAACTAGAAAAATACTGTGACTAATAAATAAACTGTAAATGCTCAGAAGATAACAGACAACATGGATTTGTCAAGAGCAAATTATGTCAAACTAATCCGATTTCCTTATATAACAGAATAACAGTCCGTACAGGACAAAGGTGGAGCAGTAGATATCATGTGTCTTCATGTTAGGAAGGTTTCTGGTCGTATCTTAGGTACCATTATCATAAGCCTATGAGAAAAACATGGTCTAGATTAAACTAATAAGGATAGATGCAAAATTGATTTGAAAATTGTATTTGAAGAGTATTTATCAGTTCTTTTCAAAATCAAAAGCAAGAGAAAGACTGGGAACACAGCAGGTTGAAACTATAATATTACTGTTATTATTTCATTCTTCTATATACCTTTTACCTTCTATGTACCTGTAACGAAGAGGATATGATATTCTTTCATCAAAGTTTATCTCCTTAGGCCCATTTTAACTCTGGTTGCCGGAATGGGGATTCAGACCTCTTGCCCTAAGGACATGGGGTTCTCATGATCTCTCAAACCATTCTTCCATTTGCTTTTACCAGTGAGAGGGTTGAGAAGAGAAAAGGGTAAAAGAGATGCACACATACACACTGCCTTCTTCCTGACACTTCAGGCTTCACCATCCAGTACAAGGCAAGTTCAGGCTTTTTGTGTTAAAGAGAATCTCAGGAAAACCTGCAGCGTTTGTTCTTTCTGGGAGTTCTATTCAGAGAATACGGCTCAATCAAATCGCTAAAACAATGCATCCTTTAAGACCCCTTTAAAAAAAATTCTCTTGACTAATTGTGTTGCAAAATACTCAAGAGGAGTCACTCCACTTAATAGAGATTTTTAATAACATAAAAAGACAATTTATTCTTGCCTTAATATGACAAGTTTTTGTCTCTAGGGAGGACTGGGTATGGATTGAAGTTTAAGGGACTCTTTCTTTGCTAGGTCAGTTTTCATGAAAGCGACTGGGATGAGGAGGAATTTATCCCCATGTGTTTGATACAGACGCACGTCAGTTGTAGAACCTGGGGAGACATCAGGTGTGCTTTGCTACTGGTGTGTCAGGAATGTTGCGTGTGGCTGCCTAACAGTAATTAATTCTAATTATTTGCATTCTAAAATTATGAATGCTAGCAGCCAAGTTGCATTTTTCTGTATATGCCAAGTGTTATGTTTCATAAATATTATTATTAGGACATAAATGAATATGAATCTGCAGTATGAAGGAGAGAGTAGTGGCAATAGTGGTTAAGACAGGGTAGCACGCTGGGTTTGTATCCAAAAAATTACTGTTCGCAGAGATGTGATAAAAGCATGTTGGCTTTGGAAAAGGAAAGCTACTTAAATTATAGCTCCTCGGTAAAATGTCTGGGCTTTTGTTTCTCATGGGCAATTGCTACCGGTTACTGCAGGATTTAGTTGTGACCTAAGGATTAGAGTACATGCACAGAATTTGGGGTAAGTTTTGGACATTTATTTCCTGTCTTATTTTCTTCCCAATTATAGTTAATATTTTTAGCTTATATTGTGCTGCCCTGCCCAGGACAGTATCTTAAACCATTTCATTTTTTTTACACTAATTACGTATAGTCTGTAGAAAATGTAAAAAGAGGAGATATTCTTGTTCATTTTGCCATCTTATTCCAATGGCAGTTGCAAAGGGATGGTGCTTGTTAACAAAAGAAAGGGTCTGATTTTAAGGGCTGCAAATCAATCTGTAGGATGGGATTTGAATCACTGTCAGTGGAAGGAAAGTGTGTTTATAATAACTAAAATCCCACGTGTTCATAATTGGCATAATTAGAGGCTATATGCACAATTTCCCTGTAGAGAAGAAAGATAATGATTTGGAAACCTTGTTTGTTAGGGGTTTTTGTTGATGTTGTTGTTTTTTAATATACTTTTATTAAAAAGGAAAAGGAAATCTGGTATGTGCAGCAGCTTCTACTTTTACTCATGTGGGAACTTCAGATAAAATAGTGGCTTCCTTTACATGATTTGTACATCATTACAAATCATCATGTTGCAGTCTGTTTCACAAAGGCTTGTTGGAAATCGTGATGTTTTGTCAGGATATATTTGGATAGCTTCTTGATACATATCCCAGAAACGAAGTTGGTGTGTGCTGGAAACTTGCACGCTTTTTTAATTTTGCCCAGAATACATATTCTAGATCTAATTTTCTGTAGAGTTGTGTGCTTTCTCCAAGTTTCCAAATCTAAGAGAACGTTAATTCCTCAATATCTAGAATAAGAAAACCAGCACTTTCTGAAAAGCACACACTTGATGAATATCATGTATTTTGTGCATTCTGAAGGGAGAAATCAACTCCTGCTGCTCAGTCCTATGAGAATTTTAATTGTCTAGGTTTTTATGTGTTGCTGCTGAAAACGCTAAAAGAAAATCATGCCGTCCTGTTGTTAAAATGTCGGTTACAGGCTTTTGTATGAAATGCCCATTCTGTAGGGCGCAGGTTATAGTGAGACCAGTAATAGGTAGCAGGCAGGCAGTGAAATGTTTCTGATATTCTCCAAATTCTTTTTGCAGTGGTCAACTTCAGTAGAAGGTGATTCAGTAGGAACCGTAAACATTTCAATTTGCTCTCTCCAAATGGTAGTTTCTGTAATAAAAAGTGAATTTTAATGACCAGGGGAAACTCATTTGAAACAAAGAAAGCCGTCTGTTAGTTTTATGTTGATTGACAAGCGTGCCAGGGATAAACTGTTGGCTGACACTAGAACATGCCTCATCAGAGCAGTCTACAATGTCCCCAAAGTCAGCTGAAACGTTAAATAACATAGAGCATCAGGATCTTGGAACCGTTTGAGCGACAGGAAACAAACTGTTTTTTGTTTTTCATTTGGTTTGTTTGTAGGTACAAAAAGGAATCTGGTGAGTGTTTACATCTTCCCATGACATTTTGCACTAATACTGTTGCAAACAGATTACAGAGTAGAATATTAAATGAATACCACAAAAGGAACTCCTGGTTTTCAGTTTCCCCTAGTGCTGAATGACAGTAATCCTCTCTGACAAAAGAGGGTTATTGCCATTAGTTAATCCTGTTATGTAGTTCCCTCAACAGTCTGTAACACACGTTGATAAAGACTGGGAAAATCTAAAATGTCAAATTAAGAGACCACTCTGATCATCTTGACCATAAGGGCATAGCAGTAACACATCAGCAGAGTATTTAACTTCTGGATCTAACCCGAAATGATGTTTTGGGGCTGAAAGATGCGCGCTGTTGCCAGAATTCCCCGCTGGCTGCTGTTTGCCTGCGGAAGGGATGACTTCAGGCACCGTCTGTGCACGCGCTGTGAGCGCAGGAGAGCTCCTGCACATCGGGCTGGGAAGTTTGTTTCAGAGGCAGAGCCTCGACTTGCGCTGCTGCCCTCCGCTTGCAGCAGAGCCAGATGAGTACCCGAACTGTTAATCATCTTTGTTATCATCCTGAGGAGGAGGTGGCAGCTGCTTTTTTGAGCTAATACTGTCTGTCGCTTTGCAACAGCACTTCCCGATAGAGTCACTTCACTTGAGGGTGGTTTAAAGCATTTCCACAGTGTCTGCTAAAATGCAGATTGAAGTTTTAGTTCCATCTGGTGAAGCTGAGGTTGTTCTGCACTTGTATTGTGACTTTGCTGCACTTCTTTAAAATCTGAGTGATTTGAGTGCTTTCCCTCTTTCAGAGCCTGTGATGATTTTTTTTAAAAAACTGTTGCAAATCTGAGTGAAACACCAGCAACAGAGTATGGACTCATTGTCAATCCGGGAGACACTCATTTCTCGTTATCTGCCTATGTATTTCAGTGCTTTTCTATGAGAAAATACTTCTGGGAAGGTGGCAGGACAATCAAAAGCGATAGGCTCTCTTTTTATCTTTTCATATTCTTAACCATCAGTTCTTCTTTGATAGTTAATATTTTTCTAATTAATCTTCAGTAGGCACAAGTTTGTCTTAACTAATTGTTACAGAAAAATTATTAAGTTCTTATGCAGGATAGAATTTAATCCTAGTGATTGCTTACTGTGTTAGATACATAATCTAAACATTTATCTTCACAATATTTGTAAACATTTGGAATGATCATTTCAAAATGGAATGTGTCTTTGGATGCCAGGTGTTTGGAATAATTCAGTTAGGATCTCTTCGGAATACCCAGTAATTTCACAGCGCTGGTCTTTCTTCTTCTTTTTTTTTTTCTTTCTTTCTTTTTTTGTTTGTTTTCCAGAGAGCACACGATGTGGTGAAAGGGAGGCAATTCTGTTGTAACAATCTAATCTATCAAATCACAAGCTGTTTTTTTTTTTTTTTCAGAATACAGGAATTACTTTAATCACTCTGTTTTTTCCTTAAATAAGCCTACACTGAAAATCTGTAGCTCAATGCTGCTGCTTGGAAAATGGCTAGCCATTTATTTCTAGTCATAACAATTGAAATCCAATATTTATTCATTTACCACTCAGTAATATATTTGACAGATGTGTTGAATAACTGAGTAAATTGCTGCCTTTAAACTCCTAGCCATTTTTTTGAGTTCACAATACCTAGAAACACCACTGATAATATAGTAGCTGTAATATCTACAAATTAATGTTGTTGAGATGCAACTTATTACTGTGATTATTGCCGCAGGTTAGGATTTTTTTTTTTTTAAATCACTGATTCAAATTCACCCCGAATAAGCTGTTACTGTGAGTAAAAACTATTCAGTAAATGATGAGGAAGTCAGATCCCCAGTGTTCCCTTTACAAAGAGAGTTGGTTTGGGTGGTTTGTAGCCGTCAGAGGTGTTAGCTGTGATTGATGTAAGTAGGCATCTCACAGCTCGTTCTCTGTATAATGCTCTGAATGCACACGGAGCATCTTTTGCTTCTTTCTTTTTTAAAAAGTAATTAATGAAGCCAAACATCAAGGTGCTGTTCCCCATAACGACTGCAGAGATAAACTCAGAGTGTTCATCTGAGGACCCTGCCGGTGATGTGAGAAGCTGACACGCAGCCTGCGAATCGGGTCCATCACCCAGCTTCAAGGGGTGATGGTGGGTCTGGTGGAGGGCGTAACACACTGAACAAACACAGCAGCAGAGGATGTTTGGTCACAATGAGGTCAGCCTTGTGATACTAGCAAAAGAATACAATTTTGTCTTTTTATTGTGAGGCAGATGTTAAAGATATCTATGGGAAAGGTCCCAGGAACACCGACAGTAAAGTTATCATGGTAATTGATGATTTTATGGTTTACATCTAGTCCAGCTGGATGCAGAAGTATTTTATATCTATGCTAATTATACCAAAATTGTAGGGAGGAGAAAAGCAGCATAGAAGAAAATCTTCCAAGTAACTGTGTTATATTTATGGAAATGATTCTCACAGACTGGTGAGAGATTGATTTGCTAGGGCTTGTTATTGAGTGCCTTCTAGCACTGCACCTCCATCTGCTTTCTCTGGTCATAGATATTATGTACCAAAACCAAATGTGATTTTGTAATGCTACTTCTTGTGTAGAATCTTTCATTGCCTACATAATACTCGTTTTTCTTGAATTATTTGCCTAAGCAGTAGATCTGTCCACTCTCCTTTGACCTTTTGTGTGAGACTTTTGAGGTAGGCTATCTACAGGGAGGTGACAGAAGCTCTTGCAAAGACAGGAGGCAAAAAACCTGACACAGGTGTGGTGGCTCTGATCATTAGAGTCACCTAACTCTTAATTACAGGTTTTTGTCTGTTTTATTCTTTCATAAATATCTCTTACTGTCCTCTTTGTTACAAAAATTAGTAGTCTTTGGGAGATGAGTTTTTATCTTGCGATTTTTCACTGGGAGTGTTGATTTATCGCTTCAAGTTTTTCAGGACTAAATGGTAAAACGGAGAAAACCTTTCTGTGTTCCCTTCCTTGCTCGTGTTTTGTAGCAAGCCAAACTGCTGCGGAGTAGCAGACATAACTGGCTTTGCAGGTAACTGAAAGATGTAATAAATCATTTATTTTGTAACTAGGTCAGTCAACAGTGGAAATTGGTGAACTGAGCTTTCTGATGTGTACAAACTTGGAGTCTTCTGAGTGAGCTACGTGTGATCAAGGCCCACCCCAACTGTGAGACCACTGTTGGCCACTCTCAGATACTAAATTGATACCAGACATTGAATTCTGAAAATGTACCTGCATCTTAGCAGTCATGAAATAGGCCCCATTCAGTGGGTTGTTTTGTTTTGACATCAGTTGATTTACCTAAGAAGGGTGCTTAATGAAAGCGAGTTACTTGGCTGCATTGACAGCCTGTGAACAAAGCTTGGTGTTGGTGATAGATGTAATAATGTTGAGCTGTAAGGTCATCAAAACCTTACTTGATGGTGTGTGATAGCAAGTGAAAGCGAAGTTGTGTCTGAGTGCAGCACTGTACAATGAACTGCAATCCTTCTCCAGTAGCTGTAGTTTTCTGGGCCAAAACAACTTTTGCTATAGGCATACAGTACCTTCCCGTGCTGTTTTTGCCACTTGAACAATGAACTTGACTGTGATTAGTAGCTGACATAAAATTCATTGTTGTTTATTTTTTATGATTTTTTCTTTTTGCCATGCTCTCCTTGTGGCTCGTTGCCACATCCTTCACTGTGTAGCTCGGATGAGAATCTGTTTTCTTAGTTTCTAAGGAAGTGGAGCAGGAACTGCTTCCAATCAGCTTCAGCCTCTCAGCCAGCTTTGCTCTGTCAGTAACACAGGGTACTGAAATAGGAAGCTGAATAATTCCCCTTTATGGCAGCTTCCAGTGGGCCAAGGTGGGTAAAATGAAGTGCCTGGCATCCGTAAACTGTGTTAGGGTGCGGTGCAGGAATTGCAAGCATCTCGTGGCAGAAATGAAGACAAGGACATAGCAGAACTATTTCTTGGGATCTCTGCAAAGCCAGCTGCACAGTCCTGCATTGCTTTTTATGCTCAGTAACTAATTACAAAGGAGTTATTTTTATTTCTCCAATGAAAACTCAAAAACTGCTTAAGTCTTTTAAACCAGGTTTGCTAAAAAAGATAACAGGAAATAGTAACATGAATAATTTTGTTGTCTGTAAGGTGTTCAAACAATCTCAACAGGGTACTGCCATAAACATGGAGGCAGCTGTGTGTGTACTTGACTATGTCATGGTAAATGAATTAAAATGTACCAAATGTAGTTATATGACTTTGCCATTGTCCATATTTCTATCCCGAGACTATCAGTTTACCTTCAAACAGACATTGGTCTGAAGTATTTATCTTTTTTTCATAATCTGGAGGTCGTCTTTGCTCAGATAATGAGTTAAGAACATTGGTGGCTTCTGCATTGGTACAGACTAACATGACAGCCAAAATGGGACTGAGGTTCCCTTTTCCTCCAGGAAAGCTGCAGGTGATCTGTTCTCACAGTATTTTGTGGAAGCACAAGAGATGCAAATAAGTGAGTGCTGATGAAAGAGTACATTTTATTTTCTCACTTCATCTCCTGCCAGAAAAGCTTAATGGTATTTTAGACCTGATATTACACCTCAGAAAAGGGGTAATGCATCTTTAAAAGCTAAACTACATCTTCTTTACTTTTATCAAATTCTCTATAAATCTTTCATGACAGTTTATTTAACAAAGTGTCATTGAAACTGTATAGATGATTGATGTGACCCATGTAAGATCAACATGAAATGTTTGTAAATGTCAGCAAAATGTGACCATCTAGAAGCAAGTAAGGATGGTGTTACTGCGAAAGTGAAAAACAAACAGAAAATGTTTATCTTATTCTTTGCTTTTTGGGATGAAATTACAAATTCATAGAAGAAGTATTTTATGATTTTTCTTGGAGATCATGCCATGAAGCGGGGGAGGAGGATCAAGATTTGTCTTGACATACTATGTTTTTTCCATTGGTTTCTTTCACACTGGAAAATAGTTTTTCTCTCACCTATTAAAAAAAATCCCTATTTCATTTCTCAGAAGAATGTTATTAATTTGGATGAAAAAAAAAAGTCATAGAAAATTAACCAGAGTCTGGGTAAACTGGCTTTATTCAAACAACTCCATGCATCAGAAGAGCTGGAAAGAAGTTGAGGTTCCGTTGACCTGTAACTACTCTGAAGAATGTAAATTGTATGAAAACAAATCTGGTGGTACGTGTGCATTGTCACCAGAAGTTTCCTTAAGGTGTTAACTTGTGAACCTTATATCAATGCCACGTTTCTGATTTTTATTTTTATATATCAAATTTAAAAGTATTTATGGGTAGATTCAGCTGGAATCCTTCTGAGCAATTAATTTTTGGGGTCATGGTTTTGATACTCTTTATTGCTGTCATGTATTTTTCCAGGATCCTGGGGGTCAAGGAAACCTATGACTTTTGGCATTTTTAGAGCCCTCCAAATGCCCTGGGGCCTTGCACGGTAGCTTGTGAGGCTCAGCGACCTTTAATTGGTCATTGGTCATCCTGCACAAAATTGCAGCCCTGTAGCATCATCATGCCCTGCATGTTTTACTTCTTTGTGATTTTGGTGGGTATTTAGATACAAATAATGTCCTGGGTCCTTAGCCAGTTTGCAACAAGAAATTTATTGTTCGTTATTTCATCCTTGAGAAGAAATATGGAGAACCTTTCTTTTAGTCTGTGGCCATGCATTTTTGCTGTGATAAATTTGTGTTATTGTAATGCTAGGTAAGTTTTTTGTTTTGCTTTAGAATAAAGAATCTAAGTTAAAGACCTGCTGATTCCTGGATAGCATTAAAAACATAGGGTGGCAGTAATCACCAGTAGTTTGGCTAGGCTTCTTCTCCACATACTTTAGGGTTCATCTGCATCATGCTTGAGTGTGGAATAATTGGACCACCTTGCATGATAATGACGAGAGGTGTTTTGGCTAGTGAACCAGGTACTGCTTACATCAGCCGTCAGATTTGCAGCAGACGTCCACTTTTATATGTCCTTCATGGCAGATTTGATCAGCAACCAGAATTTGAAGGAAAAAATAAATATCACCAATCGATTATGGGCATACACGTGTGTTCATGTACATGCGGTTCCCAGTTTGCTTCTCAACCCAGTTCAGTGCAAACCGTCTAAGATCTTAGGGCCCAGGCAGGGCCCTTCTTCATTCATAACCAACCAAAACAGCTGTAATCCTCGTGAACAATGCTGCTCAATGTGCTCCAAAGGAAGTTCGTGAGAGCTGGAGATAAAAACATTTTTGGTCAACAGCCAAGGAGAGTCTGAGCCCAAGCCTGACGGTTTTTATAGTGTTGCAAAACTTGCCTCTTTGCCAAGACCTTCCCACAGTAACCGAAGACAAGGTACTACAGCTCACAAACATATTGTGAAAGAAAGAAAGAAAAAAAAAAAAGAAGAACGTGAAGGTGAAAATATAATCGGCTCTGGTATCCACTTGGACAAAAGCCTTTACAAATTGCTGTAATAAGGTGATAAGATACTGTGGTAATAAAAATCTTGTAAATCAGACATGTTTGTATTGCTTTTAAATTAAACTAAGCAGACATCAAAGGAAGATGATTGAAAAATTTAATATCTAAAATGGGAGATACAAAATGAATCTGAAAGAGAGAAAAAATCAAATACTCTATGCTAATGCGTTCTCAGATGCTACAGGACAAACTAAGCCTAACACAGAAGCTGTAGTCAAATCAGCCAGTATTGATCATGATCTGATCCAGCCATTCCTGGCCTTCTGTTGTTGTTGTTCCGTGTGAGGCCTTCAGTGTTTTCAGAAAAAGTATGCAGATGCACATATCACATATTATATGATGCAGGTATGCACTTAAACTGAAAACACTGGAGACACAATATTAGCTCTGGTGTGCTGCAGTGTAAGTAATGACTCTTTTCATGTCATTGTCTGGTAAGGGGGGAATCTCCGACGTACGGAAGGTAATAACAAGGCTGTGCCATTATGAAAAGTAAGCCCAAGTGTCAAGTAGCTTGTTCAGGTAGCAGGAAGCACTCAGGTTACGCTGACATGCCTAATGACTGCAGTGCCCCATTTGGAAAAGTATTACTTCAGATGCACTTAAATGATTGTAAGAGGTACTTAATTGTTTTTGCAAGAAGCACTGAAAAGGTGGGGGCCATTATTTCCTTCTGCATGCAGGTGTGTGTGTGTGTGTGTGTGTCTGCATAAACACAAAGTGAAGGGGAAGGAAGATTGCTGAAGTTCAGGTAACTATGTTTGTGCCAGGTATGTGATCAGTGAGCTGCAAGAAAAGCAGCCTTACTTATTTGTAAACTTCCTTCATTTCAAACTAACTTAGATTTCTGAGTAAATTTACTTTTTCATCATAATTAAATGGTAATCTAGCATATGGTTATCACCCTAAATACAGTAAGTCCTGAAGCTGGAAGTTAAGCAGAGAGTGTGAGTTCATGCTAGTATTTTTACCATGGCCTTGCCATGCTACGGCTGCGTCCTTGCACGTGGTGAGTAGGGGTCTTTCATGGGGTAAGGCATATGCAAATATTATTCAGTTAACTGGCAATTACAGTTTTCTGTGCTCTCACAGTATGGAGAAGGCAGAAGGCTGAGATGTTAATAGAAAAGCAAAGAAATGGAGGTCTGTAGGCCACAGATACAAAGCAGTAGTTTTTCTGTTCGTTCCTTGGAACTGCATTTGCTAAGTATGAGAGCTGCACGTGCCTGTAATATTTTCATCTGCAGCTTCAAGAATTTCTCTTAAAAATTCACTTCTGAAATGACAAAACAGAAAACAGCCAAAACAGAAGCGCACGCACAAAACCACTCCTACCTGTGCTCTGATATCAGGAGCTTTGCAAGTCTGCAAAGGAGGAAATTAGGGAAGCTGAAGTAGAGTCCAAAGAATTTTCTGCTTCCAAATGTCTTCAGGGTATGGATATGAGCAGAATGCTCACTTCCGTGGCTCTTTGAACTTTCCTTTAAAATATGGGTACAGAGATTTAAGAAAGATTTTGCTACCTGGTCTTATATTTTATGTATGTATGTACAGACACACATGCTGTAATAGTAACTACCTCAGGCTTTTTTTCAGTTTTCTCCTAATAACCCTGCTTTTTACTGCAGGCTCTATTTTGTCCTGATTACAATACCCCTCACCAAGAAAGCTCTGACGTTTTTTAGTGCAGCACATAGCGTGTCAGACTTACATGGGGCAGAAAGTGGAATAATTAGAAGGAGAAAAGAGCTATTGCAACTGTATGGCATCCATGCAGTCAGGTTCAGTGAAGAATGCATATTCTTATTTAGACATTGTCTTTTATAGGCATTTGGTGCCCCGCTTGCCTTCAGTGTCTAGTTCACTCATTTCACTATTTCTTGAGTAATTTGGGTAAAAGATAAAGCCTACTACATATGACAGAAGCAATATTTTTTGGTGTTTGGCCATTTCTACTACTAATTTTTTACTACTTACAATGCAGAAAAATGTTGGGAATTCATTTTTAGCATGCATGTGTGAACAATCCTGAAAGCTTAACCTTTCTTTAAGGGAAAAAGGGAATTTGATATCTAAATTCCCACCTGAGCAGTAGCTTCCTGTTGCACTTAGTTTCACTTAATTATAGAGAGCAGATAGTAATTCTTTGAAGATAATAAAGATTAATTTCTTTAGTTTTCTCAGCTAAAGGAATATGTAAAATAAATGGATAGCCGTGAGTGTGAAGTTCTACTGCGTCTTCTGATTACTTCGTATATTATATCCGTTGCGTGCATTAAACATTACAAAAGTAGACATTGTTCTAAAGATTACTGCGTGGGGTTTTTCTTCAGCAGGAAGGAATACTGATGGCTTGAACTGGCAGCCAGCCAATTCAAATTCTCGGTGGAAATCTATAGCTGGCTTTGGCTTTAGTCTTTAATTGAAAAACGAAAATTAAAATGTAAAATGCAATTTGTTTGATTGTAGAGAAAACTGAAATACATACAAATGTACCTCTCTTGTTAGGCTTATACGGGTAAAATGATGTGTTGCTTTCTACAAATAATTAGTGTTGCTATAAAAGAAACGCCATTTAGTGACAAGTTTGGACATCTTAGTTTGGAGGGTTACTTTGAAGGGTGCCCAGGAGTTAGACCATCATTAGTTTTTTTTTTTTTGTTTTGTTTTTCCTGAGAAATATACCGAATGTGAAATCAGCAAGGATTTTCAGACAGAAGCTCCAAGATGAGGTACTTTAGGAACCAGAGGAGCTGTCTTCTGCTCAGAAGTTACGGCTTGAACCATCTGTCTGTTAGAGCTATCAGAAGGAATATGTAGGTGTGGTTAAACATTGTTTAAAATTTAAAAACTTCAGCTTAATGTTCATATAGTAAAAAGCAAGATGCACTAAAGTATGGAAAGCTATTAATTTAGAACAGTTTTTATTTTCTAGTTTGAAGCCAGATGTTTGTTGGTGTCACCTTCCAATCTAATGAGTGCTTAAATGGCTTTCTCCCCCATCTTTTACATTCCCTAACTTCACATGAAGGAAAATAATTCCCAAAGGCCTGCAACACATGGACGTATTTGATGAATGAGAAGTGTCAGTGGCATTTGCTCATACTACAGCTTCTTAAAAGAATTTAAGACAAACAAGAATCATTAAGATAGTCCGAGTGATGCTATTTTTAAAACATCAGATAAAACTACCTGCTATTTAGCAACTCTGAATGGCAAGCAAAAGCACAGGTTATGTTCATTAGAGTTAGGAAAGACAGTGAGTTCCCATAAAGTCATTATTTGTGGCTAGGAAAAAGGGAAGACACGAACATTTTGAGGGTTTCCTGCTGGTACTTCCAGTGAAAGTGAAATTCCGGGCCAGGCTGTAATGGTGGGTGCAGTGCTGGTGAGGCTGTGATGCTCCTCCAGGTTTCATCTTTACCCTCCTCTTGAGAACTTGAGGCTTTTTCAGCGCTTTCCTGTTCAGCGCTTTCCTGTTCAATGCACGATTTACAGAATTTTGGTAGTTTGTGCACGATGAATGAAACTGTCAGCCAGCTTACCATGTGCACGCACACAAAAGCCAGGGGATGCCAACTTTATAAACTATATAAAACTTTAATTAAAATAAACTAATTAGTCAGTAGCTACTACAGGACAGATGTTCATGAGTTTTTTTGCAGTAAACTGAACAACAGCATGATGGGGAGGCTTTCAGGAGTGTCAATATTATTAATTCAATTAACGCATAAAGTCATGTAGCTTTTAATGCTGTTTTTGCCTCTAGAGTATTTGTAGCCTCTGTATATTGATCACCTTACAGATGCAATTTAGAATATATTTTGTCTTCTTCCTTGTATATAGAATTAGATTTTCCTAGTTCTACAAATAAATAATGCCAATTTGTTAAAAAAAAATATTTTTCCATTCCACTTTCTTCAGTTTTTACACCAAGTGCAGCTGTTATGTAAGCCGCGGAGCTGTATATGAATATCACATGGGAAATGAGGCTTTCTCGAGGGGTAGGGGAGGATGTCGTCGCGTACAGTGTGAGCGACTGTGCTGCTCATGTGTTGTGACAAGCCATCACGTAACAAGCACAGATAAATGCCCCGCCCCGCGTGAAAACGCCATTATTATATATTCTGTTTATAAAACACTGCTAAAGAAAAAGTGTCAGTCAATCAACGGAGCAGTGACATAACGCACAGAAACGGGTGGGCTGGCGACGATGCGTGGTGTGGGGCGCTGAATGCACCCGAGGAGTGGATGGGAGCAGGTCGCGTGGCGAAGGTGCTCCTCGCCCTTGGGAATGGCACGAGAGGGAGATTCTTGATCGTGTGTGGAGCTCAACTAGTTGCTTTAAAACTTTATTTTAATGTATGCAAGATCTTGTAATTTTTTTCCAGTATTTTCTTTTGCATTGTACCATACAAATATGTATTTAATTTTAGTTTGCTGAGATGTTATCTTTATAATTTTGGAGTTGATGACTGATGTCGAAACGACGACTTTTCGTTCCCACCCAACAGCTTCACTAAAATGCAAGTTAAAAGAGAACAGAATAGAATAGAGAGAGAGAGTTAAATCAAGGCTGCTGAAAAGTGTGAACTTTTCCCAATTGGTTGTGGCATGGTTACTTTCTTCAAATTTTGAGAAATAGCTTAAAATGTAGGGCAGATGAAATTTTCTTTGCATTGTATCAGTGAATTTAATGCTTGTAAAGGATGCTGGAAGTATGCTGATGTGTTATGTTACTAAAGGCAAGTTCTTGAATGGACAGCATCACTCTCCATGGTCGCCTCTGTGCCTTTACCTCGTCAACACGGGGGTTCAGAGAGGTGCTACAGCCGGGTCGCTTCTTGGTGGTCAGAAAGGGAGGTGTCAAGGAGCCCCTGCTAGCATCAGCTGTGGTATTTATCCTGTGCTCCATTAACTCATTTTACATGAACTATTCACAATTTATTGTTACATATTTATATGTCCTGCAATTGCTATAATTGCTATATAGCAGCTAATAGCTAGATGGAAACAAATTGTTTAAAGCAATTTTATAAAACATTTGGCAGAAGAACGTAAATAATAGACTGGTTTTAATAACATATAGCATGACTGTAAGATGTGAGCTGTGTCTTGGTAACAAGACAGGGTAACAAGTGGTTATTGCATTAGCCTTTCACCTTTTGAGATTTGAATTTAAGACCCGGTTGAGGCTGCAGTTAATGAAGTGGAGTGGTTTCATGCATTTTACTTGGTGCAATTATGAGTGTTTGCTCTAAAAGGTCTCGGGCTGGGCTAGCAGATATATTGCAGGTCAGTGCTCAGTTGCTGGAGCTGCGTTGAGAGCCTTACAAAATGCCTTCTTCTCTTGTCAGTTTTGTCCCTTGGTGCATTTGTAATCAGCAAGTTAACAAAACCCAAACCAAACAAAAAACACAGCCAGAGGAGGGGCGTTAGGTTTTGCTGTTACTCGTACCTGAAGCTGCTGCCAGTGTGTGGGGTGTGCAGGGAGCTGTCAACAAGTGGCTGGCAGGGAGGCTTGATGCAAAGACTGTGATTACAAAAAGCACAGCGATCCAAAACCGTGGCTGAACAGAATAAGTGCAGAATAGAGGTTTTATTCAAACTTCACCTACCATCATGACAAACCATAAAGAAAATTAACCTAATTAGGAATGCATATATGTAACCAGTTGCTTAAAAAGCCTTGCATGAATCTGTTTCAGAGATTATTTTCCAGGTCATAAGCTACGTTGTGTTGGCAGTTTTGGATGCTCAGTGGTCACGGATTAAGCCAAAAAAAAAAAAAAAAAGTATAAAACTGATTTAGAAGCAGGATATATAAGTCAGTAGTGGGTGTAATGTTTTTTTTTCTTGTAGCTTCTGAGACGTTGACTCAGAACTCAGAGTGAACTCAACATTGCAGGTTGTCTTCTCGTGGCTTCTCAGAGGAATCTTCTGTTTGTCCCATCTTTATGTGACTGCAGGTATATGAAGAAGGGACCTGAATGTGGGCTGCGATGTATAGGCAGCCATAAGAAAGCAGCTGCAGGGGTGAGGGAGTGCAATCCCAAGAGGCTGGGCAGTGCCAGGCGCATGGCTGGGCACTTTGGTGTGCTGGTGGCAGTGTGGGTGGACACAAGGCTGTTATAAATACATTCTTACTTAGCTGGAAGCAGTAATGATGCCTTTAAAACAGTGTTTAGGACATGTGTGCGAGCCAAGCTTAACTAAGAGTATATTAAAAAGCTGTCAAAAGTACTGGGGAAATGTCCCGGCTCTGACCGTGACGCTTTCTGAGGAAACCCAGGAGAGGGCCTTGGCTTCCACCGCAGAACTGGCAACTTTCTGACTGCTCTGCAAAACTTCCCTCCGTGCTATGGAGGCTGTTGGCCCTCTGAGCCGCTTGCTTGAAGGCTGACCAAGGCGTCTGCCTTGAGCTGGCACGCCGTGCTGGAAGGAAGGCATCCTGTAAAAGCCGGCTGCTCGCAGGTGCGCCCGGGGCGGCGTGCGGGAGGCCCAGCCATATGGACGCGGCCTCCTCCGAGCTACCGGCGGGGCACTGCTGGCAGTCCCGCGCCCGCGAAAGGCATCGCTTTCAAACATGAGTAATTGATGAATTGTGTGTAATATGCAAATGTGAATGCATAAATCTCCTGAATGACAGCTTAATTTATGTGAGCCTTTAAGAATGTGGGATTAGATTTTAATTAAATATCTTCAAAGGCACCCTGACTTATTCAGGTTTTTGGCTGCTGTGTCTGTGAGAATTGAGGAAGGGACAAAATCCAAAATTTAAGCATATTATTTATTGTTTTTCTAATGAATCATTGTTGAACAAAAGCGATATATGTTGATGTGTATATTTTAGGGACTCATAGATAAACATGGCCAATATGTCAAATTCCAGAGGTACATTAAAACGCTGAAAACAAGTATTTGCATTACAACAGTTACCTTTGCTGTATTGTTATCCCAGGCTTTTAATAGAGTTACCCTTACTTTTTAGGGCAGTTAGAGCCAAGTCCTTGGCGTGGCTGCCTCAGCAATTTTGTGGCAGCTGCGGATTAGCTACGTAGATTGGGCACTTGGAGGTATTGGAGCATAAATAGCACATGCCTAAGGCACTGGTCCTCAAAAGGACAGGTTGTCCAGGCCTGGACCCAGCAAATGGCTTCGGCCATTGGGTTGCTGAAGTTGCAGACAGGAGCAATTCAACTGATGTCAGCAGAAGTGCAGGTAGCGCTAGCTCAGTCCGTGTTTCCGTGTTGTCTGGATCGAGATGATCAGTCTCGAAGAAGCAAAACCGATGTGATGAGAAGAGGATGACAGAAGAGAGCAAGAGATTTTTGCACGGAATTTAAATGTGTGTAAAAGTCATACTTAGACCTTAAAAGTGCCATTGACTTAAAATTCTTTTTAAAAAGAGGCAATTAAGCTAAGCAAAATAACTACTCCCTCTACCTTGATCAACTGTCTAAAATGATAAAGCACAAAATGATGTTACCCCTTCATAAAGAGCTTTCATTTAAACAAGGAAAGCCATGGTAAATAACAAATGTCAGCATGAATTTGTAGAATCATGTCCTGAAACACTGCTCGAAACAGATGAAAATCTATGGACTTATGATTGACGTTTTGCTAAACAGTTTTAAAAATGTTTTGTTTTTCATGGTACTTTGATCTGTTTCTGAATTAAACGTATTCATTAAAAATGCTCTTACCCACATTGTGCTAGGAAGGCCCAGTAGCACTGTGGAAGGCAGGGTAGGAAAGAAAGGCAGGACATTTCATACACCTGAGACCTTCCTGCTGTGTGCTAGGGGTGGTCAGTAGCGGTAATTAAAGTGGGAAATGAAATTATGGTTGATCACAGCGGAGAAGTTTCTTGTGCGCCATTCCACTTTTCAGATTCAGACACAGCTTTTCTATATCTTGTCTGTAAACACACAAAAGGAAAAGCAGATAGTTTGGAGATAAGATAGATAGATATTTGTTTTCTCTACATTGTACTAAAAATATATTTTTTAACAAGTATACCCTATAGGTACTCAAAATTCATCTATAGCATTTCCAGTTTCTGAAATGTTCTTTGTGCACTACCTTCACTGCCCAGGTTGGATCCTTACAATGAGACCAGAAGTTCCAGATCTCTGTTTTGGGTCAGGAACTCTTGGAATTTGTCACCTGCATCACCTGTGCAGGCCCCTAGTCCTGATGCAAATGTAGAGCCAAGATGTCACTTTCTCCATCAGCTTCTGTGACAGTTTTTTGGGGTAGCAAGAAGGTGCTGGTGCTCTTTCTGGCAAGAAGCAGGTAGAAAAAAAGAGCAGGAGCTTTCCTGGGGGAGGTGTTTTGAGGCAAATAGCTGAGGAGTACTGATCAGTCAGCATAGATACTGGGTATAAAGGCTAATGTAGAAAATTGAATTTTAGTCACATATTATACAGGGTTTTTGTTGGAAATAACTTTGGTTTTAGCTGCATAGCTTTAATCTTCACTCCTAGTGCAGTTCAAGTTTAAAAGAGGTCACTTTCCTAAATTCTGCACAGCTCAGGCATGCTGTGTTTTTCGATTTTTGGTGCAAGTACTGAACTGCAGCCTCTGGTCAACTGTGTTCCTGTGCGCCTGTGTTCTGTGCTCGGCGGTTGGAATGATGTTTTGTTATCAGTGTTGGAGCTTACTATCTGAAAGCATTGGCTGTTGTGTAAACCATGATAACAGATGGCAGAACAAATTTACAGTTGCTGTAATTGCAATATTTTTTAATGGCAAAAAGTAAACAAAATCTCTATGGGGCTTCTGTAGTATTGAGACTTGAGGACGAAGAATTTTTTGGAAGGGGTGTAGTGACTGCAAACAACAGGGAGAGAGATTTCTGAGGTTCAGTAAGGGAATATTTCTGGTATCTAGTAACGATATCTCCTTCCCTCTTTTAAGAAAAAACTTGCTGAAGAGAGATGTCACCTTAGTCAGGGATCAGAAGTGCACTTGGAAGGAGTTCAAGAGTTTGAGGAGTATTTTCATCAGGTGGTGCAATGCCAAAGTTTTAACCATTGTTTAAATTTTTGTGAAGTTGTCACTCTTCTTTTGCAGCCTCTGTTGCATCCTTCTGGATGTAACAGTGTCTTACATTTGGACACTGACAAGTAATGTTAGTTAGATGTTTTATTATAGCATTATTTAATTATGTTGACCTGTTCCATTAGATTAATGTTTCCTGTAATTATGTCTACATTTAGAACTCCATCTTTTAAAATTTCAGAAACTGAAATTCTGATGAAAATGGCTGTATAGATAACACTGTAGTACTGAATTCAATTTATTTCTGGACATTTTTCTAAAAACAAAATGCTGTTTTAGATCAAGAGCTATTTTAAATCAGGAGATTGAAAAAGTTCAGAAAAATATAACCCCAAAACACATGAGGTGAAGTTGGTGGAAAATATAACTATATATATATATATATTACATATATATATGTGTATTCAAACACAGAAAAGAGAAAAGGCCATTGCATTTTTTTTTTCTGAACAACTTTGTGTTGATTCTCTCATTTTTAATTTTGTGCAATGTCTTTTTAGTTTGGAAATGGTTTGTGTAATAGGGTCGCTTCTTGGTGAAGCTCTCACTAAAGTTGAATCCTGATAATTAATGGAAATTTTAGGCTCCTGTACAATATGATAGGTCAAAATACCTACTAAAAATGCAAATCTTAAAAATATATGGCAAGATTGTTTGGACTTGAATGTGCACATCAGTCATCCATTGTGTATTATTTGGCTGTAGAGTTTGAATTGATGTCCAGTTTCATTTTGCTTGTTTTATGTCATTCTCAGATGCCCTTGCCTTTCCTTTTCTGATATTTATATAGTATGTGGATAAAGCTCATAACAAAGAGTGCAAGCACAAGTGCTCCTCTCTCCCAAAGACTTTCAGAAACGGAGGTCTAATATGTTTAACTGATTCAATCTCAGCATCAATTTATAAGGCAGTGTGCATGTACTGCAGTTAGGTCTACTTGAATAATTTATGATGGTCCAAAGTTTAATTCCATTAAGAAATGCACACAAGGATAATCTTGGAGTTCTTACTTGGTGCACAGACCTGTAAAGAGAATTTCTGTGTCTTACTCCCAGGAGCTTTGAGGGTTACAGCATTTTATGGGGTCAGTCATGTTCAAGTAAATGATAACATTTCTGTCAAACTGTAGAGAGCCTTGCTTTAGTAGGGATTAAGAGATAGCAGCATTTGGGATACGATGGAAGGGATCTGTTTTTGAAGTGCATGATCACAATCAAACTCTAATTGAACACTATTAACTAATTGAAAAGGTATGATTCGTACACCGTTGGAAAGCACTTTCACTGTTACAAAGTTAAAAATGAGCATGCTGTAGGGAAGTAATATAACAATAAAAATGAAGTCCTTTCCACTTACTTAGGAAAGCATGTGCTAAGAAATGAAACTAAGAAAAATTCTCAAGGCTTCATAATTTTTCTTCTTTGTTTTTCCTAGAAAATGTCTCTGTCCAATGACAATGAAAATCAATGGATAAATAAACATGATTAGAACATGCTTACCAAGCACCAAACTTTGAGATTTTATGAAAAAAATTGGGCTTACAATGAATTACTGAAAAAAGGTACTTTTTCCCTTGAGATTACAACAGTGCAACCTAAGCAGAATTTCATCCTAGACAGATTTTATGTGATTTGAAAATAAATGGCTTCTGATGTATTTGAAAAAGAATCAGGTTGTGTACTTTACACTTCTTCTAATGTCAGTTAGTCATGGTAGAGTAATGCTTTAGAATAACTGTGCTCTTTTAAGTATCACTGGAAAATAACCTTTTCACTTAGCTAAGAAATTTATTCTGTTGTTAATATTTGCTTTAGGAAAAGCTGTACAATCAAAGCTAGGAAGCAGTAGTGAGCAATACTGAAGGAGAAATTGGAAAGTATTCTAGCATAGCTCTTCTCAGAATGTTCTGAGAAGGAAAACCAAATTTGTCATAACGTCATTATAAAATACTCTGTCCTGTGCAAAAATCCAGACCACACAAGTTTTAAAGCTAAAATACCTCTTCAGGTACTCAGGCCACAAGTACGGAATGGTGGAATCTCCCCACAGGCTGTTTGTCAAGGCATCAGGACAGTGAAATTGTAGCTTCTTCGTTTCACTTGCCCAGCTCAGCCCTAGAAGAAGCCTGTGGGGATCTGGGACATCCTCTGCCTTTATACCATTTCTGATTTAAAAGAAGTAAATTATCTTCAAAGTGTTATTGGACCATTGCAAAAAGGAAAAATGTGCATTTTTGCTGATATATTCCCAAACTGCTAGATTTGTTCTTTTATTATGAACGTTCTTTCCTCATCTCCTATTTACCACATAGATAGAATACAGAAATGAAATTCTTAATCTGTCATTTTAAATCACTTCTTTCTTATGACTTAATCATTTTGATTGCTGCGTTTTCAATTCTCTCTAGCTTGGTAATCTTTCTTGTAATTAGGTTGTTTAGAAATACACATGCAGTTCCAGGTATAACCATACAGGAGCAGATCAGCTAGGGCAATTTCTTCCTTTTCTGACATGATGCTTCCAGGCATGCAGCCCAGCACAAAGTTGGATGTTTTCCTTGCTGTATCACATCTGCCTAATTTGCAATCTCTTAAACGTCCCTCAGCTTATTACCATTACAGATGTTGCCTCTCTTTTGGAGAGCTACATTTTCATTAATTTTGCTTTTTTTAAAATAAAATTGAATCCATTTAAAGGTTTTTATTCATTCACATCTCTTTGAAAGCTTCTCTAATATTTCCATTTTCCTGTCAGTGACGTCTCTTCTGTGAGTTTTTCTTTTTTTTTTTTTTTTTTTTTAAGTTTTCTGCTTTCCATTTGGATTGTTTATGATAGTATTAGATTGAGTTAGAGCCAAATCAATTTATTGCTGAATCTTCAAGGTAGCTCCTCTCTATACCATCGTTCACTCCATTTCAGTCCATGAGTGCTCACATCCATACTAATCTTTTATTAGAGCAAGACACTCTATTAGTTGGTTTTTCTTTTTAAATTATAGTCTAAATGTATTGAATCTTCCTTTTTCTCCCATACATCAATTAATTCTACAAGTCTGTCTTTGCAGAAAGATTTTATTCTGCTTAATGGCAATGCAACTGTGTGCTGTCAGCAGCCTGAGATCATTCTCTTCTTACTTTTTAACTGTTTATTGGAAGCAGAAGTTACTTCTCCACGTTGGAAACTTCCCGGTGCTTAGACTGGGACACTAACAGAACAGATTTTCATGCTACCGTATCTGGACTCCTTTAGAAGTGTATATATATATATATATATATATATATATATATATATATATGTATATATATTTCATTAAAAGCTATTTTTAAAATTAAGGAAAAAGAATTAAATGACCTGTGAACTAATTACATTGCTTTAACTAAAATATCCATTCATTTTATTATGAAATCATCAGTTAAAAATACTAATTAGGGGAAAAAATCTTGCGGCTGTTGATTTTTGCACTAAGGGGATAGATTTGTTTTTCTGCATTGTTGATGGGAATTAAAGTTTTCTCCTCATGATCTAAATTGCAACGCAGAGTGAATTTTTCTGTTCATAGTTATTTGTCTGTTTGCAAGTCTACAACACAGGCTTTAAAAGATGACCCAAACACGTCTTGGCTAGAAACAATGCTTTACAATTTAGTTTTTTGAGGTCATAATGTCAGAAAATGCTAACTAAAAACCCGTGTTATTTTGGTGTCTGTAAGAGAGTAAGTGGTAATTAAGTTTCTGGCGTTCCAGACTCTGTTCTGATTGTTCCAGACTCTGTTCTGATTCTGAAAGTTGCTGATACTACTTCTTCTAGTAACACAGAGGAAAGATAGCTATTGCTTATCTTCTGAAACCTACTAAAAAAAAAAAAAAAAAGACAACAACAAAAACCACAAAAACTAATTCCTAAAGCTCTTAAATTTCAAGGGAAGAAATGTATATCTAAAATTATAGAAATTGGTAATAGCAGGACACATGATTTAAACCATGTGAACAGTAGCAGTCCAGGTGACCATTACTGTGGAATTAAGTTAAGCAGCTGAGTTTATTGTCAAATTTGACAGTTTATTATGTGATATTTGGTAATTATCCTGAGTTAACTGTTCTGAAGCAGAGAATACTACTAGAAATATAACTACTTTATAGTACTACAGCCTGGGTGTCCGATAATGCAGCTGGTTCATTTTCATAGTGGAGACTTCTTAGCTAATTTTTCTACAGCTTTAAAAAATACCTTAGTGTTTTCTGGAATAAAGCAAAGTTGGAAATTCTGTCAGCCATTTATTCCAAGGCGATCACACCAATTTGAGAATGTCAACAGTTAGCCAGAACTCATGCTTAATTAGTAAAAGGGAAGCACCTGTATTTTTAAAGGAAGAGACTCCAGGATTAGACTGTACAATTTTAAGTCGTAACAAAAGACAAAAATGAGTATATTATTCATCCTTGGGGAAAATCAGTCACTGGATGGGATCAGTTCACAGGAAAAAAAATGCAACAAATAGTTCTTTTTGCACATGGTATCTCCATGTTTTTGTACTGATGCGTATCAGTAATGATGTTTACAGCTCCTTTGTCTGTCCAGCAGCAAAATAAAAGAATTGAGAGCACTTCGGATGGTTAGACAAACCTGTAAAACCTTTGCTTTTATATCTCAAATTTTCCACTTGACACATCATTCCAGACTGAAAATGTGACTTTTTATTTTCTTTAAATCACTTTCTTTAAACCACCATCTGGTCGAGGCATTAAAATAGGCAATATTACTCTTACAGTTTTCTTAAGGACCTTTCTTTTGATGTTAATTACACATTTATAATTATATTCTTACAAAAAGATTTCGAAAGATTATTCTTGGTAACAGACCTAAGGTGAAAACCTGCTGTTTTAATGTGTAAATTATAATGTGTGCAGTTGCGAAGAGTGGTTTTGTGATTGCTCAGGTAAGCGCAAGAATCTAAAAGAGCTGTCAAAGAGTTTGCACTCTTAAGGGGCTAATGTTCATTTAAAGGCAACTCATAATATGCTGTGCCTGAAGGCTAAATGAGTAGTTTAATTTAAACACAATCGCTAACTTTGTAGAAGACAGATAAAGGAAACAATTGTTCCTCAAACAAAGTTAGCAAAACGCAAAAACCAGCCTCACTTTGATGCCTGTTTAAAATCATTAATTTTCCTGTAAGTTAATGTAAATCAAGGATTAAACAGAAACTGTTACCGTCTGACCCTTATAAACTAAACTTCTGTGTGGCTCATCTATTTGAAGTCAAATCTATCCATACATCTAAACAGGAAACTGAATGAAAACATTTTTTCTTTCCATTTCCTATATCCTGCAAACTTTTTCAAAAACTATTTCCTCTTTAAATTTAGTCTGCATATTTCTACATCATTTTTTTTTTCCTCTGTAGTTTTGTAAACTTATCACCAGTTACTCTATGGAGCGCCATAAGCGGGTGCCCCTTGGGCACTACATTTCACCCTTCTGTAAATATTTCTGACAGTACTTATCCTTGCAAAGGGGTCTAGGACTCTGGGAGGGATCCAAGCTTGTGTTTGGTTTCCGTGCAGGTATCACAACTGTGATGAGGTGGGCTTGGTGACTGCTTTGTAAGTGGCAAACATGGGGGGTTCAGGGTTACAATGTCTACCTGCAGTTCAGGGTGATTTTCACCATTGGGCTCAATTTATCTGTCTGTAATGACAACGATCTCTAGAAAATACTTATCTGCTGCAAGGATAAGTTATATCACAGCTCTGTTTCAAATCACTTAGGTTGAGGATTGCTCACAGCCTTCTGAGGTTTGTTTTCTCCCTGCCTCTGTCCTCCAATGTGCCTATTCACTGACTGAAATCTGGCGAACCACATTTCATGTAAACCAACGGGAGGTATGCAGGGCTCCTAGGCTGTGGGCAGCAGTGCTCAGTGTATGGCTGTACACAGCCCTTTTGGTTGCTCACCACTGTTTCTGTTCTGCTTGCGTGGCTGTAGAAACAAAAAGAGGGGAAGTTGTAAATGGCTTTCGTTATCACCCACACAGATAATTTTGAGATATGAGCCTGTGCAGTCTCAGCACGAAGGCTGCACCTGGATCTTTGACTGTCGTGGTACCAGCAAGCAGCTCTTGTGCCACGTTGGCTGTGAAAGGTCCAGTCCCACATCTGTGTCCACCTAACTTAAATGCTTTTCTGAAGAATCCTGTATCTGCTGTTTGGCTATGTAATTATTCCACGAATCCTTTAGAAAAATGTCCCTCCCTAAAGGAACAGTGTATTCAATGTGAGAAATGTAGTGTTTTTATTTTTTTTTCTTGTTTCTTTAATAAATGGATGAAGTATGAAAAGCCCAGTGCTTTTGGAAAGAACTCTCATGTATGAGCAGTAGTATGCAAGCTTCATCTTAAAGACACGATGATCAGGAAGATGCTAGAACAGCAAATTCTTGCCATTGACAAAGGAGGATCTATTACAGAATGTGGAGAGGAAAACGTAGAGGAGCTTTTGAGGCCCTAATAGTTGGCACTTCGTTGTATGCTTTTAGCAGGAAATTTGCAAGCTGTGTCTTAATACCGTGGCTACATGTTTCCTAATTTTTTTTCTGCAGTTCTCCAGATTTCAGTTAGCTAATAAGCACATTGGAGGGCAGCCGGAGAAAACAAGCCTTAGAATGCTGGAACCTGGCACTTGTCAAACATACAGCCTAGAAACAACATTTAGCACATGTCAGACCCGTCACCTCTGCAAAAAAAATGCTATTTTTTCTTCTTCTTGTTGCAGTTGATTAAATAAAAGTTGTATTCATCTGCATCCTTGTTACCACATAAGGTCTGTGCGTAAGATCTCTGGGACTGGTCCTGTGGAAGAGGCTAACAAACTCACTCTGCTTAGCGGGATAAATGATTGCAGCGCTAATGCATGATCCCACTTACACTGAAAGAAAAAAAAAAAAAGGATTCTTTTAATGATTTCAAGTGTAGCAAGATAGGGCTTAAATGAATTTGGCTCTAGACCAGATCATTTTGGTGATGTGAAAACACCGGCCACAGCAATGATTACAATATATGAATACAAAAGAAGCTTTATTTGTACTTTACGTTTTCTTTCATGTTTCCAATCATAAAAATATATTTATCTTATTAGAAAAGAAAAATTTTACTTGGTGTGCTCTGCATGCTGGGAGGCATTAAGTATTTCCTTTTTATTAGGGGAAATGTGTCACAAGCACTTAACTCAGATAAAAATAAATGAAGATAAAACTAATTTAATTTTAGAATATTTTTTTTATTTGTTGAACAACTGTTGTTTTAAAATGGATAGCCTGCTGAGAAAGAAACAAAGCCACTTCAACAAAGCAGGAAATCAATAACCACAAGAAAGCCTAAAGAAAATTAATGCATACAGTGTGAGCAAGTGACATAGAGGTGTTTTTTTTTTTTTTTCTGGTGTAAGAATGGTAATAATAGAAGGCACATGGAGTGGATGAAAAGCATGATAGAAATATACACAGAAAAGATGTGCTCCCTATTTCTATTTATAAATAATGACCTCTGTGTTACAGTATTTAAACTTTGAAGGGGCTAGATGGTGGTTTTCTTCCTGATTTCCCCACCCCCTAGTCCTAGGTAAATATTTATGCTTGCAAAATTTAGTAGGCTGGCAGCCATGGAAACGTATGTCTTTCATTTATCTCCAGGAAATCTGGTTACAAACACTCTTTTACTTGAATTCTTTCAGTCTTTTTCAACAGCTTTTTAAAAAAACATTTTTACTAAGAAACAGTGGATTGAGCAGATGATGTATGTTTGTTCTATTGAAGTCGGTGGCAAGACTATATTTGCCTGTAGTAGGAGTGGGACTGTACTTATACAGTCTCTTGCCATACAAACCAACACACATTTCATATTTTCTGCCTTCCTGAAGCCAAGCTAAATGTTGTTTGTTTGTGCTGAGGGAGGAGGAAGTGGATGCTCGTAGTTAATATAGTGCCTACTTTTGGGCAGAGACAAACTGCTCAGTCTGAAGGGAGATCTTTTTAAAAAATCAACAGCAGGTATGACTTCTGTGATAAACGATTGTATCTAATCTAGGAAATATTTTATTTCAGGAAATCCCTGAACCTGTGAATAACTTATGTGCCTTTTCAGTGCCCTTAACTTACTTTGGCTTTTCCTGTAGTTCTTTTCTTGCAGATTTTTTCATCATGTATGACAGGGCCTAGATGATTTCAGAAGGTGCATTTGCAAAATGACATTGTGTTTCTGTGTCAGTGGCAAAGCAGCTGCAGCTGCGGTGAGAAGGGTCGTGGGTGTGGGTTACATCTCTGGGGAGCTGTCAGTAGAAAAGCAGACAAGCTTTTGGTCACAAAAGTACTTCTTCAAGTCGCGTAGCCAAATCAGTATTATTCAAAGCTAACTACGAGCTGAGAATAATTATTCTCACTCGGATTAGATATGCATCTCTTAGACCACCTGGGAGAAAAAGGGTAAATGCTCCTGGTGGAGCAGAGGGAATGTTAGCAAAAGGGAAGGAGTGAGGCTGTAATGTCAGGGAGGGAGCGAGACCGGCTGCTTACACGGCGCGGCAGGGGGAGGTCGGGCAGGAATCCCCTGTCACAAAACCAGTGACTTTACTGAATCCGTGGTTTTGGTGCCCAGCTGAGTTACAGATCCTGGTTGAAATGTGCTCCTTGTCATATAATGAACTCTGAGGCTGGCCTGACTCAGAACTGAAGGGTGCAGCATGGTGTTCACTCTCATTTCAATCATCTGCTATAAAGAGTTTCAATCAGGTAAAGTTTGTGTGTGTCTGTGTGTGCACATGCACACGTGCAAAATACGGCAAATTTCTAGCATTACTGCAGGGTAAGACTTGCTTAGCATAATTGATGTTACTCCTTTTTTTTTTTTTTTTTTTTGAGGTAACAGAGGAAATTCAGCGACAAAGCTGTTGTATATGAAGGTTTATGTATGTATGTATGCTCCTCTCCTGCCTCTGCTTAGCCCCTTTGCTGACCCACACGCTGTTACAGCAGCTGCAGTCCTGGTGACATCTTCGAGAAAGTTCCAAGTTTCTTCACTAGCCACGTGGCATTATTGAGATAAATGATGCAAATGAAGTTTACTAGCATATTATTTTAATCAGGGTTTTGACAGTTTAAAAATCACCTTGGAGAGCAAGGTTCCTGACCTCTTCTGAGGAGTTTTTAACTTCAGGGGCTATTTTTTAGACTTCAGGCTCTGTTCCTAAACTTGTTTCTAAAGTCAAAACCTTTGAAGTCCAGAGACTTACCGAGATAATACCTAACAGTCACCATCATAGCATTTCTTAACTATCCTGTTACTGTTTAAAAAAGCTACTCTTCTATTCGTCATAGTTTAGGCATTTACTTTGTAATAATTATATTAAGAACTTTTCCATCCAGAAAACAGTCATTACAGGTACTTTCCTTAAATTAATTGCCACATTAAAATTTGAAAGGACAAATTAAGATCTTCTCTTTAGAGTTGTTTTTGTTTGGCTGGTCAGTGTATTTATTTGAGAATTGTGTGTTGGAATATCCCTAATACAAGCAGAGGCATTACTGTGTACCTTAGTGATAGTTTCTAAGTCATTTCCATGACATGTGATGTGAATGTTTGATGGACCAGCTGCAGAATTTTCTGTTAGACTTTTCTAAAGATGTTATTTGTTTGGTCTAACTCCATGCATGGGGAGAAATTTTCTGTTGAGTGCGTTCTTCAAAGCAGGAAGAAAAGGCAAGCAAATACGTGGTGGCTGACAAAGAACCTTGTTGATACAGCAATGACGGCTGATTTTTGATAGTAGAAAAAGTCGTTAAATGGTCGATTATTGGAAAAAATAATGCAGTGGATGATCCGTCACTTGAGGCCTTAAAATGAAAACTAGATGGCCCTCCCAAACCTATGCTCCAGTTAGTCCTCAAAGTGCGAGCCTGAATCAGGACTGCACTCTCAGGAAGGACTGGGTTTATGATTTTAGCTCACAGGAGAGAAATCCTTGTAAGTCTCTGAAAACAAAAAGAATTGTGGCTAAGAATTGGCTGGATCAGAGATCTGAGAGGGAAATTAACCTGGTGTGGGTCCTTGTTGCTGCAGAGCTATCCACCAAAACACCTTCTGCAGGCACATGAAGGGGCATGAGGAGAGGTAGCTGGGTTCTGAGAATGTCCCCATGAATTCACACAGGAGCAAGGATTGTCCTTCAGATGTGAGCAGGTGCTTCTGTATCTGGAGACCTCGCCAGATGCCTGTATGTAGGAAGCTATGCGTAGTTTAACCTTGAACTGAAGGAACGGCATTTCGTGTGTGCAGATACAGAAGGGGCACAGAACCCAGTGCGGGTGCATCCTGGGGTCATCCTGGCAGCGCCTTTCCCCTGTGCCTTGAGGGTTTTATGGGCAGGTAGGGCTCATGTGAGCAGGGCTGTTCAAACAGGGCTCGGTATACGTAGCATTTTATGATATCAGGGAGATTCTAAAGATAAATGCAATGTGAGTTTCGAAAATTTTGTTTCTGCCCTTTCTATATTTTCATGGTCCTAAAGGTTTGTGTTTTGTTGATTAAAAATAACTTTTTCTTTTGTACATTTGCAGTAGAAATAGTAACCTTGTTTATCTCAGTAGCCAGCAAATTAATGTAATATGGCCACAAAATCTGGAAATGCGAAGCAATGTGGTACTTACCTATATCGCCTGTTTAATTTCACACTGTTCCAGGACCACCAGCTAACTAAAGGAGATTTTCTGTGTTGTAAAGGTTAACCTTCAGATGTTTCCTTCTGGATATAATCACAGAGGCTCGTTTTGATTGCTGTGAACAATTCTTTTCAACATCGATATAGGTGCAAAGGGTGCTATAGAGGACTGTTTCGATGTTCTTACATTTGTGATTCTTTGAAAGATGAATTTCTATTTTCTAAGCCTAAAGTTTGAAGAGTCTTTGCAAAATTGTGAGCACACTGAACCTTGTAATGTAGAGATTAAAAACAGTTAAAGCAAGAGTAGTTTCCCATTGCATCAGAGTTGAATTGCTATGAAAATATTGTACCACTGCACTACAATATACCACTGTTACGGAATTAGCTATCATCTTATGTGGGTTATTTGTTACAGAGTGCTGTAAATATGTCAAGTGCTTCCTATTAGATTTTTGTCTATAGATAATGGGCTTAAACAGTCACATTTTTTACAAGCTTTATTGAATTGAATCTTAAGGAGATACAGCTCAGTGGAAAACAGCAGTATTTCAAAAACCTTTCTTTATAATGTTCCCCTAAATTGGCATTGAATTCAGATACAGGTCAAAAGTAAAACTTGTAAGGATCTAATATAATTCAGACATATATGACAAATCATGAGTGTTTGTAATAGATGATGATTCCTTGCTTTGAAAGTATCCTTGCAAATATTTGTAGAAGTAGGTATGTAGAAATTACAATGTAGTACTTGAAAAATTTGGTGCTAAATTAAATCAGATGAAAGTGGATTTATAGCTCCTGAATGTAACAGCGTATCTTTGTACTGGGTCGGACTGTGCACCACGGTTTGTGATGTTCGGCCTCATTAATGAAAGTGAGTTTCCTGTTGCCCTTTATCATTCGCTTTTCACTTCGATATTTATTTATTTTTTTAGTCTGTGAGGTAAATCCTGAAATTTTAATGCAGATCATTTTCTCATTCACATATTTCCTTTGTAGGTGAGATTGAGACAGTTTGTTGTCACCGTGCAGTTCTTACATGTTGCTTATCCCAAGAGATGGTGATTCAGTCCCGCAGTCCTGGGTTTGGGACCTGTGTCTTCAGGGAGCTATGGCTGGGCTGAGTGATGTCCTCAGCCCTGGGCAGAGCTTGCTGACGGCCCAGAAATTGAGCTGTCAGCTGGGGAAGGAAACCCATCAGGCTCTGAACAGACATGCAGTAAATAGTGGCAGGTAGCAGAGGCCGATGCAGTCTTGTCCATTTGTCCATATGCTGGAATTGAGAGTTACTGAAAGAGGATTGCTAACATTTTCTGTAGCTCTTTGAGGAAAGCAAGCCATTAAGGGCTTGGCCAAGTAAAATCTTCATTCTGTCCATGCCTTTGCTGACATAAAATGTGGGCTGGTTGGAGGGGAGCTGTTTGCTCCCATGCTGTCCTCAGTTCCAGCCTCGACATCCATTCACATCCGTGCTGGGCTTCCAACCTACAGCTGAAATAATTCTGAACACGTTTTTAAGGGGGCTTCCTCTTACAGAACTCAAGTTGCATACTCATAATGCCTATAATTTCCAGTGGTTCACAGCTTTCACTGGATTCAAAGTACACTAGTATTAGCTGAGTAGCTAGGTTGAGGTTTGCGAAGCTCATTATCATTATGTACTTGGCAGTATCTGTGAGGTATCTGGCACTTTCACATTTGGTTTAGCTGGACATCTTGGGTGAGTATTGTTTTGAAAACAAACCTGGAATTTAAATTTGTGGTTCTGGGTATATAGTTTGTGGCATGATTCCAGCACAGACAGGTTCTCTCCTGCTAGGCTTAGTCTAGGTAGAGAGGGCAACAGTAGCATTAAAAAACCACAGCAGCCGAACTTTGTCCCACTGGGTATGATCTCAAGTTGCTAAGTGAACTGTAGTTTGTCTGTGCACTGCATCTTGACTGATGCAGTTACTAATTTAATGTATTTATATTAAATTAGTGTGTGTATACGTACATGTGCTGTAGTCACGCTTTCAATTTCATTACTGACATACCCTTTAATTGAGCTGGTGCGGTGTGTTAGAGGCCTTCCATCTTGTGTACAGCTGTGAATCACCACAATTCTGAGATTTGGTGATTTATTCCCCATTTTCATGTGACAAGTGTTATTTGACAGGGAAAAATTAACAGCAGGAATGGTGAGGCATTTTATGTATCTTCAGGCACAGTCATAAGTAATTCAGAAAGAGTTACTCGAAGTTTTAAACCTGAAAGAACCAAATAGCCTTTTTGGCTTAAAACTTCAAAGTGCCTGACTTAAGAAAAAGTTTAACTGCTTATTCATGAAATAGGAACTAATCACCTGTTCCCTAATACAGCTGAAAAATAATAGCATTTGAATACTAAGAATTAAGATAAATGTTCTGACTATAGATGTAAACAGAAGTTTTAAATAACGCAATCACTAAATAACCAAAAACTCTTGTAGGGCAGCGTGGGGATAAGACTTGGAATAGCTTTACAAAGAATGTTATCAAAGTATTGACTCTTTCAGTCTTAGGTTTTTTAGGAAAGTTCTCTAGCAGGGCTTCTAAATATATCTAGTTAGAAAGTTACAGGATGCTCATTTAAATTCTATATTTAAATGTAATACAATTAAAAAAGGTAGTCCTGAATTTGTGATCTTTTCTTAAGTAGTACATAATAGACTACATTGTGATATTTGAAGAGATGATGAAGTTTTGAAAAAAAAAAAAAGTTTAACTAAAAATTAGATCGATTTATATTCCTCTCTGCTTATCCAATATTTTTCCAAATAGTGTTAATTGGGTGTTTTTGTGGATCAGACTCATATTTGTTTTTTAAAATAAAATTGAAATCTTTTATTTATTCTGTACCTGAAGACCCTTTAATGTAGTAGGCAAAGAAATGCCTGTCCTGTCTCATACTGTAACTAAACTAAAAGCCAAAGATAAGTCCTAATGATAATTCTCATTCACATTTACTGCAGAAGATGAGTTCTGCTTTTGCACTTCTCAAAATAGTTGGTACTCAGTTACTTATTTATGGGAAATTTTGATGTCAACTAATTGGAGAATCTCAGCAGCAGTCAGCTGTGATACTTATGGGAGAAACAAACAAACAAAAAACCAACAAACCAACACTCTTCAGTCTTTCCTGGTCTTTTCTAGTAAAAAAAGCTTAGAAGTGTGATTTTAGAAAATAAAGATTATGAAAGAAAAAAAGAAAAAAATGTGCAAAATGGAACTTGGAAAACATTAAAATTTTATTTATTCTCATTGATTGCAAGGTCACGGTTTGTGAACATTTGGGGTTAGAAGTACTGTAACTAGGTCAAGTAAATGAAGTATAAAATAGCTTCACAGTTATACTTTCTGTCAGGTGAGTAGTCAACCCTTAAATTGTCTGTTCCATCACCTTTCTGTCTTTGACAAAGAAAAAATTTAATGAATCTTTATCAAGAAAATGTCAACACTGGTATTAATAATTGGAGATATATTTGGACTCACTTGTGGAAAATGCGGACACCAAGAATTTGCTGTGGGCAAAAAAAGGCAGAATAAAGCATAACACATTGCATCTCCTCTCCTGGGCAGGTGGCTTTATCAGACTTGTTAGGGAAGCCAGTGCTTCCAGGAGGTATAAGGTGTAGCTTGGCATCTTCTAAATAAATATAAAGCCAGATTTTAGAAGGTTTTGGCACAGAAGGTTTCTCTGCTCCCCAGAAGCACTTGAGGGAGGTGGAAGGTAAAGGGACTTGGTTTGCCAGTCACCTGGCTTGTTATCCAGGGGAACCAACTTGCTGCTGTTTGGTGTCTCACCTTAATTGCATGTATGTATCTGCCAAGTGTAATACCGTCTGTAAGTCCTTTCCAATTTGTAGAGCATCACAGACATGGAAATGTTGGGCTGAGCAGCCTGCCCCTCCTGCACTCTGCCTTACCAAGACAGTGTGCTTCTCTTTTTTGGAAGCAAGTGTCAGTCCTTGGTTATGGCATTAGGTACCTTTTGTTTTTGTTTCACTTGTGGTAAATAATTTAGAGCAATTTTCTACCTCTTTATAGATAATATTAATAACATCAGGTTTGGAGGGCTCCATGTCAAGTGCATTGAACTTGACTGTGCCATTTCTAACCATTACATCCTACCTGACTCGTACTGACAGGAACTAAGTTGCATTCAGTAAGCTGTTATTATTATTATTATTATTACTATTTTTAAACGGTGTCACTTGACTTCCTCTTAAGCAAACTAAAAAAATGTGCTTCGCATGAAAACGCAATTTAAAAAACAAGCGTACTGGAAAACCATGCTGAGAAGATGTTTGCTGTGAGTTCAGATCAAACTGGAAGTATGGGGGCTGCTTTCTTTCAGTCTGCTTCAAGGGCTTCAGTAATCGTTTGTTTGATGAATATATATACATGCTTATTAATCTTAAAGAGGGCACCAAGGTGGCAGGGTTTTCAAGCACACTGCATTAGGATGCAAAGTGATCTTGAGAAAATGTAAAGGTTCTCTTAAATGTTTCAGTTCAATAAGGACAAATGCAGTTTAAGAGAAAGCTAAAGAGGGTCAAGTTATACTGTTTTTGATTATGGGCATTAGCCATGTACCTGTGCTATCTGTAGAATATGCTTAGGGAGTGAAGATCATGAAGGTATAAACACTAATTTTATAAATGCCATCAATACGTATGAAAACCTCACAATGGCAAAATGTAACAAGTCCTCAAAAATACAAAGTGTGTCTATGTCTGCCGAGCTGATAACAAAAAGTACCTTGCTCAAATGAAACAAAGGAAAACTAGGTTAGATGTCACCTCCCTTTCCCCCCACAAACCTGTCCTGATAGGAAGGCCGGCCTGAGCACTGGCGTGGATTGCCTAGGGATGTCGTGAAACCTCCAGCACTGAGTGTTTGCAGAGGCAGGCTAGACCAGCATTTGTCAGGAATGATTTGAGTGTTCTTGATCCTGCCTTGGGGCAGAGGTAGAGAGAGCAGGTGACCTCCTGAGGCCTATTTCAGCTTTATGAGTCTTTGAGTGAACCCAGCAATACTGACACCCCAAAGGCTGGTGCCACTTCTCTTGCGTTTCGCTGTTGCCTCATAGTCTGTAGAGTCTGACTGATGGCTTCTGTCATATCCCAGTGCTTTACAGCAATGTATAACTGCTGAATTGATGTATTTAGCAAAAAATATAATAATAAAAAAAATCCAGCTGGATGTCTGGTGGTTTAGTTTGTTTCTGCCATGTTGTATTCTCCAGCATCCCTTCTTGGCAAGGGAATTGCCTCCGAGATGACTCAGATCTATGTTGGATTTTCTCTAAACTGTGATTTTTAGGAAGTACTCAATACTGTGCTTCTTTACATTGTTAGTGGTAAAGTTGATAAAAATGCAGTATTCCACTTTAATCACATCTCTAAAATATTCAGTGGCATAAAGGAATCTTTTTTCTTTTTGTAACAGTAACACCAACTCATAATGATATGAAACTCCTCAGTTTCCTTCTGTCTGCTGAAGGGAGAAAGGAGCGCATTGAGCCCCATGGGAGATGAGTGGCGGCTCGCCTCGTGCCAGCGTGGGCACTGTTTTATGAGAGGACCAGGTTCTAGTTATCAGCTCGAACAACTTCATGTATGATTAATGTTAATTGCCCATTTTGCATGGATGACTTTTTTCCTCCTGCTGAATTGGCTCTTGTTGCCTTTGATGTGGCTGGCGATCCAATGTCCTGCAATGGTTAGACAAGTGATCAGTTTGCCAGCGCTGAGAGGAGACAGAATCAGGTTGCTGCGAGGTCAGAGTGTGCTTCTCTTCTTAAACACTGAAAGGTCAAGTAGAGTTTAACTACCATTGGCATCTTTGAAATGTTGTAATAAACGCCAAAGCAAGGAGATTATTTTTAATCCATGCTACAAGTAAAATCTTACGGTAATAAAAGGAAATAACTTAAACTCAAATTATCAAGAACGCTATGTTTATTGATAAAGACTTCAAAGAGTACCTTTCATGATCTTTGAGGAAAGCAAAGTTGTAATTTGTGGTTCCTGTTTAAATTTCAGAAAAGCAACTAAGGTTGTTTTGGTTTTTGGTTTACTTGTAAGCACATGCACCGGTTACTGCCACTATTATTGGGGCAATTTACACAGTCATGATGCAGTACTTCTGTATTTCTCCTTTAAACTTAATCAAATACATTGCTATTGAAGAAATGTGGGATGAGAGCTTTCTAAATCACAAGTGTAGCATATTTTTATACCAAATAGCTCAAGTCTCATGGAATCAATAATTAATTTATTAACCGGATATCTTTTGAAAAAACAAAATCAGCAGTCCTTGCTGAACTGTGTCCTGCCAATTCATAAATAGTTGATGACAAAAATGAAAAGTGTAATGGTAAAATTCAAATCTTAACGATCAAAGTATTGGGTACCTCATCTATCACAACTTGGAATAAATATATCACAGAATGTGTCATATCTCATTGACACTGCAAGACATAATGCTTTCCCTTGTTATCTAGCTAACTGCCAACTCTACAAAGTTTATAGGCTGCTAAGATAATGTGCTTGTGGTAATCCACTTCAGTTGCAGAAATATGAAGTACTGTTGAAATATATTTCTACTTGGTTTATTCTTTGCTCTCGAGAGGATAGGGTACTATTTCAGTTCCTCTAAAGAAGCCCAGAGAATGAAAAGCAGAACATCAGGATAAATTATGCTAAATGGTGGACTAGACCCCAGAGGAAATCATGCTTCTGTGGTACAGTATTCCTCCATTTATCTTACAAATGTTACATCTAATGTTAATTTTGTAAAGGGAAAGCATTCAAAGATTCATCTGATTCTTTTAATAATAGTTTTAATGTTACAGTGTTATTTGTCAAACTCATACCATCGTAATTTACTTTTTCAGTTGTGACAGACCATTCATACAGAAAATATTTAGGGCTACTAATACATAACATTTTATTTCACAAAACACAAATAACCTAGTAATTAAACTCCAAAACTTAACAAATAATTGCCAGCAAGCAATTACCATTCAATTAAAGAGTAATTACATGGTTATTTGTGCCCTGTAAAATAAAGCATTACTGAAATCAGTAACGCAATCAATATTTTAGCAGAAACAGGATGCTGCAGTGATGGACCTTTCAACCTGTGCTGATTAAATTGTCATCCAAATAACAGTTTCCTAGTTAAATCACCACATGTTTATTTGTCTTGATTAATATGCAAATTCACTTCTGATTCTACTAAATCTCCTCTATTTGAAAGCACAAAAGTAAAGTACTATCATACATCAACAGTGATGTGCTGTATGTTTCCACTGATTAATTATATTTTACAAAGTGTTGATCAATTTGTGCATTTAAAAAATATAGTTGTCTATAATGAGAGTAAAAGAGAGTTATGAGAGATGGAGCTGATCAGTAACTTTAAGAAAATCAGAAAGATAACCTTATTCTGTGTTTTGGTACAAACTAAAAATCCTTGGGATGTTTAAGGAAGATACAAACCTTTGAGAGGAAAACCAATAACATTGGATCTCAACAGGCTTGGAAACTAAAGGAAGAGATAGACACTAATAAAAGATTTCTCACCATTTTACTTTATATATGTTTAGCTGTCAGATATACTGGTTAAAATGTAATTTATTCTCTGACAAATTTGATTCCAAGCACAAATCAGAAATGAGCAATATTCAGATCATGTTGTCCCAGTAGTTCATTGTTCTCTTTCAGATTTAGCGCCTTTTTGGCAGGGGAGGGAGGATGACAAAAACTAAATAACCATAGCCGGAACACAGGTTAAAACCCCCAAATTCCAGTCATCTCTAGGCATGTAATTGAAGACACAAGGTTGGTTTTTTTTTGGTGGTGTTTTTATTTTTTAGAGATAGGAGTAGAATTTTGATCCGTATAGACTTTGAGCTGGTCTATTTATTTGCCTTTATGTTATAAAAAAAAATATGATTACCAAATATATTAATGGAAGGTGGTATTGTACTTCTCTTTTAGACTTCATGGTCTTGACTTGTGACCGTAACTCTTCTACTTTAACACTAAAATATTCTTCAGTGATACCTATATCACTGGTTAGAAGTAAGCATTTTGTTCAGAGCTTGTCAAAACAGCTCTGTCTTGTCACAGATGTGCTTGCTGTGCTGTGGTGCGTAGGCTGCATGGACGTGTGGTCGTGCAGGGCTCTGAAGGGCCTGGTGAGGCCTGGGCTGAACTTCTCTCTAGCAGTCTTCTAAAACTTTTTCAATTCTGCACAATGCATACAGTTCAGTACCTAATCACAGGTTGGAGAGTTTCACTTCTGCTTGTAGTGTGTGCTGGGAAAAATGTAATGACCTCGTGCAGGGAAGTTGCGGGCTCTGATGGTGTGCTCAGAGTCACAAGTCATCTCGTCCATACAATGGCATAATCGGGAGTGAAACTCCCTGTCTCCCCTCCTCACCCTCTGAAATCCCAAGTCATAAATGAAGTGTTTTCTTTGTCTATTCTTTTAAAACTGTTTGATTTTTAGATTTCATTTTTATTTTTTTTTAACTTAATATCAAGATACGGAGGTTTCTGCAAAAGATTTGTTGGTATTTGAGCTTGAGACAGGAATGCTTTGTAGTTTTCTGGGTTGAGCTCTTCTCCTGGAGAAAGCTGCTAAAACTTCAGGTGTTTTACCTTTGTACTTTTTTGCAAATTCATTAAGTGCCAACTAAGCAGTTCCAGGTGCATGAGTGCGCACAGTCTTCTGTAAATTCAAATTGTAACAATTCTTTTTTATTTAAAGGCTCTGTAGACAAGCCTAATAGTATCTGGTAGGCAATATTCTTATGAAGTAAGTGAATGATTTCAGCAGGTGATTTTAATAGAGAACCCATATGTGCATCTAACTTCCTGTGAAACTCGTATGCTCTTATTTTAGGTTTACCTTGTTACAGCCTAGTGAATCTGGGCTTCTGTAGGAGGCTGTACTGCATAGCCATCATAGTATGATAAACAACTTAGCATAAAAAAGAAAAATGAAAAAAGTGCTGAATAAAATGAAACACAAAATGGACTAACCTGAAGATTAAAAAAAAAAAAAAAAAAGAAAAAGGATGGAATAGTTTCATAGAGATAAAATAATAAACTGAAAAAATGATTTTGTGCTACTTTGATGTACAGTAAAACAAAATAACACTAGCACACTGTGTGAAAAATGAACAGGTTAATGGTACCTCTGTGTAGTGTTGCTGGAAGTTGTCTTCATTTAAACACAGAGTTTGTCTTACATTGATGGAGGGCTTTGCCACTGTAAGTTGATAGAGTGAGGTTTAACTGAAATTTCTTTGTGGACTTGAAGTCATTTTGGAAATGCTCTCTATTCAAACCTCATTCATTGTTGCAGCATAGTTATTTTATACAATGTTTCACCGTATTTTGTCAAATCCTCTATTATTCAACAAAGTAAAATTTGTTTTGATCAAAGAGAAGCTGCAATGCTGTTACAAACACTAGGAGGCTGTTATTTTTATTACTTGGCTTGGGAAAGTTGATTCAAATGTTCCTTTGCTCCGTAAATCTGTATTATGATGGCAGCTGTACAGGATGATTTCATGTATGCATACTGATTTAAGGGACAAATGTGATAGCTGAAAATACATAAATGTAATGTGAATATAAAGATCTTTAACATTTTGGTTTAAAAATCAATCATAATTTGTAAGATGGTCAAGGCGTGCTGAGTTTTTGCTGGGTTGGGCTAACATTCTTGGTTTAACCTTTCTGTAGTAAGCAGAAACACAAGTCAATCCAAGAACATAAATAGTCAGGGTAGGGAAAGTTAACTGTTAAATTACTACTGCATCTACAGAAATAGACTGTTACCCGCCATGATTCAGAAGGTGGAAATTATTATCATAAAGATGGTGTTGTAGGTTTCCATTCCTCATCTTTAGGCCGTGTAACTTTTCGGTCTTGGATAGTCCAGGTGCATGGCCTCAGAGCAGTTACTGCTGAGATCCCTCTCCATTCATAACCTGTAAGAAGTGGGAAGCCCTGGATAATGAAAAAGCTTGGCCAGTGTATGGATTGTAGAGGTTCCTGTAGGTGTGCCTCCTTGAGGCCAGCCTGGATGGGCAGACTGAGATGCTTGGTCATCCCTGAGCTGGCCCGTAGCAGTTGCCAGAAAGAGCGTGGCTACGTTCATGTGAGCCTGAGCTCATAAATTCTAATGGACCCAATCTGAATCACTCTGGTGTCCCTTAATCTCTCAAGTTCCATTTTACAGGCAGGAATATTAAGAAACAAATGTTAGTTACCAAAGCAGTGGTATAGTAGAACTAGAAATATGGATTGCTTTGGTTTTGGTGTTTTAGTGCTGGTAAAATAAATGTTTCCTAGTCGTTTGTGTAAATTTGAACCATGATTGTGTTAACTATAGGTGGTTTTCTGCAGTTTACTGATAGTTCATTTGAAATCTGTAAGGTTCTTGTTGTACACTTAATTGACTGGCTTATTTTTATTTTTTTCCTAGGCAAGAATTTCTAATGTATTTTTGTGTATTGTTGATGTTCATATGTGTTATATAAATCAATACCATGCGTAGTAAGCAAATATTTCAAAAATAAAACGTGTTTTCATTTATCTTCTTATTTTATCAGCTCACGACCAGGAAGACCCCCCAAGCGTTCCCTAGGAGTTGCGATACAAGAAAATGCACGTCTTCTGCCCCATGGAGTTCCAGGCCTCTTATCACCAGGACTTATCTCTCCGACAGGTAATAAAATCCATCAGATGATCAGCCTCATCTCTTCATACTGCACAGCAGTTAAAATAAACTAATATTGATCTAACTGCCTTGTCCTTCAGGGCTTTTTCAAGCTTTACCAGAGGTTACATTATTGGATTTTTTGAGTGTTCATGAAAATTCTGTTTTGTTGCTGCAGTGACTGAAATCTAATGGATTTGTAATTTAGTCCTTTATTAATTGTAATTTCCTTACAGGAAATTCCATTAAATGTGTTATTTTAGTAAAAGAAAAAAAAAACTGAGAAAATGAACTATTGTCTGAGAGAGCCCCATAGCATGCATTTCTTCCTTTCAAATGCATGTGTATTTTAGTTCTCGTGGGATATGAACAGCGTGGCTAATGTGTATTGTATTGTAACATCATTAATGTATGCTGGGAAGATAGCAAAATGCGTGTATGAATTGTAGAAGAAACATTCAAAAAGCAGATAAGTTCACATTGCCACAGTGGATTCTATTTTAATAATCTGCATTAAATATCTTAATATGAAAAATAGCAGAAAAACATGTGAAATAATAAGCAATCCCTGAACATAATTTAATGCATATTATTTTATTCCACTTCATTAATTTATTAGTAGAGTTTAAATTAAATCTTGTACTATCTTGATGAGAGTTTTAATTTTTTATTAATTGATGTGTGCCAAAGACAAGTAAGTTTATTTTGGTAATAAATTTGGATATAGCTATATTAGCTGACTATATTCCTAAGAGTAATTATTTAAATATTCAAGTGGCTTAGCATTTTAGAATTACTGTCAAAGTCCAGTCTAAATATATTGTATCTCCATAATAACCAAACTTAGTAAAGTATTTAGCAGAATACAAAGTCACAGAGCAACTTACTGGAAAAATAGAATTAAATAAGCGGTTTTCAGGGAAATAGTGATTCTGGTCTTGATCTTGTAGATTACTCTGCTTGCAAAGCCTGTTGCACTGGGACTGAGTGCCCCGGTAGGCCCCAGTGTTCAGGAAAGTAACAAAGCTGAGATCTTGAATTTCTCCAACAAATCCAAGTGTCGTGAAGATTTCACAGTGAACCAATAGCCCTTACCATGGTGGAAGTAGAAATAAATACTCTGAAGCTGTAGTAGCTAGTATAAGTATAAAGCGTTTTACTACACTTAGATGCCACAGTCAAGCTAGTGCAACTTCACATACTGTAAATACGTGTAGCAGGGATTTAGGGTTGTGTGTTTATTCTTGTGAGCAGTTAACAAATGAGGTTTTTAGTAGCTCTCATGTTCTTGGCCCAGGAAGTTCATGGATTTGGTATTGTGTTATTACCAACAGACAGGAAAGGACAAAAGCTGCCTTGTATTGATAATTTCTTGTCAGAAATCCAGAATATTGTGTATTACTTTTCCACCCTGTATTTTTTGCAAACAGGACATCAAATTATGCAGATTATTGCATTTCTTTAAATTGGGAAATGTTTTCGAAATAAGTGTGTTAAATATGTAGAGTAAAATAGCATCATAGATGCATACAGTCTCCCATATCTTTTAAGTATCACAGTGTTTGAGTAAAAAAAAAAAAAAGTTGAAATCGAATTTCTAGATTGTTTTATGTTTGGAGTCTGAAGTGATGACTGGGATGTATCCTACCTCATTTAACTTGTGGAGCATTGTGTAAGGAGATTGGCCCCCGGGGGCTGTCCTTCAGCTGAGGCGCAGGGTGGCTGCCTTTCTGACCTTGTGAGCCCTGTATGAAAATCTTCGTGTGACCGAATGCCAAGAGTCGCAGACAATATGCCTTGAGCTGCTGAAAGGGAGTTTTGCAGGCAGCTTGTAGGCAGGAGAAAATGCTCGTTTCCACAGCGTGACAGAGTAGTTGAGGGCCCAAATGAGATGGGTCCCTATCACCAGCCTGTGACAAAGCAGCTCCACACCATTGGCTGTGTAGTCTCATCACTCAGGAATCAGAGCTCTTGAGTTATTGTTTTATCTTGTTCATGAAAAAAAAAAACACAGTGTAATGAAAGTTGAGGTAAGCACTGGATAAGGAAAGGTGCTACAAGAGCCCCTTGTAAATTCATTTTAAAATGTTGCAAACTTAATGGAGCACCTGGCATATGAAGCCTCCATTAGCTTTATTTATATCTATTAACACTTAATGATTGCTTTGCTCTGGTTACCCCTCCTCTTCAGTCTTCTGACGATCAAGTGAAGGAGTTTGTGTCCATTCTTGCAGTTGGTTAGATGGAGGTCTCTTGAAGTAGCTGTTCTGGCCACAGAGCTCACTGACCCTTCTGTAGGGAGTATTACAGAGTGATGATTAGTAACTTCCTGCAGACTTGAGTGAGCCATCTGTGTTTCCACTCCTTGAAATGTGCTGTTATTTTCATCACCCATTTGGTTTGTGTCAGCTCAGTTTACATGGTCATTTTCACATAATAAACAGGTAGTTAAATTAGGCATACTGCATTTCCCAGCGCAGAGTGTAATTTTTTTTTCTTTTAACATCTTGGCAAAGTGGACCACAGCCACGTTTACGTATAAGTAATTTGTGAAGGAGCTGTAAGTGAAGTGTCTACATTTTAAAATATTTGCAGGTACCTTCCACCTTTGGGGAATGGGAATGTTTGACTTACGATGAGACTGGAGCAGCAGGGTGCTTAAAGCTGTTGTGATTGAGAAAGATGAGGCGGTGTGCCTGGGATGCGTGCCACCAGGAAGGGCTTGAGCAAACAGCACGATAACCATGCCCAAGAGCTGATATTTAAGTACTGCCCATTATGCATTAGTTTAGGAGAAAGTGTTTTGCTTCTTGTATTCTTGCAGGAAACATGGAAATCAGCGCGTTGCCCTTGCCTGCTGTGAGGGCAAAGGAAAAGTCCCGTATGTCAGCAAGCGACAGTCATCAAAGGCTCTGTTCTTCAAACAGTGCAGGGGGATGAAGTGACAGTAACAAAAAAACCCACTTCATTTCCTATTAATGTGTAAGACTTTGTCATCAGTGATCAGTGTATCTTAACAAGACAGTTGGGACTTACAGAATAGATTTTTTGTAACTTTTAGGCTCTGAAGCAGTGGCATGCAGTGTGGAGAGAAGCTGAAATCCTTTATGTGATTTAAACCCGTAGATTAGAAAACTTGATATGGAGTGAAGCTGAAAGAGCAGCTGGATCTTTTGATAGTTACTCATGCTGACTTCAGCCCTCCTACCTGTGATCTAGCTCCACTCTGTTTTCAAGGTATCAGAGAGGGTGGCTTATGGAGGAAATCATCATGCCTCTAGAAGGTGGTTACACTGCAGTGCAGGGCACGAAGCCGTTTTCAGGGGCAGGGCAGGCCACTCTGACTGCCTTTGGGCTGGGCATTGCACAGCTGAGGCTGATGAGGTACTGTGGGCCAGGAAGATGGATGCGATCCATGTTAAAAAAATGTCTCTTGCCATTTTATTTTCCTGAGATTTGCTGTCCAGAGCTGCGTGGCCTGGCAGGCCTGATGTGCTACATCATAAGCACTTTCATAAGGAGACAGTTAAAACAAGCATTTTCTGTGTCACTAGCTGTTTGTCTAGTGTTTGTAAGAATGTAATAATTAAAACATTGACTTGTTTGTACAGACATGAATAATTTTTTAAGTGTAGTTTTGGCTTATTAATAGTTAAGAACTTGTGAACTGAGGAGTTTAATGTGTTTAATATTTTAGTGAAATTAATATTTCAATAGATATACCAAATAACAGCATTCTGAGCTAGGAAAAAAAGAAAAAAAATGGACTAAAAAAGTGAAAAAGATAAAAAGTAACTTAGAGGAGTACCATAGCTTCATGTGTTACTTGAGTTCAGCAGTGCTATTCAGCAGTCACTTAGTCTTTCCATGGAACAGAGAGGATACAATAGTATTTACTGTAGTCTTTAAGCATTTTTATTTGGTTTTCCTGTTTTAGAGGAACAGGAGAGACTAGAGGCTTTCACCATCTTTGGTGTCCAGCTGCTCTTTACGGAGGTGGGCTTGTGGTCAGGCAGCACGGCCCCACTGCCTGTGGGAACTCCCCAGTGCTGTCGACTCCACGGATCTCTGCCTTGTTTCCCCCTGGAACTGGTGCTGCTCTGGTGCCCTCCAGGCTCTCCTGGCTGAGGACCTGTAAGAGGTGCCCTGGGTCTGAAGAGCGGGGCAGCAGGGATGTCCTTTATGGAGGGGTGCAGCAGGGCTGGAGACAGCAAATCTGCTCCACGTGCAGCATTGGCTCAGGGACCAGGATTGCCAGAACCAGGCTCTGAAGGTTTCCGTGTTTGTACTGTACTGTGAAGCCTCCTTTTAAGAAAGAGTTATTTGAAGAATAAGCATTCATTCAGGGTCACTTTACAGAACATCTATTGATCGATTTCGCCGCTTGGGGTGTTAGATGTAGGGCTGCCGTGGCTGGCAGCAGTCCTGGAACCTCTGAGAGCACGGAGCAGATGATCTTAAGGTTAAAAGAACCCTTTCCTTTCTCAAAATGCTTAACTGAACATTTTTGTATGTTTACATCCTATTTCTGTGGCTCATTTCACTGTTTATGGTTATCCTTTTTTTCTTCAGTTGTCATAGATGTCACTTTAAAGTTCCATTTATAATGAGAAACATATGTACAACTTTGTCATTGTTGGCATTACCTGGCTTGGTAGAAATTATTATTTTTAATCAAAGGCAGACATACTGATTAAGGATGCCACAGCACTTCTCTGCCGATGGGAAACGTTAACAGTTTATAAATTGTTCTTGGTGACAATTCAGTAGTGAATTACTTTGATATATATGGCTAATAAATTAATATGATTAAGTTAATGAGTAGTACAAGTGTTGCCAAACTCCGCTCGTCAGGCTTTTAATGCTGCTCCACATTTGCAGCTCTAGCTTCCCCCTGTGGTGAGAGGATCAGTGCTACCTACGCACTGTCATTGTGATAAATGGCATATCCCACAGTGCCCTGCACTCCATCTGGTGTGTCCCCAAAATGAGAAATATTTTATACAAATCACACACTCAGAAGCTCAAAGGACTGTAGAAAGATCTATTTTTTCAAACAATAATAAAAATGCATATATCTCTTTAGCAACTCTTCATTTTTACTGTCGTAATGAATGCATATAGCTTTGGGAAATGAAAACTCATGTGAGTAACAGAGGAAAGTTATCCACTGCACAGTAAAGCTGACAAATAAGTTACATGCTCACTCTTTTATTTTATCATGAAACGTTCTTAGATAAAAAAATGATGTTAGAACATCTATTTAACTGGATTTTAAAATTAAAGACCACATATGCCACATGATTGAGTACCACCCCATCTCATGCTAGCAAATTTCTATGCTGAAGGGAGCATGAATTTGAGTGAATGAGGAATGCAGGATCCTATCATTGCTCCTTATAATACAGCCATTCAGTAGAGTTCTGATAATCTGAAAAACTATATCCAGTGACCATGCGGCACTCGATTCCTCTTTCCTTCTCTCTTTTCGTATTATCTTTCTTTAGGGATCCATTTTTAGTGTCTACTTTATCTGTGTGGGACATTACATTTTTGACAAATGAATACCTAAAGCTGTTGAGAATTTACTGAATGGTTAACCTTGTTGTAAATTTAATTTACACGTAGCCTCAGCTACTAATTATTGTCCAAGAAGTGTGAAACTCAGTAATGTACTTTTATTTGTAAGCGTTTACAAAAAAAATTTTAAAAACTTGATCCTGCTGAGTTCCTACATCTTTTCAGATGACAAAGTTCAACCAAAATGTTCACAGTGAGAGAATTAAGACTCTATTCTCTTGCCACTTAGGGCAGGTCTGCTCTGAATTTGTCTTGATTTGCCTATGAAAGGGAACCATTTGAAAAAGCTGGCCCAAATATCACATTGCTAACAGAATCAGTAAGTTTTCATCTGTCTGTTTTTATAATCTGCGACGTTCTTTCCTAGCAGCTTTTTGTTAGCCTGGTGTCTGATGGCATTGAGGTCTGTAATGATCCTAATATGTCTGCCTCCTTCCCTCACATCTATAACTGCCCTTAAAACTGTTTTAGCTTTTTTACATCATCACTAAGAAATGTCTTACAGTCAAATATGGTATTGGGAGGTATGAAAGATTTGTTTTCTTTAACTCTCCCTGTTGTCCAGAGGACTGATTTGACAATAATAACATGACTATTGTTGTTATTTTTTTTTTAGGTTTTATTTTTCTATACAGTTGTGTGATTATGTTTCAAATGCATTCTGAAATGTTTTCCATTTGGTAGCTTTAACCAGTATCACAGCAAATGTATTTAAATGCCTTAAGAATGCTTGTGTAAGAATCTCAGACTGCCTGCATGTCTTATACACTCATATTTTAATATAGGAATCTGCTTTTCTTTTTCATTCGTTGAATTTGTATTGTCATTGAATAACTTTTTACATGAATGGTAACAGAGAATGGCTTATTGATTTAGCTGTTTATAAGGCTCCTCAATGCACTGTGGGTGATAATCCTCTGGTAGGCAAATCAAACATCTTCAGATTTGGGACTATTACTTTGGGTGACAAGGCCTCAATTGTGATTCTTCATTTTAGAAGAAGCATATTTTGTGCTAACAGCAGAACTCTGAATATTATGGAATACAACATCAGAGACAAGGAGCATGTAGATCCTTACTGATCCTCTGCTTTGCTTTAGATTTATCCTGCAGTATTTCAGAAGACCTGTTAAGCTCTGGATTCCTGCACACACTTATATTTTTATTCCTCTGACTTGAGAGGTAATGTCTGTAATAGGATGGAAACTAGAATTTATTTGTAGGATCCATTTAAAAAGATGCAATTGTAACTAGATAGATGATGCATCTCTGGTTGCAGAAAAATGTTGATCCATCACCTATTTACAATGCTAAAATGTGCTGTGTACCTAAGTAATATTCTCTTAAAATGCAGCATTCAGATAGAAATTAGATTTGAGCAGTGCAGTTTCCCTTAGGGAAACTTCCTAAAGCTGGATTTTGGCAAAATTCTTGGTAAAACAACCCTCTTGCAAATTGTTCAGAAAAATTAGACAAAGAATAAATCTCACTGGATTGAAAAGTAAACATGTGCTATACTTAAATCCAAGTATTTCCATCGTTATAATTCTGGTCAGGGATTAAGTAATTTTAATGTAATCTAACAGCTGTAGTGCTTCAGTCCTTGTCATACAGACTTCTGGAGTCCTAAACAAGCAAAATACTTAAGAATGTTTTTAATATTAAGCACACAAGTAATCCCATTGATTTGGATTGGATCACTTGTTTGCTTTAACAAGTGCCTAAGTGTTTTGCTGCTTACTGCGATATTTCGGAGATCACGTTCTATAAGGATTCTTACACAAAACTGTGAATTCATTAAGTGCCTGTATGTCAAACCAATATTCCCTTCTGATTGTCCTAGTGTTCTTGGTCCTTCTGTTGTCTTGTGTGGACTAGGGTTGGTGAAAAGAAGCAACATAGAATTTGAAAAAAAAAATTGAAAAAGAATTTAGCCAAGTGGTTGCTGACAGGTGATGTTAATTTGTTCTTTCCTGGCCACACTGAAGAGCTCAGAGTTAAGGGAGTGGCTGGCGCTCGGCGCCCAAGGTGATGCATGGAGGTCTTGCTTGTCTGAGGATGACGGTTTGTAAAGCACGACTTCTAGTTCTCCCTTCTCTTGGAAGTATTTATCCCGGCGCAAGGCAATGACAACCAAAAGTAGAAGTTTTTCGTTCACTGCTGATGATTTCTGGATTAGCCTTTGCATGGGTTTGCAGAGAGCAGAGCTTGGCATGCTGAAAGCAAGAGGGCAAATAGGTTCAAACAAGGCCAAGTCTGCTGTGAGTCAATAAGAGGGGACTAGCTGACTATGCAAAGCAGGAATAAACTGCTGTAGCAATCTGGGGGAGAAGATTTTGGCATAATGTTTGTGTGTGTGTGGAAAACTGAGAGAGGTGAGCTTAGCAATGAAGGCCTCCACTGTCCCTCCCAGAGAAGCAGCTCACATGGCTGTGAGAAGAATGTGCTCGTCTTTCAGGCCTCCCCAACCAGAGCTACATGAGGCCAAGTGCTCACCGCAAATTAGGGTTCATGATGAAAAAAATACATTGCTTGTGGAGCATTTTGGGGAGGCACACTTTTTTTTTATTAAGATAGCATATCTGAAATAGATTTCACTGTCTGATTGTTCTCAATAAGTGAGGTCCATATTAAGATTTCACTGGAAAAGTATTAGTGTTGTATAAACTTTTTTATCACAGTCAAAATTAATAGGTGTAAAGAAAAACAAGCTGTCATTGAGCCTAGTATTATACCCTGTCCTCTTGCTGAAGAGAGAGACCTCTTCATTTCACAGAGAAGCATGCTGGTAGCAACTGGAATTGCTGCTATTGTGTGGTGCCTATTTTAAAGATAAATGTAGGACCGCAGTTGTGGAGGATTCAGTCTAGAATCTGAATTCATCCTAAAAATCCTTTGTGAAAGAAGAATAATTCCTAGAGCTACCAACCTCCTGTGACTAGAATATGAAAAGCTTTACTTCAGAAAGAGAAGTATTTTATATAATACATGCCTGAATGTAAATGACAGACATTTTATTAGGAAAGGAAAGCCTTTATTAAAATATAATGATCTACATTGTTTTTATGTAATCTAATGAATTACAGTAAGAGCCTGAGAAATGAGCTGGAAAAGGTAGAGTACTCTCCCATGAAAGCGAGCTATGATAACCTTTTTGTAATTCCTTAACATGTTGAAAGAGTATTTCTACACAGACTTATTAAATTAAGCAAGGTCACCTTTTCATTTTATTAACAGATTAGGTTTGCCAGATCATGGACTTCGATTGTGAAAAATGTGGATGAATCATAGAGTAACATATGTCAAGTAGAAAATACGTTGTAAAAATGTGAAATAATTTCAATACACCTTATATTTTTGTTTTTTTTACTGGTGCTTAATTACTGTTTTCCACATTTGCATATTAATTGGATGTGCATTAATAATAACAATATTTCTAAGTGGATTATCTCTCCTGACTGGTGGAATCTTGATCTAATATTTGCATAAAGGGAAGAAAATATTCTTTTCCACAGTAATATAAAATAGTGTTCTTTTGACATACAGTATGCAATCATTACTTTGAAAGGTTAGCTATAAATAATAACCAGTGAAACTGGTCATGTGCTTAAAGATGAGCACATACATCGCATTTACCAGTCTGACCCCTGTTCAGCAAGGCAGGAATAAAACTAACATCATGTCATCCAATTTTCTCATATGCCTCGAAATCTCTCTGTGTATGTTATAGCCTTTATATAGATACATGAAAAGGAAAATTATATTTAAAAGGTGTTACATGAATTTAACACGTTGCTGTAATTGTTTATAAATAATTTCATAGTCATGTCTAATTAAGACAGAAGATGTCATTTATATTTCCAGTCTCTAGGAATTACTTTTTTTTCCCCTGTATTTGTATCTGTCAAAAAAAAAAAAATATATTTTTAAAAAGGTAAAAGTAATGCATAAGTTTTTTGCTGTATGTAACAGAAGTAAGAGAACATCCCATCAGCAGCCCCAAACTTTGAGTAAATAAAGGAGTTAATGGGGTAGATTATTTGCACATTGTATGTATGGTTTCAAATGAAAATACATGAACTTACAGATGCTGTTTAACCTCTCTATCGTTAACAGCTCAGTAGTTCGGCACACATATGCAGAAAATGCTGTTCTTGCTACTCATGGCACACAGGCGGGGTGCAGCAGAGTGCAGTTGACTTGGCCCTGGCAATCGTAGAGCAGGTGACTTGATTACACTGAAATCAGGCAGAAAATGTCCTCTTCTGGCCACTCGAGTGAATCAGTCAAATTATCGAATGGCAAAACTAATTCTATGCCTTGGGCCATCAGAGCTGCCACTTCCTATAAGTCAAGCCTTCACTTAGTGTGAAATTGTTTTTTATTTTATTCTCTTTCATTTATTATGCTTATTTCAGCTAATCCACTTAGTGAACGTGAATTACCCTGCATACTAGAGCTCTTTCAGATGTGCAGCCTTCTCATGCTTTGGTGGTGAAATACAAGGACTGCTCTCCTTTTAAGGAACTCCCGACTCTGTTATGACCCATAGACTTAAAAGGAATATTTCACTTTTTCAGATGAGACTCAAATGTGGAGAAGAGTTTAATGTGATGTAAAATTAACTAAAAGTGCTTATAGCTCAGGTTTCTTTTATAATTCAGGTGGTTCATTTTTAAGAACTAGCAACATATACTATGAATTGTGGGCCATTAAGTATCATGTAATTTGAAGAAGCTTAACCGGACAATTCAAAAACATTGAATGTTGTTTACAGCATTGAAATATTGCCTCAAATTCTGCAAGAAAGAAAGCTATGATCTACTTGAAGTGCTCATACAGGTGATATACCCTAGGCGATATCCGTGTATGTAATTTTGTCCAAATGGCAATCTCTCATTTGACTGTACCCTCTGGTACACAGCATTAACATCTTCCAATTAAAGAAGAGCAAGACATATGGAGTCTTGTATTTCAAGCAAAGAAAAATCAAAAAGAATAATGAGAATAAAAAGTTAAATGCCCACGGTGATGGGCAAGGGAAGTTAGAGGGGAGTTCCTACGGCAGACTGTGTCAGAACAGAAGTAACCAGAAGGCATCTCCTGTAAAGCATCTAAATACAGGTTTCCTTTGTCCATAAGTTTAAAAATACATGCATAGATGCATATTTATACACAAACACATATATAAAATGTGCTAAAACAAAGAGACGGTTCAGCAGAAACCAGATGCATTGTTTTAACTCATATTCATCCAGTGCTTTGAGCTGATGTATGTTTTGGGCAGATGAGGGGACTTGAAGGGTGGAAGGAAGTAAGCAGAGCCTCAAAAAGAAAAGTTGAAAGGATCATACTGTGATTAAGATGGATGCATTGCTGACAATGTCAGACCAACAGCTGCTAAATCTAGGAGACACTTGAAAGAGTCTCTCTATTTTGTTATATATGGAAGTCAATAGGTTATTTGGGCTAAGAACACCCTATTATTCAAATTTAGCTGACCCAGAAAGCCATGCCATCTTTCAATGGCAATTCGGAGGGCTTTGCCATTTAGATAGTGGTTTTGGTATTTCCTAGCACAAAAGTGTTCTGTGTAGTCTCATATGACATATGGATATATTGATCTCTTTTTTTTTTTTTTTAAAATTTATTTTATTTTATTTTTTTCTGAAATCTATTAGCTTAGTCTGTATAAGACTTCAGAAAACTATTTTGTGCTTGCAGCTGGTTAGATTGTTGAACACTTGTCATCAGAATCTCCTTTTTAAACCTTAAAAACAAAATGGAAATGAACCAAAGTTGTTCTTGCCTTCCTGTTTCGGAGCTTCTTCATTACCATTTTTAGTTACAGGTAATATTTCTTCCTAGTAGTTTATTAATCTTATATATTGTCTAAGTATGAGTCCTAATCCTGTTTAGAATTTGTATTCTTTGATGGAATGTCTTCAGTGTACATTGTGCATAGGAAAACATCCCAAGAACAGATTTTTTGCTCATTGATATGACCATGTCCTTCCTTTTCTGATGTGTCTCTCTTGATCTCCATTTTTCATTGCATCATATTACTCTGCCTTTCCTCTTTATTTTTTCGTCCTTGACTTTTATGTCTACACTACAATTTGTGTTGACCTTGAGGTTGCCCTCAATTAGCTGAGCCATTTCAGTATCATGGCCCACACCAAAATCCTCTGCAACGTGCTTCTTATTTGAAAAGCAGAGCATCCTAGAAACTGTTCTGTGACCATTTTTCTTTTCCTTTCAAGTTAGTGTTTATTTCCAGGCAATAAAGAGAAGGAGCGATACAAAAGAGATAGAAATCTGAAGCAATAAATCATAGGAGCACTTCTGGTAGGTTTCCTGTGCTCATGCCTGCAGTGTCTGTGCCATCTGCAAAAAGAGGAGGATTAGGAAAGGTTTGGATGAGAGAGATAAATCTTATCCCTGAAAGTTCAACAAAACTCTCAGGATCCAAAAGATGGCTACCAGGGATCAAGCACAGGAATTCAGCAAATAATGGGCAGAGAGCAATTTAGGCAGCTTTTGTGTTTGACCTTAGATATGGTGGGTACTAGAGCGGCTGGGGTTCATTTTCATTCAGGGGTTCTGACAGAAACACCCAAATCCTCTTCGTGCGAGTTCCCCTACAGCTACGCATGGTTGCATGCCATATCTGTGTATGGAAGGGCTGTGTTGGCCAGTTTTCCTTGAATGTCCCTGTTCTGCTTTGGAATTTATTCTCTGGTCTGACTTCTGCACTGGCAACAGCAAACCTTGGTATCTAATGGGTAGGCAGGAAGTGTATTTGGCTTGTGACCAGACGGAGATGAGGACAGTTCGTGTTGTCGTAATAAAAGACATGGGCATAGAGCAACGCTCATGGTCAAAATGTGCGTTTGTGTAGTAGCTCTCAAGACTTTCTGTGCTGATACAATAAAAGTAATAAGATAGAAGTATTTTACTAGATAGTAAATTATTACTTAGTTTTAAGATTTGCTACCTGTGTATTTTGAAATGCCGAAGTGATTAGCCACTTTGTTAATAGATCTGCTAGTTAGTTTTGTTTGTTTTCCTGTTTTCCAGCCCAAGAAGGTCATACTGGTCTTTAAAAGCATGGGTGAACTGTGACATGTACTGTTATCACTCACATGCCACACAGGAATTTTTGCTAGATGACAGCCAGTGATATAACTCCCATGTTTGTATCTTCTGGATCACCAAATTCTCCGTCTATTCCTCTCCTGTGAAATAACAAGTGGCAATTTTGCAGTGGATTTTGTGGGATGCCATTCAGTTGCAATCAATAGCTTGGTGAAATCATTTTTCACAAGTATCAGCTACGGGGCTACAGGCATCTCTTTCAGAATGTGCTCAGAAAAAAATAAAGTTGCTTCAGCCACATTTTTTTTTCTGCAACTGTATGCAGTTTTTATATTTGATTTCATAGAATTGAAGAGGTTGCTTTCTCATAAATCAATGGTCAAGACTGGTAGTCTGCAGTGGCTGATGCTGGTGGCTGGACACGGACAGAGCATGGAAGTGAAGTGTGAAGGATAGAGCAGGGATTCGATGCATGTTCTGATTTTCCAGTCACAGTATTTCCTCTTTTATGTAGCATCACGTGAGAAGGGGACAGCTAGGCTATGGTAACAGTTTTAATCTAGATCTTTTGTAGCCGCTGATGGTTATCTGAAGGAGGGTTCTGCTGATAAGGTCGTTTTCTAGTAGAGGGAGTAGAAATGACTGCAAGTCTTCGAAAAGGAGGACCTGTGGATGCCTAAAAGTTTCCTTGTGTTACCACTGCCTCCCACTACCATTTGTCTCTTAGACACACATGGAAGTACATATGGGGTGTTTTTTCCCCTATATTTAGAGAATTCTTTTTTCCCTGTATAATTTTCTTCATTCTTTGTTAAGAATTTTATTTGTGAGAATTAGCTATGTAATGTATATATTAATCAGGTTAGTTTCTGCTTTCTCCTTTTGGTAGGAATGTGTTGCTTCTTAGTTAGAGTAATTATTTCTGATTTACAGCAAATAATATCTATGAGCAAAAGGTTATATAAATATCTTCCCAAGCTTAGTCTTAATTTTGCTTAGTGAGTGAAGGAAGATAAAAGGCAACATCTTTCCCAGGGCTCTTAAACATTAGAATTTGAACCTAATTAAGGGATTTGACTTTTCTGTTTGCTTGTTTGTTTAAATCATTTTCAGAACTGAGAGTTGCTTAAGGCACCTCTAGTGGGAGGTGCATGGTTCCTGGCACGAGAATGGTCTGGGGACTAACTCAGGGCCTTCTGGCATCCAATCTCCATTGTACCATTTTGCTGCATGTGATGATTTACTTCTTACTTCCCCTCCTCTAAGATGATGCCAACAGTTGGCTTGTATCATGTGGAGGGCAGGAGGTTGATCAGCCAAGGTCTACGAATTATTTTGTTGATGGAAAATATGTATACTTCAGTAAGGCCATGATTATTACTTGTGTCTTTAAGCAATCTTGCACTCAATTTCAGGGCATTCTGCCTGCATGAGAATAGTGAGAGCAGACTTTTATGTTGAAATTGTGGTGAACTATTGTAGATTAATTATAATTACAGTCCATCAACATTTGCATTCTATTTAGGATGTCAGTTCCAGTAAGCTTTTTAAAAATGTGGTGGTACAAATGGAAAAGTTTCGGCAAATATTAAATGTAACAATAAAGACTTTTGTTCCTCATTAAACCATTTCTTGATGTTTCCCTATAGATTTTCATCTAAACACTTGCTAATCCCAGAGCTCTGACAGGCAAGGCCTGCTGAATTAGGCCAACCACTGCTACAAATAGCTACTGCACATGAAACAGTAATCATTGCTTTCCAGTCTATTATTAGATTAACTTCATAGGGATTGCTTTTTTCTCCTGTGAGTTGATGCATAAATGACATGCTTTACCCTCCAATAAATCTAACAGCAGAGTGGCTATGACATGATGTTCATACCCCTTAGTCCCATGACAGATTATTTTTGATTGCTGCAGAAGTTTACAGCAGCTTGAAACCATTAGAATTTAAAGGCATCATTGAAATTTTACAGCGTACCTGACTCAGACACAACAGAGCTAGTACTGAGCTAAGTTGGAGGTATTGGCTCCGTGTTGCTATGACTTGTCACAGGGAGTCTTAGTTACAATGATTCCCAGCTGTCATTCAGAGGAGGCCGATACTGACACGGTGCTGCACCTTTGCTATCATACCTTGGAGAATGCAGACTCCTGCACATAATATTCCTGCGCTTCAAACTGCAACCTAGAGACAGTCGTAACTGTAAAATGTGTGAAGACAATGTTATACACAGACAATGCTTGTACTTACGTGTAGGAACTTACAGAAGCCCTTTTGAACTTTTGTTGCTTGTTAATCTTTATTAGAACTCTTACATCAGTGATCACTTTTCTTCCACGTAGCAGTAAATAGAAGATTGTATTACTAGAAAGGATGAAATTCAGTGTTAATAACATACGTGCTTTTAATAGTGTTCTTTTTTTCCAGATGTAAGAACTTTGTTTTTTCCTGATGAAACCCAGATAAAGTTTGCAAAGCTCAAGACTCTTCAAATCCAAGGTGTTTACTACTATTTATATCTCATGTGAATGAATGTCTGTATTTGGTTCTGGCTTTAAATTGTGTTTATCCATTATTTCATGCAGGTGTGTAAATTCACTGCTTTTAGATAACAGTAAACAACTGTAAAACTGCTATGTTAGTAAGAAGATGCACTGATTTCCATTGAAGTGTGTTTGTACATACCTAATAAACATTGCATCAAAATGGTCTCTGCAGGTTTCTGCAACTCTCTTCTATTCTATTCTATGCAGTTACTAAACAAAAATTATTCAAAAAAATTATATATATATATTTATCATTAGCTTCGGTTTTATATGCTAAAAAAAGTAATTGAACCTATGTCTATGATAGATATGTCCAGCAGATTCAGGTTGATAAATCTGGTATTGGGTAGAGAGCCTTAACACAGATATACTGTAGCCTCATGGTATTTTTGTAACTGACTAGTGTACTTTGTAAATAGTGACATAATAGAGAATAAAATATGAGGATAGTGTGAACGATATATATTCTTGATAGCTAAATGGAATATTCTCCAAAGAAAGATTTAAGATATTTGTCCTAATTTTCTTTAAAACACAGAAACCAGAACAGAACAAAACACATGTTTAATAGTTACATGGATTGAGTCCCTTACCAAGCTAACTTTGGGAATTAGTTTTCAGTTTTGCATATAGTAGTCAGAAACCTACTTTGCTGAGTACTCTTTCGCGTAGCTGTCCTTTTCTGTTTAAGAGAGAAAACTGAACAAGAAGCAACAAACAGATTTTTTTTTTTTTTGTGGAATACTGAAGCTCCACATTTTTATGTAGCAGCGTGCTTATGGTACACTCTCTTTGGAAATAGGACTGATTTTATTAGTGTAAAATATTTATTCCTAAAGAGGTGAATTATAATTTAAAAAATACTGAAAAGTTATTTGGAATTTCTAAATACAGACTTTTCCTACAGCACCTTGAGCATTAAAAGCTTTGCTCATTAAGTCAGGGAAGAGAATTAATACCTTCTGTACCCAAGCACGTATTACATTTGGACTTATTAGAACATGCTGCAATTTGATCTCAGGTATTCACAGCATTCTTTGAATAGGCTGTGAGTCTGAGCTCTGTGATACTGTTCATATGTATATCTGAATACCTGACTCAAATACCTAACTTAAATTTAGTTGTGGTTGGTCTAGCCAGTGTTATTACAGTAGTAGACAAGGCCGAGTGTTTTTTATGGTACTGGGCTTGCCTCTAATTTGTGACCTCTTTTCTTTCTCTCCATATGGGCATTTCTACTTATTTTGAAATCTTTAGTTTTCTAAATGATGGTGGAATTATAATCAATTAGGGTCTGTGTCACAAAACCTTCTGTACATGAAATAAAAGGTGCTGACAATATCATATCATTTCAGAATTAGGCCATTCTTCTTCTGACCTGTAAGTGCCAAAATTAAAGGGAACTGAGGATTAATCTGTTGTTTATATCCATATGTAACCTTACAACATATGGATTAGATCTTCTCTGCACCTGTAGTATAACATTTTCCTCATGCTACAGCGTAATACCTTAACTAAAACCACGGAAGCTTTCTAATGACTTCAAAGAAATCAAAAACCACATTCAGGTTGAAAGCATTTTATTGTTTGTAATTTTTAGCTTAGTGCATATTAAATGTAGTAACTGATGAGTTTAGTAGAATAATCACTATTACCATATGCAAGAAACATGCTTCATAAGTTATATAAGTCTTTAAGAACTGTTAACTTTTATAGAATTTGCTGCAACAAATCATTCTGGGAATGTCTTATACTTGTGTTTTCAATTGAGGTTCCAACATTTGGTTGAAGTCTATTCTGTACTTCTATCATCTCATAATTCCCTCCAGAGAAAAGAGAGAACAATCTTCATGTTGGGAGGGAGGATGAGGGAATGATAATTGAAACCATGTAATAAAAAGGTAATTTAGCAAAACTATTAGTTTTAGTTGTTGTGGTGTTGTTTGTTGTTGGTGTTTTTTGTTATTTTTTTCTTTTTACTATTTTAAGCCCATTATTTTTAAAATTACTTCTGTATTAAAAAGGCTGTAAAACTACAGTGGATGTCAGCACATTACATCTTAATTCTCATTTTCCTTTGCATGAATAGTAAAATCTTTATAAATTGTGAACTAAAATTAATTGAATAAACTTCAGCTGAACATTTTAAGGTTTCTGTTAGAATTGCAAAAAGCATATTGTAGACTTTTACAGTATCATTTAATGGTTTCCAACATTGACCACACCTCGAGTGCAGTACAGGAAGAAAGTGCTGATGGAGAAAAACAAAAACCAAGAACAAATGCTAATTAGTATCGTATGATTTACAGCTCTGTTTATAGCTGTAATACAGTTACTAACACCCAGATAGTTCTCCGTTCAATAAAGAGCCATTATCAGCCACAACTTTTATCAGCCTGGACAGCCAGTTGCACCAGTTCAGCATGTAGGAGAAATACTTGGAGAAATAGTTTACGGGCTTGGCCCAGGTAACTTTTCTTGCTAGGTCACTTCTAAGCTGAATTGGTTTCTTGCCTGGTTCCTACACATACCTCACACACTGGGGCTCTTTATTACATTGGTAACACAGGGAATTCGGCAAACAGAGAAGGCAATGGTGAGACCGGAGCAGGAGAGCTGCACAGGTGCTCCTAACTTTATGCAAATAACCTGTGGTTAGCTTGGTTGTGGTTTTGACTTTTGGGTGATTTCTCTCCCACCTCTGTATAGAGACGTCAGTGTGCTGGTGAACTATGAATGAATGTTCAACAGGAATTGCCTTCCCCCTAGCCATCCTCCAGCTTCTCCTCAGGGTTGTCTTCTGTGTGGTATCTTCATTAATAACTTGAGTGATGCTCTAATGTCTGCTTCCAGCATGTGCAGATTGACAGCAACTGCAAACTTGGGAAGGGAGGTTCAGAATTCAAAATGATCGTGATAAATTGAAGAGGTGACTTGAGACTGGCAAGATGAAATCCAATAAAGGTAACTACAGAATGTGGCAGCCAGGAAGGAGAAATGTGCATAAGTACAGACTGCGATATACCTGGCCAGGAAATTGAAAGAGGAAAAAGAATCTGTAGGTTAAAATGGATTGCAAATGGAATCGGTTGCTTGTGTGGTGTTGGTTTGGTTTGGTTTGTTTTTTTGGTTGTTGTTTTTTTTTTTTTCTAAAAAGTTAGTTCTTACTCTGGGTGTAACAATAGTGTGTAGCTTTGCTGGGTATAAGTAGAGCTGAGCATTTTTTTTTTTTTTTTTTTTTTTTCAGTCCCTGAGCTAGAAGCGATGTTTTCTTCAGTTTCTGTAGCAATACTGGGGCTTAAGTACTATTTACCCTTTCGAGTGCATCTCTGTTGTTAATAGATGGCAAACTCTGAATATGTCTTTGTTTTTCTTAACTTCAGTTGAAAACCTCTACAATGTAGCCATTTGGCCATAAATCAAAAAATAACCAAAGGGTATTAATTAAAGGACATACCATATCAAATATGTTATCTATTTGTCTCTAATTAAACTAATCGTTTCTAATGAAAGAAAAATGTTCTTTTAAAGTATTAATCATCTTATCTATAATTTCCATGATTTTTATGATTTTCAGGAAATCTAACATCAACTTAAAAGCATAAATGACTGTAGCAAGAAATTTAGAAGCTATCAGTAAATCCAGAATATTGTTATATAAACAATGTATTTCCATATAAGCATATTAATATAAATAGAGCAAATGCTTATAGCAAAAAAAATATTATTAACAACTGAATTCTAAAGTACTAAAGTTCATTAAAACTGATTCCTGACATTTCTGACTTGAAGAGTAGGCCTCAGCAAGGCATAAAGTGCATTAGTGCCATTTCTCAAAGTGTTTAAAAGATTTCTAAAAACATAGGTAAAAGGTTTCCATTCACAGATCTTATGTTAAACTGAATTACAAGATAAAAAATCAGGAAATTCATGTGGCAAATAGGATGATCTGAACTTTTAATTTACTGTATTCTGTAGATCAATACAAATACATATTTAAAGCGACCAAATAATTGGTGCTCATGAAATCCTTTTGTATCACTGTGTGATGCTTTAACCAGCTTTTTGCTCAGTTACATTTTAAAGTGATGCTGGGACTTGTGAAACTGTTAAGTAGTTTACTGCATGTTTACATCTGTGAATTCCTGTCCATATCAGATGCCAAGGTAAACAGATACAAGCCCTGTGAAGTGGAGCTTGCTCTCCTTTTGAGGGCAAAGTATTTTTTTGCAGCTGTCTTGGCATTTCAATTGATCTCCATTAGGCTTTTGAAAACCAGTAACAATTGGGGTCATGGCACAAAGTCAGAAATTTTTGCTGCAGTGGTAAATGTTTACAGGAAATGGTGAAACATGATGTCTAATCCTGTTAGGTATTATCATGTTCCCACCCCATTTGACTTCAGGGACATGTAAGAACCTCGTGGGCTCATGTCTTGATGACCCAGTCTGGAGGTTAAGTTGAAGAATATCCTTCTGATTGTAAAGATCGGCATCTGTGTTGCCTAAAACTGGAAGGTCCAGTTTTGTTTTCACATACACTCTAAATTTTACAAGAAAATATATATGCTTTGACAACACTTCCTGTTTTTCTCCAACTCTTGGAATTTTTGGCTGAAATTAAGTTTAACACTCTCTATTTGATTGTCTACATACCGCTCTTTTACATGTATATAAAGTCCAAAAGCAAGAGCAGCTTCCAATACATGCTAGCAAGCACTGTGAAAGGTTCACAGACCTGGAGCTTATGAGTTTGGTCGCAGTCTGTTTTCTCGGTGGGTCATTAGAAGTTAATGGGTGTATCTGCATGCAGTCCTCATAACTGCCTGCCCTCCTATGGAGAGCCGTGGTCCCTTCGTGTCCCAAGGCTGAGTGGCTAGGGTCACTCTTTCATAACCCATTTCAGTCATGTTAGTTTAACATATTTTTAGATAAGTTACAGAGCAACTGCAGAAGTACCACAACTGACACATCCGATGACAATGTCATACAAAAGTTGATATATTCCTGATGGGAATCAAGGTGGGTGCTTCTCCAGCCAGAAACACTGAGGCTGGACATTTAAGCTCTAAGTTTTAAAACCAGTCTGTACTCTCCAGTTTGGGTGTGTTTGAGTGAGGCTGTGTTATCCTTGTTGCACTTGTGGGGTTGCATGTTTCCAGACAGTGGGTACCCTGTCCTGCTTTTGCTGCCCTTTGCTGTCTGGGACATCCCACAGGGCAGGTAGAACCTTCCAGCATTTTACAAACATCAGAAAACAGCAAACTACAGTAATTGTGCTGCCATTTATTCAGCCAATACGTAACAAATTAAATTTATTGTAGTGGTTTAATTGTTTTGCATTTATCTTAAAAAAAAAATAAAATCTTATGATTACTTCATGCCACCTGGTTGGCTTGCCATTAACACAGCAGTCCCAAGGCTAGAAAATACAGTGTATTTAAGGTAAGTTTTGCCCTGTTAAAAGATCTAAACTCTTCATGTTGTAAATCTGAAGAGTCAGCGACGTGCTCAGCTAGGGTACGCAAAACTTACGGGCATTTTTCTCTCATCTGTTCGCACATGGTGCAGCGCTCCATACGCCTTCACCTAACTGTAAAAGGCATGGCGTGTTCTGTCATCCCCAAACATGCTGTCCTTTCCTTTTCTACACACGCTGGTGGGTGGGTGAGCATACAAGCATGTATGGCTGTGCACGGGCGTGTGTGTAAGCACATGCAAGTCACAGCAGCATTGACACAGCTTTTCTATTTGCTATCACTTCTAAATGCTGGGATTACCTGGGCGATTGTTTTCTCAGAATGCCATAATGTAATCTCAAACCTAATACTCCAACAACCATGCACTAATTAAAACTGCAATTATATTTTTGCTCAAACAAAACGACTTAATAAACATTATCACAAACTGTTTACCCTTCCCAAAAACAATTTATGCTCACTAATACAATTTCCCATTAAAACTGCTGCCAGGTAAATTAAAAACTCTTGAAATAGTAAGTAAGTGGGAAATTAATTCAACAGTTTAATCTAGAGCTAATAACAGTTGCAAGCTCAGAAAAAGATTGCTACAGCGGGGAGTTAATTAACAGCTTATTCCCCATTTGATAAAAGTAATCCACTCTAATTCCAGTGTAATTTACCTCAATGTAATATAAAACCACAAGCTGCTTCTGGTGCTAGTAATTATTAGCCTTGTCCTGTAGCCACATTGACAATAAAAGTCAGCAGTATCTTAATAATAAGAGGCAGTCTGCTAAATGCCCACAATTAAAGATGTAACATGAAATCTTGAAACTGCAACAATCATGTATATTGCTAAACAGACTGGAGGTACAATTTCGCTAGAAATAAGCACGTCTAATTGCTACCCCCAGTTCTAACAACCAGGTGTGCCTTTCATAAACCCAGGTTATTCCACTACAGAAAGTTCTGTCTAATAAATGCACTGGGGAGACTATAGGATACAGGTTACAAACAAGTCTGCTTGTTGTTTCAACTTCTAGTGAGCCTCTGTGGATTTAGTTTTATTATTTTCTCTGTCATGCAAATTAAATACAAAGTTTGGTACTCTTGACCTGAAATATCATACTGGGATCATAAATTCAGTGTGGCTTTTTTGACCTCAGCTATATTGAAGTCTGTTTTCCTTTCTTTTCTCTTCGTGGGGTTAAAACCAAGGATCAGATTTTGTATATTCATACGTGTATACATACATATATACAAACATCTGTCTATATGAATATATGAAACATGCTTTATTATGCATTTTCCCAATCGATCCCAGGATAATACATTCTGATAATTATTTTGATTTGCTTGTGAGCAATCATGACAGCCCACCACTAGGGAGCTCAAGCTGTATTTAAGTATTCCCACATTCTTAGTTTGGCTTCTGAGTATCTAGTAGACTCCTTGGTCTGCCTGCATGATGTGTTCTTAGCATTTTTCCATTGTCACTGATTTAGGGATGTCATAGTAAGGATAAGTTGGTACACTGTAATCATAATTTAACTTAAGTGCAGGAAATTAAATGACCTACTTTATCATATAAATACTGGTACTTGAAATAAGAAATGTATGGCATTATTTTAACCCATTGGTTATTAACAAGGGGTGAGTGGTTTTGATTTTCTGCTATCACCTAAAACATTTGTTTATAATATTGATGTATTTGAGAAGGTTCCTTCTGGGGCTTTGATGGGTTTCTCACAAATAAAACTTTTGCCTGCTGGGAGGTGCTCCACTGGATAGCAATTGCAAACAACTACAACTGAGGTTATAATTGTGGAGATTTTTAATTATTCTAACCAGAGGAAGAATTCACTTCAAAGGCTAACATTAAAAATACAAAGGTTCGAGTACTGTGTGCTCACACCTTAGTAAATGTGTCAGAGTTGGTGACAAAAATGAAGACAGGACCATAGCGATAGTTCAGCTACAGATACTGTATTCCTTCCCACACGTTCTTCAAGAAGCTGGAATTTCCTCGGTCTAGTGCAGAGGCAGATGGATGTTTAGAACTGAATTACGCTTTTAGAATGCATGAGATATGGCTGGGGACTCTGCATATTCAGCAGCATTAATGGGAGATCCACCTCAGATGAACTGAAGGTGAATAGAAACCAAGTATTTGAGGCCTCTGTGAGGAGCCTAGAGGGGGTATAATCTCCCATCTGAAAACTACTGTAATGCAGTACATCTTTACTGATACTCCTTTTGTCAAAAATATGCTTAATTACTATGAAGGTGATTAAGGCACTAAAACACCTGCCATATGAAGATAGGCAGAGAGTGCTGGGACTCTTCAGCCTTGAGTAGCAAAGGTTCAAGTGGGCATCTCAGCCATGTGGGAAAATAGGTGGTGGGGGAGTGAAAAAGACAGCCAGGTTCCTCTTGGAGCTGCACCCTGACATTTCAAGAGGTGATGGACACAGTCTGAAATACAGGAGAATCCACTTAAACAGAAGAAAAAAAAAAATTTTACTGAGAGGTTGGTTTAACACTCAGAACACGTGGTGGAATGGAGTCTCCATCCTTGGAGAAATTCACAACCCCTCTGGATACAACACAGGGCAGCTGGCTGTAGGTGAGCAATTTTGGAACTGGGGGTGGGGGGGGAGGTTGAAATACACAATGTTCAGAGATCCTTTCCAGCCCTCTCTGTTTTCCGATAATGCACTGGAATTTCTCCTTAATCCAGTGAAAATTTGTTGTTTTGAGGTTCCTCTTTCAGGCATTTTTCATCAAATAAGACAAGGTAACGGCTGTTAACTGAATGAAATATGATAGAGAGGAGTAGATTGAATGTGTGAAATGATCAATTTTTACCTGTGAAAGCAGTAATACGGACTCTTAGAGAAACTGTTGGTGTCTGACTATAACCACTTTTAAACTATGCTACCCAATCTCAGTTCATTTATGTATGTATGTGTATTTTGTCTATACACAAAATCCTTAGTGTAAGTGAAGTGATCCTTAAAATTCTGTAGGTCAAGGATTGAAGCCCAGTCTTTGTGGATGCTCAGACTAGATAGACCTAGAAATGAATTAGCACACCTCATCAGCCGCTCATCCTTGCTAATGCAGTCCTCTGTGCTTTCATTGCAGTCATTGTGTCCGTGCTTATCTGAGCCACAGCAGAGTTGAGGCAGACTTTGAGCAATTCTAATACAGCAGCTTGATCTGAATTAAGATTTCAGCCAGACTATGTGGGGAATAATTCTGAAGGGCTGGGCACTGCTGGGAAGACTCAGGGTGTTGCCTTGTATGTCTGACAATGCAGAGCTGAAGGAGGAAGCAGGCTCCCAAGCCCTGGGTGCTGCCTCTTGTGCAGAGATGGCCAGAAGCGTTGTGTGTCCACTTCAGAAATGCTGTAATTTACAGGTTGATGGATTAAAATAAACAGACCCTAAAAGAGCTGTTGTGGTTGATAATCCTCCAGTAGTACCAGCTCTCCTTTTCACTAACTGCTGAATCAGGCAAGTTAGCGCAGGACAAGAAGCGCCCATAGGAATGTGTGAGGTGACAGTGTTAGTATGATTCTGATGCACTCTAAGAGGAATCCTATTCTGCGTAGCCCTGTCATGCTTTGGCAGGAGCCTGAGAGGCAGCAACCGCTCAGCAGGAGGGATGTGGTTTCCGCAGGTGAAGGAGCACAGGAGGTGCTCAGGGGCACGGCCCTGGGGACGCGTTTTGGGGCTGAGGGGCAGCGGGGCTGAGCAGCGCTCCCGGGAGCACTGTTGGATTGCGCAGGACTCAGCTCAACACCGCGGTGAGAGCATGTACCACGGCCATGTCCTCCACATGTGTACCTGAAGCGTGGAACAAGAGCCAAAGAACAAGCCTGTGTGCAAAATACAAACAACGCTCGTTGTTTGCCAGCTGTAGAGTGCAGTCAGTCTCAAGGTAAAGTAAAATAACCTCAAGGACACGACTTAATTTCCATATGAGGCATGGTTAAGCTTATTAATCGTCAGGGATAGCTGTGAAAAAACACAGCTATCAGGGGCACAGGTTTTGACCATCTCCTCTTGCCTGTTATAAATGAGCATTTCCAAAGAGCAGATGCATTTGGCGATGATATAGATAACTAAAACCAATAAGATATTAGAGAATTTTTTCTTAAGTTCGAATTTAACCAAGATATTTAAAAAGCAAAGTAATAGCCTGTGTACACAATTAATGAGTGCAAGCAGTGTGTTTAACCCATGGTATGCAGAAATGAAGTTATGCCATATTCTGAAGGAATACCACCATTTTCAGTGGTCCTGACACTTCCATGAGAAATGCACTCCGTGGGGTAAATTGGCAGTGCAAGCAGCAACTTGTGGCCCTGGAGTGCTCCTGAAATGCCTGCATGAATAAATAGTAAGATGTTGGAGCACCATCCTGATAATCTGTGTAGGCCAATTCTGTAATCTGAGTTAGGAAACTTCACCATGCTATTCCTTTTGTAAACCCCCAGTTTCTAGCTAAACTAGAACAGTGTCACATCCAGTCAGTAGCACATCTTGTCCATGCCCCAGTAAAGAGTCCTGATGGATATTTATTTGCACTGTTATAAGTTGACCATTTTTCCCAGTTTTTGTCAGACTTTCTGCCTATTGCTGCATATTCATGGGACTTCATCTACATGTTCAAGCGCTCGCTGTTTTTCTTGTTGCCTTTTTCCCCTCCCTCCACCCTGAATTCAGTGAGCTGGTAGCAGATGTACTGAGAGCCCGGGAAAGTGAGGGTCCCTGACAGAGAGAAATTAGATCAGTCATTTTTGTAACAGGAGTGATGTGGAAGATAGCTGCAGGCAGTGGGGGCAGGCGTTGGGATTGGCGGTGAGAGGGAGGATTTCAAAGCTCCAGGTTCAGGAGAGAGCTAGGTGATGCAGTTCCTGATTTATACAGGATTTAGGCTCATGTTTACAGTCATATAACTTGTTAGCACATTTTTAGCAAGTCAGTTATGTTCTTCTTCCCAGTTTGTCTGGCCTTTCAGACAAGTTCTATTATGCTAATGTAATTAATATACATTCTAAAAAACAGGATAACAGCAGTTTATTTCAAGATTGTCTACTTTGCTTTTTTAGTTCTGTTTCCCATGCTGCCACTCAACATTTCACAGCTAATGCTAAAAGAGCCTTCTTTTCTGCAATTCTTTCTGGCATGGAAGGGCTTTCCTCTATCTCTCTGCCTCATTGACTCTCCATCTCATTTAAAAATCTTTGCTGAAAATACATCTTTTTCCCCTTGCATGACCCTCATAATTTTTATCTCTCTCTGCTGTTATTTTAGTATGTAATTTTACTTTTAAACTAGCTGATGGCCCTCCATTTGAGAAAGGGCAATCAATAAATTATGTGCTGATTGTGGATATTCTTCATCATATTTTGGTATTTCATTGTCCAGACTGTAACAGTTGATATATATTTTTGTTGTACTTTTTCACCTACTTTAGGGTATCATTATTCTTGGCTTTTAATAATTGAAAGAAAATTCAATCTTTTTCCATCAGGAAAGAGAGAGCATGAAGGAATGAATCTCCACCTGCTAAATATCATTTATATCGGTTAATGGCCTTGCTGAGGAAACACAAGCTTGAGCAAAGTTGATGTGGGTTGAGCAAAGACAGTGAATTGTTTTCTTGAATAATTTTTAGTTTATGTTACTAAATCATCAAGTAGCAGAGACAGTAAAACTCCATGAAAAACTGGCCAGGAATTTCTGAAGTACTTTCTTTTTGGTGAAAATGGAAGCTTTTGTTGAGGGGAACGTATATGGCATCTTTAACAGGAGAGGTTTTTAAGTCCTACCTTGATGCTTTTCCCAGGGTGTGAAGGAGTGTCTGCATCCTTTGGGATAACTTTAGGGTGAGTAGCATTCCAGTGTGCAGACGATGACTAAAATTTACAATTAATAGAAAGTTTGTAGCAGTGAAATCTAGAGGGAAAATAAACTACCTACTGGAATGTGCTCATTCTGACAACACAAAGGTCTGGATATGTAGGTAGGTCTGAATATGAATGTATTATGTTTAAGCATAAATAGTACCTTCCTTTAGCATGAGTACTTGTAGTTTAGTTCTTGTAGTTTAGTTCTGTAACCTTATTATGTGCTAATTAAAAAAAGATGAAACTGAGCAACTCTTGGCATTTTAGAAAGTTTTTCTGCATTGTTGTATTCTTTCTAAAAGGTGATTAAAACATACATGGTGAGAAAAGTCTCTTACTACTGTCTTACATATCTTTTGGATTAATTTAAAATTTAATGTCTGCTTATAGTAGATCCACCCACATAGGAGTTTCTTTTCCAGCATTCAGGAGTGGTTGGTGCTGGTTGGTCTTCATGCTGTCGCTTGAGAACTAAATTGTAATACGTAAAAAAAACTAGGAACATATTCTTAGGTCATCTCAATGCATGAATCCAATCTCATAAAGATTTTCATTATGGTTTGAGGGATGAGATGTGCATCTTATTCATTTGCTCATACAGATTCTAGCTGCTGACCCATTCATCAAATGCACAAGTCCAGGCCAACGGGAATGATCTCTCCAAGAAAGATAAAGAGCAGAAATTTCAAATGGAAGATATTCTTCTTTGTAGTGGCTCACCTCATCTGCCATCAGTTGGAATTGATATTATCTAGCTTGTCATATGCCACTGTATCTAAGCAATACATACTATGAGAGTAGCTGGGCGAAAAAAAAGGGTATGTGTGGGTAAATATAGCTTATAAAATAAAATTAGGGGAATTGTTTCATGTTTTGTTAAGGGAAAGCTGAAATATTTTGTAGAAGCCTTCCAATTATTTCAATTAAAATTCTTTTTTTTTGGAGGGGGGGGGGGATGAAGAGCGAGCAGTAACACATTATTGGCAATGGAATGTCATCAGGCAGCCAAAACCAAAGAGAGACCACCTTGCAATCTGAAAATGCTGATTGCATTTTCTGCAAAGCCAGTAGCATAAATATGTTTATTTGTTTCTTAGTTTTGGTAAATGGCTTAATTAATGAATATCTCATTGGCTAATGCTATGCCTGCAGCATTACAAGTGAATGTGTTAATGTTTGACAGTTAGAGCACCAAAAACTTTGAAGCTGAAACTGAATTTTGTAAATGTAAAATGGCAAGAAGTTTATATGATATATTTTCAAGTCCCTAGAAAATTAAAAGATCAGCTTTTACAGCCATGAAAATTATTTACTAACCTTTAAATATAATCACCAGTGGATTATATCATGAAACATGGCTATGTATTCAGGGTAGCTCTAATTGTGCCAGATGATTTGGTAAGAAATAATCAGTTCCAGTCTGTTTTGGGCAGGAATCTTTCACATGAAGGACACCTTCTTCAAAGGTTACTTTCCTGGTTAAACAAAAATTACCATATTAGAGATTGCTAAATTGCATGAAAAGCTCTTTCATAGAGTTAGTCCCTCTGGTGAAATCACAATAAAATTCAGTAAGGAATTTATCAGAAGTAAGCAATGCACTGACTGTGCTGCAGATAACATGCAGGAGGTATGCAGAATTCCTGAGGTCTGGTTCATTACGAATATTTTCTTAGTTACTAATTTCAAAATCCATGACAGCCATTTTCTTTGTTTATTCCCATCTTCTTAAGAACATTAACATGAGAGATATTGATAAAACAACTTTCAATTCTCTGTTTGAGAGTATGGGCAACCAAGGAAAAAGAAATTGAACTGTTAAAACTACAGCAGTGCTGCTCACTCAGAATTTAGTTCTGGCTCCCCTGAAGTTTCTTCAAATTGGCAAAAAATATTGTTTGCAAAATCCTAAAAGTAAAAATATTTATTTTAATGTGTATTTTTATTAAACTAGACAGCATTATTACAGCCATGGATTAAAGACCTGTAATGTGACTTTAATATTGTTATTAGATGGTAATGTCTTAGGATAGTGCTCTGAAGATGAAATAGTTCTCATTTACTTTTCACCATAATGAATACTAATGTGTCAGGGGACAGTAGGCATCTTTGCCTTCTGTTCAGTTTGGCCAAATAGGAAAGACGAGAACAGAAGACAACAATTAGTCATCTGTGAGTGAATGCAACTGGAAGTTGTGACTAAAGCCAATTGAAATCCAGTTGTACAGATCTCCCTCTCATTTTTCTGTTTTGACTAAATAAAATAAGAACAGACAGTAAGTTGTCCGGTTTCCAAGATTTCTGGTGAGAATTATTCATAATAGATTTGTTATTTCTACAGTGGTTTACAATACCATTTCATCTTGTTATTGGAGATGTTACACTCAACATATTATGAGCTCTTCCACGAAGGGAAAAATAACTCACTGCCTGGAGAGAGTTTATTTTCTGCACTCACAACTAGACACTAAATATTTTTGCTTAAAAACAAAAATTTTTAATCTTCTGGGCAAAATTAATGTAATGCTATCTTCAGTAAATTTGGGAAGCTATCACAGGTATAATAGAACAAAATCTAGTTTTGTTACTCTGTGCGTAGGAATATTTGTTTACCCAGGGTTAAAATTGTTCAGGGTCCCTCTTTTTCCTAGCTGGGAGCCTTGTTCACTCTTTGAATCCATAGCAAAGTACCTTCAATGCTGTCTGTAGTAAATAACTTGAACGTATGTAAAAATAGTTAGAGATAATATTTTTATTTATTAATGGTTTGCTTGTGGCAGCAAAAGTTACATATGTGGACATGGTAGGTGTTAGATGATGGTTGGACTTGATGACCGTAAGGGTCTTTTCCAACCTACATGATTCTAATTCTATATATTCCATAACAAAGACATCCTTTCTGAACCTGAGCTTTTCTCTTCAGAAATTCCAGTAACAACAAATCCCACATTTGAATCTGCAGGTAAACTATAGCTTCTTGAAATGTATAAAAAGTAAGATGTAGATTTTTGCTGCTTGACAGTGATATGGATGAGACCAAAACCTACTGCAGTGATAGGTAAATTAATATTATAAATATCTGTATCCTTCAACAAAAGCAAGTGCAACAGAATAGCAAGTGTCCAGCTCCTGAAACAAAGGAAATTATCTATTGAGGTTCTGCAGGCTCCATGTTTTAAGGCTAGAAAAGTGAAAACAATCATAGTTTCAAGAATATTGTTTTCAATGCCTGAAGAAATGTAACTAAGAAGAGAAACAGGGAATAGATTCCACATTCTTAAACGTCTTTTCCAACCTAAATGTTTCTGTGATTTATTTTTTTTTTTTCTGATTATTGTTGTAAGGCAGGGATTTTATGCATCAGTTTTACAACAGCATAGATTAGTACTGGTTTACATTTGAAGTTGGGTAGAATATAAATGATTAAGCTCTGATTTGGCTGAAGGTGCAAGTCTTTCTGTCGCAAGAAACAGAAACAGCAGGCACTAAGAAACAAGAAAAGCTTTATTTTTGATGGATGGCAGGGTCTCACAAGTATATTTAGTACATAAAGGGAGGTGCATACTTGTAATATTTGAGAACAACACAGTTAAAATATTGCTGGGTGCAGGTGTTCTGTACCTGGAAGTGTCAGATCCAAGTTTATTGGGTTTTCTAGTCTGCAGAGATCTTTGGTATCCAGGTGGTTTCAGCAAATCACATGTATTGCCTCAGCAGCAGCAATATCTTATGTAAAGTAATAAATAATATAAAAAAGAGTGACAAACCATGTCTTTTAAAAAAAAAAAAAAAGACTGTGATTTTTTTCCCTTTCTAAGAGATAAACAGTGTAAGGAAGGAATGAATTACTGCTCCATGTGGTTGAATTTGTGGCTAGAATTTGGAGAGCAAATGGCTGAGGCTTCTTGTGCCTTTTTGTTCTAAGTGTCCCTTTAAAAAGGTACTGCGATGGGTAGAGAAGTTCATGGGAAATCTCCTCTTCCTTCCCTGGGTAACTTTCTGGGTTTGTGGTCAGATACCTCTTTTTTAATGTTGATAAATACCTGACTTTTTATTTTCACAATTTCTCAGCTCTTCATAAGTTCTGTACCATTATTATAATATAGTAATACAATATAATAATATGAAAGTGAGATGAGGAAGGTCTTCACTTGTGTATAATTTCTGTATAGTTCTAAATGCCAGATGCTTGTATGGTACAGATACAATATCTTCTGTTGTAGTATGTTTTATAATATAAATAATTAATTCTTATCAAAACTTTAAAAATGTAATTTGAAGCTTGAGGCTGGTGCACTTCCTGTTATCGCAGTTGTTTATCACAGGGGTGAGCTGGCTGGGCTGATGAAACTCCTTTGTAAGTTTTGACTGTGTAGCCTGCTTAAGTGGTTTATAGGTTTTTTCACTGCTTCTAATGGCTAATGATAATTAATATTTTCTAACAATAATAGTAATTTAAGCATGCTGCTTTAATTAATGTTATCCCATCTTTTTCCTTAATTAACCAAGTTGTCTTTAGCCTGGAAACATTACTACTGAGGGTATTGAAAGTAAGAGTTTGTAGACTGTAATCCATTCCTCCCTTACTACTATTTAGTTTCAAAATTTTGATGGCCACTATACTTCTTGGAGGATTATAACTATGAAATAATTTTGTAAAATGGCCTGATATGGGGTCTTGGCTATGGATACAGTAATTTATTTATTTATTTATTTTTAATTCCAGTACCTTTCCTCAATAGTCTTTACTTTCCCCTAAAGTCTCTTGCTTTGAATACCAGCGGCCCTGACTTAACATCCCTGTTAAATAGCAACTCTTAAATTTGTCTCGTTAGGGAAGTATAATCTTAAAATTGTTTATACGTATCTAGCATTAGCACCAATAAGCAGGTTTGACCTGACTTTGTTCCAGTAAGAAATAAGTATAGCCAAATAGTTAAGAAAGGCGAAGTTTTATCAAATGTCGGTACATGTTAAAGTATTACTGAACTATTAAAACCTCAGGACTTCAACCAATTCATTTTAGTCATGATATTGCCTAAAGTTGAAGTATTTTATAAAAGCTAAACAATGCCAAATGCATTTGGCTGAGATCAAAAGCCAAATCTATTTGTTCTCTTTCATCTTCAGTGTTCCATTTCCTAGGAGTATGACCTTAGTCAAACATCTATTAAAGTTAGCTTTTGATCTTACTCCCTTTTTTAGAAAAAAGAAAAAAAGTCAATCTTTAAAATTTTCTTCCAGAGACAATCACACTATTGTGTTTTAATGTTCCAGTAGTGTGTGAGTAAATAGGATTCTCTGATGTATGTGATAGAACAGTGGTTAAATGGGACAATCATTTTTGTGTCAGAGACAAGAATCAAAAGGAAGCATTCTTCAGAAGCTGTTAACTGGAAAAATCCCCCCAGGTCAGTGGAAACATGTTAACTGGTCAGTGTGCTGCATTTTTTGGTCCTTTGATGAAAATGCCTTGTAATTTGATAACAGGTAGCTGTTCATTTGTAATACAATTTTCTCTTCACCACTCAAAGCTGCATACTGATTCATCAGCAAAAAGGTTGATTTTCTTCTCAAGTATGAGAAATTTGGTGGCTTTTTGAAAGAAGTAGGGACAGAGAGGAAAGTGGATATCACATCCTATATTTCCTGAATAGAACTGTCAGGATATTTCTGGTCATATGTAAGTTCCTACAGATAAGGAACTCAGGAACTGTCTCCAATTCACTTCTCCATGTAGGTGAAGTGAGTAGGTCTATCTTAAATTTATACTGGTTCCTAAAACTACATGGAGGAATGAAATTATGGTTAAGATTTATGTCTAACATAGTGAGCTGACTTGACTAACGGTAATTTATTAGTTCATCCACAATAATTGTCCTGTTAAACCTACTCTCATAGATACAGTGTCACCGTTTTTGAAATCTCAGTTAAAGGACATTGTAGAAGAATACTGGAAACATTTATTTAAAAGCAGTATCTACAGAACAAACAAAATATATCTTTTTATTAAACTATTTTCAAATATATCACATATTAAACTTCTGAAACTAGAGTTAAATGCTTACTGGAAACGTGCTGGAATATTACCTAGGTATGTTTGTAATAATATATGATACTCAATTTCTCAATGCGGGAAAAAGCCTTAAGGTAGACTCTTAGCTCTAAAAGCATAGCTGCAAAAAAACAGTATTAATATTAACAAAAAGCTGATGACTGCAAAGTATAATTGTAGAGGGAACGATTGCAAAGGGTGATATATTATATCAATTTACAGAAAAGCAAGATTAATAGATATGTGCAGAATTTTTCACAATTGCTAAAAACAAAATTCAATAAATCTTGGGCATAACTTATATTTAAGATATTTTAAATTTTAAAATAAATATTTAATTTTACTTATAACATCTGAGAATGTATTTTAAGATCTGACTGTACTTCGACTATTGTTGAACAAAACTTAAGCTAAGATGGTTGATGCCATAGTTTTATAAGTGAAACTGCTGTACTGTTAGCAAATTCAGGAGTAAGACCACTAGAGTTTATCTGGAAAGATTTGCAAGGGCAAAGAGAATATTTGCATAATTTTAGATTACTAAGTGTTTCAGTTCACTGACTAGATTATTCCTCTCCTTCTTAAACCTTCATTTGGCTCACAGGCTGCAAGTTAATTCAGCTTGACCAATGAGTGGAGACATATCCTTTAAGATTTTGAAAATGGTGTAGTTCATCTTCTCTGTGTTAGTTTTATTCACAAACTGGAACAAGAAAACAAGCTTCCAGTCAGTTTCTCAGCTTTGAAAAATGGTCTTTACCTTTCATAGCATAAAATAGAAATAGCTATTCTGGCATAACTTCACAAACAAAGAAGATATTAGCCCATTGGGACTAAATTATTTGTCTCCCGTGATATTTGTGTAAGTAAATGTGCCTGAATAAGCTTCAGCAAAACTATATAACTATATTGAAATAAGTTAAAACAGGAAGATCAGAACAATCAGAAGTAAAAAAAAAAAAAAAAAAAGGAAAGCTAAGAAAAGAAAATAAAGGTACACACTCCTCTGTAATCATGTTCCATACGCTCTCTGGTTGTGTGATCAATAGTCATTAATTTATGCCCCAGGGGAAAATATTGCTCTTTGTGTTTCTTTACCTGTGGTGTGAACATAGCTAAAAGTTAAATCGGGTTAGCTCCAGCCTGTGGGCTGCCTCCCATTTTTCCTTTGCAGCACTAGAAATTCACATATCCATCAACTATGTACAGAAGGTGCCCCAGCAGTGGCTTAGCTTTGACCCGAGGAAGTGTTGGGCAGCATTCGCTACCTGACGTGCTTGTTCTCATCTCACAGAAATGTGCTGGAAAGTTGCATGAAAGCTCGTCCTTTCCCAAGTATGGCTAATTGGATTGCTGTCAAAACACTCCCTAAATTGAAGTAAACTAATCTCAAATAGCTCATTTTCTTCTTAGGCAGTTTACTAACCAAAATGTATATGCCATGGCAAGCCACTAATGCAAACTCACCACAGAAGCCAGCTTACAATCATCACTGACAGAACGTAACATTGGTGACAAAAAATTCCTGCTGACTGTGTGAAGCATTGAGTTGTAACTGTTTGGGATGGATGCTTTTGTCCACTCCCTGAATTAAAAAAAATAAAAATAAATAAAGTCAGGCTTCGTTATGTCAAAAGTGCATGGAGAAAGAGATGATAAAGTAATTGCAGGTGGAGTCTTCAGTCTACTCTGCGCTCCCTCACGTGTTACTTTATTTTAGATCAAACAATTAATGGAAAATTTAGCTGGAAAAATAATGAATCATCCATTCCCAGAAAGTTTCAGTAACATTTCTGCTCTATGTTCTCTGTCGAATCAATAGTAATTGCGAATGTGGTAGATTCTACCTTAAAGCTGGAGAGCTGCTTGGAGCCTGGGTCACTAATTTCCTGAATTTTCACTGGATTCTTTTCCTTTCTTGCCAGAGACATTATTGCTTTACTAGTCTAGATACCATCCAAAACCATTTTTCACTGGGAATAAGCTGTGGTATTTCAAATGGTCATAAAGTACTAACATTTCATTTTTATTCAACAGCCAGAACTGGAAAGTGAGTCTTAGAAGAATATTTCACATTTTTTTTTATTCTTAAGTGATGCTGCTTTTGAGCCTTGTGTCTTTGAGGTGGAGCATGGGCTCCCTCTTCTCATTGCTTAGGTTAGTGCTTCAAATGAGCACAATATTTTTGCACGTTTTATGAAATGGCTACAAATGTCTCAGCCTTAAGTAAGAGCAGTGGTAGCTGTTTTACCATGGCATTCTGTTCCTGCTCTGGCAGAGGTCTTGGAAAAATTGCTTATATGAAACAAATAGTATATAGGGAATGATTCTACAAAGTTATTTAAGTAGAAGAACTAAGCATAAATTTTGCAATATGAACTGGCACAAGTTGTCAGCCCAGCTGATGGTCTGTATCCAGTGATTTCGGTAATGTTTGCAAGTAATCCCGCTGGTTTTAAGTTGATTACAGATGGATTGCTGCAGCATTGGGGGATTGTGATTCCTATGAAGAAGACAGAGTTGTATCTTTGAATATTTTGTCTGTGCTTCCAATTTAAGCTATTTCGAGTTTGAGTATGAAATGTTGTCTTTCCTGCCAGTGCCAACCCAACCATAGTAGAGAACAGTTTATTGTCGCAGTGCTTTTATTGTTCATTTGCGAGCAAAGTTTCTGTGGTGGTGTTGCCATCTTAAATAAACAGGGAGCTCACTGCTGCTGTTCGTAGCTTGGCCAGTGAAAATGTGAAATTAATAATTACTTGGCTTCAGTTCAGTGCAAACAACTAAGGAGAGGTTGGAGTACCATTCCTCCTCTATAACACTTCATCTTCTAGGAAGGGTTGCATAAGGGGTCTGCACAGTACAATTCTCAAAAGCCCTTATGTTGGTCAGGCTTGTCCAGCTGAAGGGAACAGTGGCAACCAGATGGAATGTTTTAACAATCCAGTTTCTAACAACAATTCTGAGAAGAAGGAACCTTGACAATATATTTCATCAGAAACACTGATGAAATACAATGAATTTATGGAACTCGGTATTCACTTAAAATATCTAGTTTTTTAATCATGATTTGAGACAGCTGGGACATAGCTGAGCTGTGCCATCTGATTGAAAAAAATATATATTTGTATAATATTTTGCAGTTGCAAGTAGGAAGTAGCTTGAAATCACTCACAAAGACATCCTTATTCTCAGAAGACCTTCCAACCCAATTAATTTTACAAACTCCAGAGATTTATGCCAACTCCTGATAAGCTTTCAGACATTTTGGTACTTAACCGAAAGGACCTCCAAAAACTTCAGCAATTTCCCCAACATTATCGCTTATGGAGAGGTGCTTTAAACCCACAGAAATTGATTTAAGAGGAAAGGAATAAAGGTGGAGAAAAAAAATTATTAACAGTTAATTCTAATTTCAGACGGCAGTGTGTGTGCCATGATGGACTTCAATGAGGATAGTGAAGTTAGAGAATATGTAACTTTTGGTGAGCATGAGGGCTATTATGATGGAGCTTATTTATGACTATTTTAGGTTCTTGTGAACCCAAATGTATTCTAAAACGGATACCTGTGTCCTTCAATCAAAGGGAAATTCAGTGAGCTCTGAAGCCCACAAGAAGGTGGTCCTTAAGACCTGTTTATGTACCCTGGAGCTTTCCACACTGTTTTCCTGGAGTTTGTGCATGAGCTTTCCACACTGTTGGGCAGTCTGAATTGTTCTGAATTTGAACCAAACAGATCCGACACTGGTCATCCGGCATATCACAAGGTGACAGTGTACTGCAATGTCCAGATGCCGTTGCATGCCACCATCTGTATTTCTCTTCATACCAAAAGAATTACTGAAGTTACTGGTGCATTCCTGCTGTGCAGGTTGTAAGGCCTTTTTAATTTTTCAAGTGTTCATCTCAGGGAATTGTACTTTTTCGTCTATGGCAGCGTTAAGAAAAGCATAGAGTGGTAGTGTCAGAATTTGGATGATTATGAGCATTAGTGTAATTTGTCTTCTCCTGACCGAAATCTAAGTTCTGGTGCTTGGATTTGTCACTCTTTTTATGTATGAAAACACAGTTTTTAAGTATACCACGTATACAATGAAAGAGTTTTCATTTTATGCTGAAAATTATAAATGACATCACTAAAATTGCATTAACTATTCACAGAAGAGCATACACATTACCTGTATAATGTGATCATTATCTTTTCAACAATAATTCAGTGGCTGATGTATCTGTCCCATGTATTTTTACTTGTTCTGCAACCTGTAGATCAAAGTGGGATGGTCAGTCAATCAAATATATAGAAGAAGGTAAAGGTCACAGTAGTGCAGCACACTAAAAGTATTACGCCTAATAGTCTTGACAAATCATTCTCATGGCATAGATTGTAAAAAAGAGCAGAAAATGTCACGAAATTAATCAATTCTCATGAGACATGCTGTTAGAATGAAGGAAAAAAATAATGTATCCCTCTCAGTGCTCTTTTTAGATCTGATTTTTCTGTTTCCCTCCAATAATGTAAGATGCAGTTTGGTTTGTCTTGAGGTACAGGCTACCTTTTAGGATATGAAGCCATCAGTAAAATATGCAGTATATACAGGTATTGAACATAAATGGTTGTGTTCATGTAGGTTTGGGCATTATGAACATTACCACACATAACCATAATGTGGAATTAATGTTTGTATATATTTCAAACTGAGTCCCTTGGGTTTAGAAAAGCTAACTGACAGGTCCTTGGTCATCATATGTTTCATATCCTTGATCATTATGAATATCTCAGGTAAGGAGACACTGAAGATGTTCATGTTAAAAATGTTTCCCATCTTTTAGATGGGTATCAGGGAGGGTAAGTTTTGTAAGGAGTTATGCAGGTTGAAATTATGGTGAGAATGCTAAAGAACGGAGGCAGTGACTGCTTTTGTGGGAAAATGAGTGAGCTGGAATGAAAATTTTGAATGGATTGGCACATGATTGTTACAGACCTGGGATGAAAACATCTGGTGAGCAAACTATATTTTAAAGTGAACACCCAAATTTCTAAGTTTCAGGACTGTTTGCAAAACATGTGTGAAATTCGACAACCATTTGGATCATTCCATTAGAGTGGTAGGGGCATTTTGGTGTGTACAGGTTTTAATCTTGTTTATACTCATGAATTTATACCTGAGGTTATATTTTAGAATTAAAATAAGGCGAGCAAGCACAAAGTGTTAATCAAAAATTATCAGGATTGCAAAATCAAGCCATCAAAAAACCTTAAACATTTGTACAACCCCTAACTCTGATCCCCTTAGCATTTGGCAAAGTATTTAAATTACATTATCACATACTATCTTTTACCCAGCATAACTGGTTAGTGATAGAGAATCAGTTGACCTGTTGGTGAATCAAACATGGCTGTTTGATTAAGAGAGCTGTTGGTAGGTCTGTCCCTACCTATCCACTGCAGAAGTGGAAGCTCTGTAGAGGAGAGGCAGGGGCTGCACAGAGGCAAAGAATAATGTCTCTCAAGTAAAACCTGTGTAACAGTTCATTGCAGAAGCAAATTCACTGAGCCTGAATGTGAAAGAATAATTCCTGAAAAATATGCATAATATTTGCATTGTGTGTGTGGTTTTTTTTCCTCTCAGTAATGTTCTTTTGCCATAGCATAGTTTCTTTATGGTCTGAATTTAAAAATTAGGCCAGTCAAAAATCTTCACTGTTGTCTGAAATGTTTTGCTGAGGATGATCTTCAATATTCTCTGAAGTTTCATTAACTGAACGGGTTTAGAATATTAGTCTTAATTTTCTTTTTCACTTGGAGCACCTAACAGCATATTCTGTATAACTGCTTTTAAATTTTCTACTCAAAAAATCATTTTTCCTGTAGTTTGTCATGGCTTTTTTGTTACAAAATAAGAGAGAGAAACATTTTTAAAATATTGTTGTAGCATAACAACAGGCTTGCAGGTATCAGAATAGATGAGAGAGACTCAACTGCTGTAATATGTTTCTTGGCTGTTGACTACATTTCAGCTTGGCAATGTCAAATGGTTGTAGCGTGGATTTGGGTCTGGTCTCCAAAGTGCCCTCCCAGGGCCTAGGGTGAATAGTCACACAACTTAGCCCATGATAAAGCTTTGCACTGCAGTGCTTATGCTGAAATCCCATCCTGTGCCCGCAGTGGCCAATTACTCACTAAGTTCTTTCTTTACAGTCTCTCAAATGTTTCACATTGATGGATTATTATGACCTATCTGAAATGGTAGCCAGGATATCTTTGAACAGCTATTGAAAACAGAGCAGTGTGCTAGAGCTAAAACCTTCCTACAGTTTCTTGTTGAGTCGGTTTACAGAAATGGAAAAAATCTGCCATAAGAAGACTTGTGTGCTTGGACCTGACTCCAGTCTGCCCTAACACAGTGGTCATTTTGACGTTCTTATTCAAGGCAGATTTAACAGCCATTTGTGTTAGTAGCTGCATTTTACCTCTTGTAATCACTAACTAAGAATAATTAATTTCAGCTATAGAGAAGTCTCTACTTTCTAATATGAATGTTCAAATTAATTAGTAAATTCTTGCCAGCATTTTGAAAATGTAAAGTACATTATATGTGTTTATTAATTTTCCTGTTGAAGAAAGTGGAAAAGAAAGCATATCCTTTTCAGTCTTCAAAGGCCTAATTTATTGGATGTTTCAAAATTGTTTTCACTGTTTGCAATATGGTATCTCACATTAACATTTCATACTACCAGATGTTTCATTATTTCTGTTTTAGCACATCATATTTGACCCATAGCAGCTTTGAATGCAAATAACAAACAAGCTGATGCACAATGCTTGACTGTTAGACGGAAATAATATGGCAAGGCTAAACTGGTTTTCATTTTTTCTTTTGGATATTATTAATTGCAGTGTGTTGACTGTTAATTTAATTAAATGTTTTGTTTTAATATAAGACCATTCTTCAGTTCATTGACTCACCATTTCATTTAATTAATTGCAAACCTCAAGATTTGATTACTCATAGTTCTCCTTTAGTTAATTTACTTGTTCACAGTTTTGACAGAAAAGCTTTCAAACTAATATGAAGGAGGGGCACCGTCTAACTAATTAGGGAACTGAAAAATAGACTGAAAATCTTGTAGCTAGAGTACAAGATTAGCAGATACCCAGGGTCGTGTTAAAATGCTCAGAGTCCTTGTGTTTACCGCCAAAATCTAATTTTCAATGACTGGACGTAAGTTAAACATGGAGGATTCACTTACAAGAAGGATACCCTGGGTACATCAGTGCAGGAATGTAATTGAGTTTTGGTTTCTTATGTCTGCAGGAAAATGTTTGCTAATCGGTAAATTGTGCTGCTGACTCAGGGCATGAGATGCTGTCCCCTTGTCCCCCAGTGCTAGGAGTGTGGCCGAGATCAGCGCTGCCCTGCACCGGGACGCTGGCCTCGGGGGAAGGCTGCAAAAGACCTTGCAGTTGCGATCTTCAGGCCATGCAGGAAAAATGAGGTTTTGCTAGAATAATTCCAGAGACTTCACGGAGGAATAAGCCTCAGTAGTCTTTGTGCCTGTGTATTTGAGTAAACAATTAACCACTAGCTTTAATAGGATGCAGAGAAGGGATGGAGAAACCCCTGTGGTCTGCATGCCCTCAGTGCCCCAAGAAGTCACTCTTCGGGAGCAGAGGCTGTCTAAAGCGAGTCCAGCTCAGAATGCAATTGCAGTCTTCCTTCATTGCAGCCAGAGCATAAACTCTGCTGGTTTGCATGTCCTTGAAGGGTTATTTCAGGGCTAAATTCATGTGTTGTACTGCAGAGTTATGCAGACTTGTCAAAGGGAGAGTACAGTGTGTCCTGACAAAACCGAAATTACAGACTGAAGATTACTAATGGCAGTTGGTTGTTTTGCCATATGCACGATGCAGGTGTACCTGAGCACACACCATCACAATCTGTTATGCAGTTGTAATCAAGATTCATATATAGAGAGCTGACCCAGGAACGTGGCTCTGAGATGTCTGCAGCAGCGGTGATGTCTCTGAGATCCCCACCAGCTCCTCAAGGAGCCGCTGCCCTTTGGCCAAGGCAGTGGGCAGGCTGCGGGCCACTGCTGGCAGGAGCAGCTCCAGCAGCCACGTGGTTGCTGGAAGTTTGAAAACAAATCATTGCAACTGCGGTGAGACTCGTGTTTGTTGTTGTTTTTTTATTATTTTTTGTTAGCATTGTAGGAGCTGTATGTATTTGACAATAAGTGGTACACAGTTTATTTCCTGGGTGTTTAGTGATTGATCACAGCTGGGAGAAGACAGCTAAAGGAAGAGAAATTTCAAGTGTAAATGGAGAGAAAAAACTGAAATCTTTGAAGTATGTAATCCAGCATGTCAGTTTTCGTAGTGATCCTTTTTTTAGGTGAAAGTAGAGGGATAGATGTATACATTGCAGCAGTTTCCAGGTCCATTTTTCAAAGTGAGGTACTCAAGTGAGATTCTGCTGCTGATAATGATTCATCCAACAGGATGGAAATGATTCTTCAGTTCTTTGTAGATCCTTAGATAAGTCGGTTGAAGAATAACCCTCTCTGCCACAGCTAGCAGGAGCTGAGTCAATTATAGAAAGGGGTTTTATTAATAGTTAAATTACATAGCAGCTTCAGTAACGTTAGTCTCAGCAGTCGTCTTAATTGAAGATTATGCCAATGGGTGATTTGCTGTACGTTTTCTTCCATCCTTTCAATCAGTAGTACATCCTTACTGCTGAAACCATTTGCTTTAGTCTCAGTTTTATTAGCTTTCAGAAATGTTGAAGAATTAGTACAGTGCTTTTAGTGCCTCATACGGTAAGATTCTGGGGCTTTTACTATATCACAATTCAAACACAAAATGACACAGACTGGGGAACAATGAATGGTAGTGTAAAGACTTTTCTGATACCGAGCTTAGAGATAGTATTACCCATATCTGCTTTAACTGTATGCCCACCTGCTTGGGATCTTCAGGCTGTCATGCTCTGTACATTAGGACTGCGCTTTACTCTTTAAACTTTTAATGCTGAAGTAGAGTGACTTTGGTGTGGCAGATGGCACAGCATAGATTTCTGAGACATCACTGTTTTTTGGCTTTTGTCCTTATGGCAGCTGTGTCTGGATAGGGAGCTCAAAAATGCCTGACAATAATTACTTTTAATTTCTGCAGGCAGCGTTGTGGTGATTTTGGGAATGTGTTTATTCCTTTCCGTTTGTTCCTCACTACCCTTTCTGTCTTCATTATGCTTCTGATGCAAATGTTCAGAAGAAATTTCTTTTTCTACAGGGCCCTGGATAATTTTTTTGCCATATCTTTTCACTGGACACTGTATTAAAGGCCTGAAATCACTTTGTGTTCCCTGTTTATGTCCTTATGAATAGTTTATGTATTCACTTCTATATTTAAATTAAGTAGAGTTTTGTGACTTACAGTTTTGAGAATCTGTATAAATACTGACCCAGATGAAAATATTTACTGGACTGTTGGTTCATTTGTGTGTGGATATATATCACATATTAATGATAAAATGTTACAATAAAAAAAAATCTAAGTTCATACTCTTTATTATTGTAACCTTTAAAATAAATGTGAATTCTTTGCAAATGGATTAGAAGTATAAAGTGAAAAGAAACCAGGCTGTGAGTGGGTATAAGTTCTGAAAATGCTTTGGTAATGGCTGTACCTCAAAACTTGGAATTGGGATAAGGAGCAAAAGTACAGGTAGGGCATGCAAGTAGTGCAGGCTCCTTGAAATCCTGAAAACTGTAAATTTGTCAGAAGACTTGTAATGATACTTGTTTCCTGAACTTCCTGAAAATAATTCAAAAACCACTCAAAGATCCATCCCACTTCCTTTCACTAGAAAAAAGGTGGAAAAGCTTATAGACTATTTCATCTTCTTCTGAAAGTGTCAATAGTTTTATCATTTAAGATGTATTATTTCTTTGATGGATTAAATGTAAATGGTGTCCATCAGAGAATTTGTAAAAACAGAAGTTTAAACATCAGGGTTTGATACTTGCCTGATAAGAATCCTGTAGCATTTGCAAAAGAACTTCAAAGGGTGTTCAAAAAAAAATATTTTTAAAGAAAAAAGTGAATACTGTTCAGGTATGGTAATTCTCTGCATGAAGTGAGGGCTCAAATGATCTAGGAAACGAAATTGTTGACGTTTTCTGGACTCTGCTTTTGTATGTTTGTAGGTAGTGCATACTAGAAATGAAATCAATGTAATTTTGAATGTATCAGTGACCGAACAGTGAAATGAATGCATAGGTAGTGTAGGTAATACTTACATGTATTAGATCTGGCACTAGGGCTTTTGGATTACAGGAGTGTGCAACTTCAGGTTATGAGTGTAAATGTGGAGACTCTTAGCCGAGATAGAAGGAGGAGGACAGGACTGGATGGCTTGTATTACTTCCATCTCATAACCTATCATCTCCAACGTACTGATATTAATGAGGGACATCTTCAATGAAGTTTACAGGATTGCTGTAGCCCTGTATGATGATACATACACCTCCCCCCCATGCATTTGGAGTCTTTTGATTGCTTGCTCACTTAAGTCATATTAAAATAATGAGAACTTTTGTGAAGCCTATTATAGCAGCAGCACAGCTAATCTAAATGTCAAATTCATAGTAGCTTTTAAAATAAAATATTTTCATTTATGGATGTGTGGCGGTCGAGGATATGAAAATTATTAGTTCACTTTAATCAGTATCTAATGTCTGAGCAATACTTTTCATAAATAGCAGATTATTTAATTCTGGTTTGATATATATGTCCTTGGGTAAATACAACATGCACTACCAACCAAAAAAATTATGTTTTTTGGTAAATGCAATTCAGTGTGTTTGTGGACCTATCGCACAGTCAATTACAAGATAGCTGATACGAAGCATTTAGCTTCCTTTGTAGGAAATGAAAAAGCAAGTCATTATTTACTGAGAGGAAGATGGTAAAACCCGTTTAATCCATAACTGAATGAATAAACAATTATACTTGTAAAGATCTTTGGGGGTTACATGTCTTTTTCCCCTGTATTTTTCTGTGGGACAGATGATCTTCAGATAACAGATTTTCAGGGACATCTTGCCCAGACTAAAAGTAATTTGATACTGTCTGGAAGAACATTTGATCTCTTAATTGACCAATTCAAAATGATGAAATTTGAAAAGTTTACTGTCATGAAATAAAGATATGGGGAAATCTAAATTAAAAAAAAAAAAAAGAAGAAGAAAAACAATTACATGGTAATGATGATGGTAGCCTATAACCTAACTGTACTCCTTCTCTTTTACTATTGGAAGTTAATTGGTTTTTAGTCACTTGAAAATCTCCTACCACTACCCCTATTAATTCTGTATATTTGTGGTGTTGCTAATGGTCTCTTTAAGGTGGGATTGGGTTTGTAATTACCTATATTGTACTTTTGTAGCATTTCCAGTGTCGTATTTTCTAGTAGCAATAATACTAATCTGAATCAAAAAACTTCAGAGAAATATTTTTGTATAGAATAGTACAACATTGATTTTTTTCCACATTAATTGGCTTCCAGCTGTTGAAATTAAGAAATACTGTATCTTACTAGTATACTTGGAAATTTTTATCAGCTAAGTCAAACAGACAGTGATCAAAGTGACAAAGTGATCAAAGTGACAGGAAATGATACTTAAAAGTATAATCAAAAGGAATAACATTAAATAAATATTTCTTTACACTATACATGTGAAAAAAGAAAGAGAAACACAAATGACTTGAAAATAATGTTCACGATAACACTATAGAATAAGAATCTGTATTGAAATTGTGACTTAATGAAAGGAATTGTCTTGTTCTTGTTCTTGTATCATGGTATACTGCATTTTATTTATTTTTATTTTTCCAGGACTGACAGCAGCTGCCATGGCAGAAGCTATGAAGTTACAGAAAATGAAACTAATGGCAATGAATAGCCTCCATGGAAGTGGAAGTCAAAATGGAACAGAATCAGAAAATGAAGAACTCAACTCTAATGCAGGTAAGTAATCCTGTGCACGTGAACTGTAGGGGAGGTCTAACCTGTTCTTATCCATTGGAAACAAAATCAAAATCTATCTCAAATTCTTGTGTTCTTTTATTTTGTAAACTTTCCTCTGCCAGTATCAAATCAAAATCACTGCTCCTATTCCTCCAATTTTCCTCCTAACAGCCATCTTCATTAGTTTTTTGAAATAATAGTGGCGAGAGATTGCTAGGTAAGGATACAGGCATTTTAAACCATTCTCTGAGTAAATTTGTAGTAACAAAATGTTTCTCTTTTGGCAATAATACAGTTGAGTCTAGTGTTTTCCTGTAAATTATGGAAAGTTTCCAAAATATCAGGTTGTTGGAGTTGAGTGTGAGTCACCACAGTTCACTGGAGGAAGGTGAAGTAGGAAATGCTAAATTATGAGCTTTCTGGCTTTTCTGCATTTTGTTCTTTCCTTGAATGGATATTTGCAGCTACAGCTATGAAGGAGTCATGATAAACATTTGTTACGGCCTACCTGGCTTGAGTGACCTTGGAAAGAAGGCGCTGACACCAAACACAAGTTCAGTCTATGCTGTTAGAAATATTAGCTTGGACTTGAACTATGCTCCCTGAGGCCCAGCTCCACAAGAATAAGGTTCAAAGTTTAAGTCAGAAAGGGATCTTTTGAAGAGGGTATTTTCTTTTTTACTCTCATGTCCTTTTCAGGTGAATAGAAGAGATTTTACTTGGATAGTGTAGAGAACCTTGAATAAGATAGAGCTGTTTTGTGTCAGGAAGCTGCTGGATACCTATTACAATAAGGGCAGGTTCAGCTGGACTTGCTCTTTTTGACACAAACAATTCTACAAAACACTCTTTGTATTTTGGAAACTTGCACACATTCTTTGTTTTCATTACCGATTCAACAACAGAGGCATTGTCTGATCCCTCATTGCATTCAGATCTCCCATCGGCATTCGCACATATCTGAAATCACACATGTGTCTCTAAAGACGAAGGCACTCGAACAGTTTGCTTGGTTGGATGGTGTATAGTGTATATGCATTGTACCATCAAAATGGTAATTTATTAGACCAATAAAGCAGCAGCTGGGAGGTCTTAGACTCATTTTCTAAAGGAATAACTTTGAATTCATGACAAATTATGCACAAAGCAGTCTTTCCAAAAGTGGTATTGCCTTTTGCTAATTTTGTGTACTCATCTGTATTGAAGAAATCTGGCTTCTAATTCATGCATTAAACCCTTCCCCAGCTTTCTATTATGTAGAATACGTATTTCTTATTCACCTCTCAGACCCTAATCAATTAGTGCATATTGAATTCAGAAAAATAACACTGAAAAAGCATATTTAGTTCTTATTACTCTTGTAGTTTGTGTATAGTTCAAAAGGAATTATGAAGTTTCACTGAATGCTAAGAATTATGACTGAAGAAGATAAAATTCCTACCGAAAAGCAAGGAGGCTTCAAATGGAAAAGATGCAGAATTAGTATGAAGGTTTTTTAAAGCTGCTGTACAAAGCTCGCGAATTTCAATGTTCATGGTTTTTGGTGTGTTTTCTGTTATGGCAAAATTTGTTTTCTTATTATGGTGAGAGTCTGCAGTACAGTAATAATATTATTTTAGGTACATTGACAGATTTTATGGGGAGTATCATGCCAGCCTTTCTAAAATACACCAAGAGCATGAATATTAAATTGAAGTTCTCTGCAGTTTAGCAATTCAATGAGTTACAGAACTGACTCAATACCAATTTAAATATTTGGAAAAATTCCCACTGACTTTAACTGAAGTTACACTGGGACCCAAGGATATAGATATGATATCAGTTATGTAAAGATCTTTTCCCATTCTTTACCTTTTTCATTGCCTAATTCAGTAAAACTACCAAGAGCAGATTCTCTGGATCAAGTCCCAATATTGCTTGCAGGAGAAGAAATAAGTCCTTAACAAAAAGGACTACTACTAATATACTTATTATCATTTTCCCATTTTTTATTATCTGCAATGCAGTAGGATGTATTTTATGATGCTTAGTTTATCTCTTTCTTCGGAAGGTGTTTTTTTTTTTAAAAAAAGATTTACACTAAGCATGTACAGCAGGACTTGTCAAAAAGGAAAACCATAAATAAATAGATGTACAGCTTAACTAAAATCATCTTATTTCACTGTACAAAATAACTGAGGAATTACCAAATATTCACTGTAGAAACTCGTTGGAGAATAAGGTAGGACCTGAAGAGAGTCGGCATTGTGTTTAGAAGTTGATATACACTTCAAAACTTTGATTCATTGTGAAGAGAACAGCCTGGTAATTCTGTGTGCATGAAAGCTTTACCAAATGTTTGTTTTGCTCTAGACTGTTACAGTTTAAATGACTATTAAAAACAAAATGGGAATGCAGAATGAGAAAGAAAATTGAATTTTGAAATTTTTGTTACTAAGAAGAGGCAAAAAGAAACAGAACAAAGGAGTCAGAAGCCTCATAAGTGAGGAAAACATTTTATTTTAGGAGAGAGACCTACAGTTTCTTTGATTTGAGGTTGTGTTTAATAGCTTCTGTAATGGCTGCAACATGACTCTGCATCTAGATTTCAGCATGAATAACAACCTGTTCGTGTTTCATTTAGCTCCAAATGAGAAATTCTGTCTTTTATTGTTTTAGGAAATTAGTCTGTGTACTGTTGCTCCTGGAACTTTATAATTAATCACTAAAGGTTATGGTTGTGGAGAGTTTGTGGGAAATAGATGTCTGAATGATTATAATTGTAGCTGTCAAATCAGAAATATAGTTATACAGAGCAGGGTACCTTTGCTTTGCCTTTTTTTTTTTTTTTTGTTCTTTTTACTGTAACAAAGACTTCAGGGGTTGTGGGTTTACTTTAAAAAGCAACTGTAAAGATTTTTTTTTTTTTTTTTTTTACCTCAAAGTTACACATTGACTTCCTTTGGAGAGAGTAAGATAAAGCAGCGCTAAATATTTCACTTCAGGGTGTGTGCCTACCTCCTCTTTCCAATAGTCTGATAGATGAGTGGAATAGTCTGTTTTGCCAGTGTTTTTTTTTTTTTTTTTTTTGATAAACAATCTAATTGTTTAGTAATAAGTACTGAAACTTCATTGCCTGATATTTCAGAAGTGTGTCATTGTATACAGGTCATTAGTATAATCAAAAAGTGGTGAGAACTTCTTGTCATATTCATTTCAATCCCCATCTGTATCTGTTGAAGTCAGTATGAGATCATCTTGAATGTGTTTCTTTAATAATGCCTAGAATGTCACTTGGCAGTTTCATTCTCTCTTTGTGTGCATATGATGGATATTTTCTGTATCTGAAAAAAGATTTTCTGTATCTGAAACCAGAATTCAAGCTATCAATTTAAAATCTGAACTCTAACTCAGGTTCACTGACTACAATCCTTCAGCTATTGTATTGCGCTCTGGCAGATACAGGTGTGGAACTGGATCTTAGAAGAGTGTCTAAAGAAGTGCGGAGTAAATGTGCTACATTTTTGCTTCTAGTCCATCTGGTATGATTTTGCCATCAGGTCCTACCTCCTTTTCTGATATTGCAGTAATCTTGATTACTGATTACTGGAGGTTAGTACTGCAAATAAGTGATCTAAAACAAAACAAACAAACAAAAAAGCGCTGCAAGATACAACACAGAAACTATGAAAAAATGTACCTTGAAAATAATACGTTTCCTTGTTTTTTTATTTGAACTAATTCATTAGTTCAGGGCTGGGAAGAACCTTGTTAGACATTTGAACATTAATGTCCTCCTTCCCCTCTCTCTTCAGAAGAGAGAGATTTTTTGCACCTTCCTACTCATCATATGAAGTGTTGAAACAAACTTCTCAGGCAGCTGAAACAATCTCATGTTTAAACCGGCGCTGTAGGTTCTGTGGCCCCGCAGTCCAGCTGATCTGTGGTAGCTGTTCCTCATGGCTGGGTGTCTCTGTCTCCATGTAGACTCTGTTAAAAAAGGCTGAACTGAGAGAGCCCTGTAGTTGGGGACGTGGAAGTAGCCGGGTCTCTGGAAGATTTGAAGATTCCCTCTGAAATCTCAAATTCCCGGTGGCCATAACTCATTCATAATCCCATTCCTCTTTTTTTGGTTACTCCGTGTAAGTCCTCAGAGGTGAGACAGTCTGCTGATGGCACTCACGGCGCAGCTGGAGACTGCCTTGAGGCCAGGGGATTGCCATAGCTAAGGCAAGTCGTGCTGTGAAGCCTGCTTGATAATACATGCCGGAGTGGTGTGGCTTTCGTATTCCTCTTTGGAAAATGAGTGAGATCAAGAGTCCGAAGCTGGCAGCTGAAGCCAGGTATGCTGGATATGTCTGCAGATTGCTCAAAGCCCAGCCATGCGATCAATATTGTTGTTCTACAGAAATAAGATGAACAAAACAAAACCTGTCCGGTTGCACAAAAGTGTTTATAAAGATCATCTGTTTCATCATCATGCAGTACTAATATTAGGTGAAGTGGATTCTGGAAATGAGCACGTAATTGCCTGGAGAAATTTGAAACTTGAAATCAGAGCAGGGCTCTTTTTTTTTTTTTTTTTAATATCATGGTCACAGGTAATTTGTACAAGTGTGCGGTAGAACAGTAATATGAAAGAGAGATTGCAAAGTACAGTATTTGTGATATTACCTGAACATCCTTCAACACTGTTACCCAGTTGCATAAGCAAAGAAGGATCGGTGCAAAGTAATCCGTGACAGTATGTGTTTGTACAAAACCTCAATGCAAAGAATAAAGCAGTTGTTTCCTTCTGTTGGCTTTTGGAGTTAACATGCATGATTTAATAAATGTGTTTTGCTTTCCCAAGAGAGATATCAAACAGTACTAAGTGTTTCAGCGGTATTTCCTTAGGAAGTCAAAATGTTATTCTGTATGTAGAGTGTTGTTGCTTAATTTTCAGACAAGGAGCTAAGTTAGGCAGAAAGGAAAGGAAAAACACCCTAGCTTTTGGCATATGAGGATCAGAGAAAAAACTCTTCATAGAAAAAAAAAAGTGTTATCTTTTTATCCTTTTTCCCTTCAGTACCTGCCATGCAGTTTTCTCATAAATGCAAACATCCTTCACAATCTGTTTAAAAAACCACAAATACATCACTCAGAGGAATATTTAAGGAACCATCAGGAGGGAAAAAACTCATTGGTTTAATGGAATGCTGTCAAGGAAAATCAGCATCACAAACGACACAGGGGCAGAATTGATACTTTTGCACTGACATGTTAAAAGAAAATCCCATGCATTATTTAGAAAACCCAGAAATCTGTCAGCTGTATGATTGCCGAGTTAGCAGAAGCAGGAGGATGCTGCTCAAGTTGAAAAGAAACGCGTAGGCACAGATCCATATTGTAACCTTTCATGTTCTCCACCCACCATGAATACCCAGCTATTACACGGTCAGCATTTTTTTAGTTTTCCTCTTTTAAAATTTTCAAGTGCTTGAAAAGTCAAAAGAGGTAGGTCTTTTATTCTAAAAAGCAGGATGCCGAGGCTGTTATTTTATTGTAAGAGTAAAAATGACAAGACCAGAGAACAGATTTTTTAATCCTTGACTGCCGTGCAGACTTCATAAAGTCATTTTTCCTGTTGTTAAAGCAAGTATCGTTTGTGTAACATGAGCAGAGAGCTATTGTTTCAAAGATGATCATTTTATTTAAAGAACACAAAACGTTCATGCCATTTTAAAAATACAACCAGTCAAAACTACTATTAATATTTTTAGAATCAGATGAAAAGCTTGTCAAGCACACATTTCATTTTCTTTAATTGCCCTTTTGCCAGGAGGAGTATACACAGCTTTGAAATAAACAAGAGTTAATACATTTTGTTTTCTATATCTTCTCATCCAAAAGCTATTCAACTCCAGACGCGGCAGATATATTAAACCATTTCATCCTACAAATGGAGACATCCGTGCTATTTCTTTAGACACATACCTGCTTTGTGTGAAGTGTGAGGATGCTTGCTTCTTGTGCTGGACATTGGGAATAGCACGTAGCAACCCGACGGGTCTGCCTAGTCCTGAGCGGTGAAGTGAGCTGCCAGTCCCCAGCCATTGATCACCAATGGGTCGAGCACTGGGATGGGTAGGGTAGGTAGGAGAGGGAATGACATTCTTGATGTTCCTTTTTCCTTAAAATGCATGTGAGAACGGCTCGTGGCGTGGCATGTGTCATTACACAGCTGCTGGGAGCAGGCTGGGAGATGGGCAGTGGTGCTCAGTGCCGTGTTGAGGCAGCTCAGGAGCTCTCCCGAAGATCAGGAGGGAGCACAAAGCACATCACGGCTCCTGTTCAGCTCACTGCTCGGGGATGGTTGTCTGGGGGAGGCTGGAGGTTGCAGCAGGACCTCCACACTCGTGCGAACACCTCGTAAAGCCCCTGAACACAGCATTGTTCGGGGCTAGCTCTTGGCACATGGCAGGCTGACATGGGGGTGAGGCTTCTCTATCTAATTACGGCATGTATGGCCCCATAGGTGACTGGCTGTGGAGACAAGCTCTGCCTAAAGGTTTGTCCCGAGGCCATAATATTTGAAGTAAAATTCACATATCAATGAAACCAAGTGGCTTTCAGGTTGCTCATCCACACACTGGTTTGGAGGTATAAGTTTCTTGAAGTTTCCTGAACTCACTTGCAAATGGTATTTAAGAAGTTGTTTAAGAAGCTTTCTTTTCGAGTGAAAATGGAGTGAAGGAGCTCAAATGTTGACATAATACTGAGGGCTTGAAAAGCTTTACCAATTTGCTGCTTGTCAGAAAATGCCCGTGGCTGCTGGCTGGTACAGAGCAATTAATTCCCAGCACGAAATCTGAGTGGAACCTTCCTGGAGCCAGAGACTGATAACTCTGGAGGAAAAGCTAGTTGTGCTGTTTTCTGTTTTAAGATACAGCTCCTCAACATTAGTTGGGAAGTGATAACCTGTTTTCTGGGTTCAGTTGTACCTTGTTCGTATTTTGCTGTGTTCTATTCCATTTCCTCCTAATGGTGCCACTTTCATGAGCCCTCTTAGCTATCCTGAGCCCCTAGTCTCTGTATGTGAAGATTGGAAAAAAGATGCACATCTATTTCTTTGGCAAGAGAAAGATTTCAGATTTTTTTGTTTTGTTTTGTTTTGTTTTGTTTTGGGGAGGGAGGGGGCAGCTTGGATTGGGGAGTGTGAATATCAGTGGATAGCTTCTGCTCCCCACCACTGGATGGGATTTCATATCAAGAATTTTAGGAGGCTTTAACGAACCACAGTTTCAGTGGAGTGCAAAAATGAATTTGTTTCTTGTTTGCAGACTGATTTAAGGTCCTGCTTCAGATATATTCTTAAACAGTTACATATAGAATGCATATGACTACTTTAACTGACTTCTAAAAGAGTATTCTTATCCATTTAAAATTAAATTTAAATACTTCATAATAGATATATATAATTCATACAAATGCCGATTCATCAGCTAATATTTATATCTTTAGATTGACTGACACCCAACTCTGAGAAATGTGAAGTAATTCTGGCTGTAGTTTTAAAAATAATAAATATAACTTAAATATATAAATATGTATATAATATATATATAATATATATATATTATATTTATATAAATATATATTATATTACATATATAAATAAATATAACTTAAATATAACTTTACACATGATAAAAGTAATTGATATTTATATAAACTTTTAACTGAATCAGCTAATGTAAACCATCCTAAAGTTCAAGCAAATTTTGGTATTTTGTAGGCTTCTTTTTAGAAAAGTTCTTACTGAATGTCTAAGCTCTGGGTTGTGTGAATGCTTTTTGAGTGGGTAATTCTCAAGGGTATATTTTCCATAGATGCATTACAAGTAGATGTTGCTAAATGGTTATGAATGGGGAATATATATACTTGTAAGCTTATATTTCAACAGTTGAACCTATCACACAGTCTGCTTTCTCTGTATATTTTGGCTGCTATCTTATTTGAAGCCTAAGAACTGCTGTTCCTTTTATTCAGAGCATAAAGTACTTTTTTTTTTTTCTCTTCTATAAAGACAGAATGACTTACAATGGTTTTTAAGTTTTGCTGGAACAAACTTAATATAGAAATCAAGATTCCTATCTATTCAAAAAGCTTCCTAACCCTAAATAAAATACCTCTGGCTGCACACAGCGTAACCTCTCTAGATTCCTGCCATATCTGTGATCGGAACTAAGTGCAGCAAAAGATAAACTAATGACAAAATGCAAATGTTATGGCCAAACTGCATGGAATTGAGAGCTTTCACATGTCTGTCACCTTTCAGATCCTTTACAAATTTATAGTCTCAGAGTGCAGAGGTCTAAATCTTCAAAGCTTGAAAAACAGAGGTGCAGCATGAACTAATCTTCATTTTTTCCCCTATCTTCTTACAGCAGCACTAATGGAAATGTATTTTGTTTAATGACTCTGAAATCCTGTTTGTAATTAGATGTGGGAATTGGTCTTACTTTGTAACAGATGATACTGGAATAATAATATGAGAGATGCTACGCTGAGACCACTATCCTCCTAAATCTATATCATTTTTCATTTTATTGACAGGAAATGTGTTCCTGGAACAAAGAGATTGATTTTAAAGAGTGGAAAAATAATTTCTAGTAAAAACTCAAATGAAAACATTTTAGCATTACTTTAAGTATATCACAAGAGTACATTAACCTTTTCACTTCGTTTTTAATTTTGGTAAACAATCTTGTTATAATTGTTGCTTTGTCACTGATACAATCTTTGAATTAATGCACCAAAAGGTAAAAAACTTTAATTAATGACAGGGTGCATACAATTAAAATGCATATCATATTTCAGAAGGATTATTCAAAATAATTAATTTTGTCTGTTAAAACACTTTTACAGTCACAGATGAAGTAATTAGGAGTGGGCACAGAACATGTGAGTGCAGCCCAAGCTCTCTCACTCTCTCCAGAGCATTAGTCTTCTTCACTAGGTGAAGATGTCATAAATCATTTTGGCCACTCTAGAGTCAAGGCCACATTTTTTCCTTGGTTATAATTTTCACATTTGTTAGTAGTGGAAGGTATTCGTCGTTAATATCAACCTGCAGAAGGAAAGCAGGTTGTTGAAGTGGCTGTTGTTATGACAAGATCTCGTTTCTCTGCAAGGCAAAGGAACTTCCATAGCGCTGTGGGGAGCAACGCTTAACCAAGCAAATGTACCAATTTTGGGACTTCCAGTAAAAATTTCTATTGACACCAATACAGACAGGATGCACTGCACTTTAAAAGGGTAAAACATTCCAGTTCAGACATCTTAGGAGGTCCCCGTGTGTGCCGAAGGACAGGCTGTTGTGAAGAGATCCATCCCACCCTTCGAAGCAGAGCTGTTCTCTCTTTGCGCAGGCTTAGGATGAGGAGGCATCTGCAGGCCTTTCTGGGAAAGGGAAGGAAAAAGAAAAACATGATTCCAGATCTACCTCTCTGAAATGCATTTTGTAAATCATTGATGGATAAAACTAAAACTAGCCTTGAGAGCAGGAACTATCAACTGGTGATCAGCTGAATTCGGGTAATTTTGGAGGCCAAAAATGCGAAGTGTGCCTGTTTCTCAGGTTTTCTGTAGCACTACCAAACAATAAAGTACCATATGTCAGACACATTTTTTAATTTTATTGGAGAGTTGGAGGTCCTTGTATGTACTCTTTCAGTAATATCTTGTCTATCATTTTGCACAATGTAACATACTTGTTTTAATGCTATGGTTTGTTAATATGCTTACTCAATGCATTCTAATTTCCAGTTTATTTTCCATTTTAACTTCCAGTTTCAGTAAATAAGGATGCAAAGAATCCAGTATGTAAAGAATTCCACTATTACAGGAAAAATAAATGCTGATGATAGTTACCCTTATTGATATTAGAGACTGAACTACAATCTCACATCAATGATATTTTAACAATAAAAAGTACTTTAATATTTTAATTACATTTTAAAGTCTGGAACATTCTTACTCTTGTTAAGGCATGTGTAAGTTAGGATGAAAACTGGGATATTACCTTTGATGCAGGCCACATGCTGAGAGTCCCCCAAAGGATGTCATTGATAGTGATGCAGCTGCCAACAGCAGGAGTCTCATGAATTACAATTTTAATCAGATAAAAAAAAATAATCCCCTAACATACATTTAATTTATATTTGAGGTAAGAAATGTGATCATTTGGAATATTTTCTTACTCGAAAGAGTAGCATTAGTCCAAAAACATTTTTTAATTTTTTTTTTTCAGTTAAGGATTCAGCACTAGATTTTTGCAGAGTGCCCTGAACTGACATTTTTGCAGCTGAGATTCGTTAGCAGTTTTACTTGCAACAGTTGGTGCTGTTTAAATGTCTAGCTGATTTGTGAATTTGATGAGACAGAAGTCACAGTGGTCTCAAGTAATTCTGCCTTTACCCATAAAGTGAGAGGCATTCCTTAGTTCTGGAGTATGGGTGAACAAGACATACACAGATCAAAACCTTATTACTTTTTATAGAATACCTTGGCTATTTTAAATAGTAATATTCAAGTTTTGTTTTCCTTTATTAAAGTCTTTGTTCATAAGGAAATTGGGATAATGCATTTATTTCTGTGATTTTAAAAGTAAGCATATGACAGTTTTGCATAATAGGTTATGCTTTCTGCTCCATATTCTGTTTAAAAAAAGGTGGAATCTAAAGCTGTGAGTGACATTTTGGTAGAATTTTAGCAAGTACACACATTACCAAATTAAAAATAGATACAGGTGGGTAGTCTGTGCTTCTAGCTCTTTTAAGAAAAAAAAAAAAAAAAAAAAAAGAAAAACACAACAGAAAACTACCACAATAAAAAAACACCAAAACCAACCAAACAAAAACCACACCAACCCTCTCACTGTGTACAATCAGCAGCAATTTATCAGACCATCGTAGTTATAATTATGGAAGACAAACAATGTTTTGTCTGACCAATAATAAATGTACTTTTGTCACCAGAGCATGTTGGCAATCTTTAACTTCTATGGTTGCAATATCTTTTTTCCAAACTAAATTCTTATTCTTACTTTTTTAAGAGCATCATTTATATTAATTAGATCACTGAAAGCACAGCAAGCATGCACCTGATGATTTTAGAATGGTTCTGTCTCTTCTAACTGCGATGTTTCTGACGAGCAGAATAGGTAGGGCTTTCCTTGAACCGTTCCTGTAGCTGACGAGGAGATCCTGTGTAGGATTCTGGGCTGTGCAACTAGGCTTGTGTGGCAGGCTATGTTGTGGCATGAAGATCCAGCTCAGGTGGTAGGTGCAGCTTAGCTGTGGCAGGGTGAATTCATAACGGGCTGTTCCACCATGCAGTTTGATGCTGCCCCTGGATCCGAGGTGTGTATTGCAGTTTGCAGTGTTCAATGCCACCGGAAAACAGGACTTTCAGGCTTGTTTCCTTAGCCACTTTCCCAGTGAAGTAAGCGTTCTGCCAGCATCGTGTCTGACAGAGGTGGCTGTCCAGCTTTATTTCAGAAACTTCATAGGATTACCAGTCGTGGCCATTTTTATAAATATTAAGTCTTCCTTGTTACAGGCTCATCCTTGCTGCTTCTTGTTCTGTTTGTTCTTGTTCTGCCTCAACCTGATAAATTTCTAGGTCCCTGGTCAGTTCTCATTACACTCCTCTGGCTTAAAGTTTAAATAAATTTTAATAAAGATCCAGAGTGTTGGGTAGATGGATTAATAATGCTATGCATGTTCATGGTATAGGCTCCATCTGCCCTTGAATATGAGGCATTTCATTCAGCAGAGTTTGGTCATTTTATAGTTATAAAGGCCATTTCATGCTATAATGGTTGATTGAAGGTAGATTCTGAAGGTAAATTAAAAGTGATAGTTGAAACTATGAAAATCAACATTTCCTGTTTAGATCATGTGCATTTTTTGAGCTGTACAGAGCTATCTGCAATTAATAGTCTTTGTTGTATATCTTCTGTATTTACAGTATATTTGACAATAAAACCTTTTTTGACATTTAATCAGTGGCAGAGTTGTTCTGCTCTCATTATAAATTCATGAACTTCATCACCAAGACAAGACATAAATGTTGAGCTTGCCTTTAAGATCAGGCATGCATTGATATTTAAAACCTAGAAAATTGAAGGACTTGTTTTGTTGTGTCTGTTCTGTATCTGTACAATGTAAAAACGAGACTACATTCCTTCTTTATAAGGAGACGCTCAGGCATCTATAAGGATGGAAACAGATAATCTGTGGGACTTGTGAAACTTCCAGCATGTCTGTGTTTGATCTCTGTATTCAGTTACCAGTATTGTGGGACAGGACAGGCTGCATTTTGCCCTTTGTAAGGCAGATAATATTAGTAAAACCGTGATTTATTTTCTCATATTTCAGATGGAAATTGTAAAGGTAGTAGGTAGAAGTGTTTGCGGGATAGACTGTTCTTATGGATGTGTTTTCTGATCGACTCTATCAAAGAATTTGATGTAAGGGAGATTTTGGCTTTTCATCCTTGAGAAATATTCCCCCTCATTTGCTGTATGTCTTCTATTTTTATTCTTGTTTTGACAAAGTAGGTATTTTTTGGAAGTTGAATCCAACTTAATTCAATTTCTTTGTAAAATTCTAGGTCCAAGGATAATAGTCCTTTAGAAATGCTAGAGTACCTAGCATAAATTTTTAATATTTATTTTTTATAAATACCAAATGAATCTGGATTTGTACATTAAACAACATTTCTATGTTAGAGGTTGATCTTTAATAGAAAAATATTAAGTAAACAGAAGGGCATTTGGGACAAACTTGTAGGCATCTGATATTTAGGAAGATAATTTCTAAAGATCCTCAATGAATTTAAACTCTGTGATTCTGTCTGCAGAAGAAATATGTGCATTGTTCTATTGCTAGCGACTGATGCTCATTTTCTATCCAACTTACTAACAGCTCCTCATTCTTTGAAACTGCCTTGAATAATTACAGCCTAAACCCTGCCCCTGTACTACATGAATGCAAAATCCAAGTCTTCAGATAGTTCCATCTTCAGTTTGGATTAAAAATATATTTTATTTATTAGATGCAGTTGTAGCACTGAAATAAATGTTTGGTGCAGTTACACAACGTTTCACCTTCAAAATTTAATCATCTACAAATGCCATTTATTTTCCATCAGCTCCTTCCTTTGTAACATCATTCATTAAATCTTTTTTTTTTTTTTTCCTTGCTGTTTGTTTATCTATTTGGAATGTAGATTCCAGGCATTTATTTATCCTCTGTCTTAATGTATGGTGTGGTTGGTATAAAAGTATTTAAGTACTTTTAATACTTAATTACTAGTTTAAAAGTTGCATTTGCAATGGGAGAACCATTTTTCTCTAATGCACTTTGTACAGACTTGTCCTAGAATTTTTACTGCAGCTGTTTTGTTTTTCTTTTTAAATATATATTTCAAGAAAATGCTTATCCTCAGTGTCCTTCTATTTACAACACACATAGAAAATCCTCCTGTAGACAGATGTTCCTCTAGCACACAGTAGAAGTTTCTGCAGCTGATAAAAAGCTGTACATTTCCACTTGCCAGCAGAGGAGGGATACTAATGGAAGAAGATACCTTGGCAGAAACTGTCTGTGTTTACTCTCCGCTTGACTGCAACTATCGAGTAGCTCTGAGTCACAGCAGTTTTGGAACAAGACACTTTCCCTTCTTGATGTTGAGGTTGTCTTTTGCTCCATCATCGAGAGCTGAGGCTCTGTAGTTTACATGAGTTTTCTGATTCAGTGTTTGAATCAGTAAAGAGGGAACTTACGGGGATCAAGATTAATGATTTTTAAGCATTACTGAGTCAATGGACTGTCTTTGCACATGCTAATATTTCCTCTTCTCTGTATGTTAGCAGTTGAATGTGTTCTGAACTCAGTGATTGAATTTGAAATTTTAATCGTATTTGTGGCAGTACACAAGGTATGTGACAGTTGTGTGGACTAAATAGACAATTGCGTTACAGCTCCAGCTCCTCCATTTTTAGTTATCTTAATTGTACATGTGCAATAACTTCTAATTCAATTAAGACTAGCAATATTCCACATTAGCCTGTCTGTTAAAATCCATGCAATATACTATAAAAAAGTCATTAGTTTGGTAATATCAATTTAACAAGTTTTAGCTCATTAACCTTGACACCAGTAGTGCTGGAGAGGGGATCCTTTTGATATTGTTGTTCTCAGTATTTAATACCAGGGAGCTCTGAAGATCCGTTGAAATCTGTGGCTTTTTTCCTCGATTATCAATTACTGTGTGTTAGTTCTTTATGCAAACACTAGAGGAAGTCACAGATTCCATCTTTTCAAGTCACTTTTATAGACTGGAACAGCTTTTACTCTTTTTTTTTTTTTTCCCCAATAAGAACTTTATTGAAGTCATCGAACAGTTCTTATCCTCATTCTCCTTCTGCCTGTGCTTAGGTGTCACTTTCCAGGTCTCAGTCTCCCCACTGAGCTGCGGCATCAGCCCTTTCTGAACCCCCCCCCCAGGCCTTTCCCCTGCTGCCTGGCTGGGACGCGTGGCCCTCAGCCAGCAGCTGTTCCTCACAGGGCAGCGAGCGCTGCCACCGGGGGTGAAGGACGAGGGGCATGCCGAGGTGCAAAGAGATCAGGCAAGTCTTGCACCAGTTGTCTCAAGTGCAAAATAAAAAGAAAATGCTGGATTGGGCATTGTTGACTATAGCCGTGCTGACACACATCAGGAGCACCCACAGAGACACGTATTTGTGCTTTGTTTGAGAGCACTCAACCCTGTATGATCCCAGGAGATGAAGGCTGCCAACACGAGTGGCGGTAAGTGTGTACAGCTGTGGTGCAGGTGTGAGAAAGCACAGCAGAGCTGGAAAGAGCTGCTGCTGTCTCTCCACCCTGGACAGGGGGGTTTGTTCCCAGTGGAAAGCCTAAGCTCCGCTCCATGTGACGTATGTAATGTGTACACTGTACACGGTCAATCACAAGATTAAAGATCAGCTTGGAATACTTTGATAAAGTGTCAAGCCAGAAGATGAGCAGCAAATAATTTTGCTCATTTACAATGTTAATGAGAGGAGGGTTTCAGGAAAGGACTAAAGGTGTAATCTATGCAATTTGAATATTGAAGGCTAATTAAAAAAAATCACTATTCTGCACTGTATGTTAAAAACTTTGGTTATAAAAAGGAACAGTTACCTCAGCCAAATTTTCAGCTTCTGTAAGACTAAATGTAGATTTAACTTAATTATAAACTGCTTGTTATGTTCTCCTTTTCTGCTGGCATGTTTGCCTCACAAGAAAAGTGAACTATTTTTAGTCTTTTGTAGAAATCTAATGCAAAATGAAAAAAATACATCAGATGTATTAGATGTAAACTGAAATTTTAGTTGACCTCTGGGTAGTGGGAAAGAGTGCAGTGTTGCGACAGAAAGGTTTTGCAGATATGAAAAAACAGGAGGAGACTCCTGGAGGAGGTTCTGTGAGTTCTAAAAGGGCCAAATTCAGCTTTGAAAATATGCCAAAGAACTGTGCTTTACAGTACAAAGGAACTATGTTAAAATTCATGCTTCAAACCAAGTCTATTACATTGTTGTTCTTTTAAAATATTTAACATTTTTCTTCTAAAATTCACCAAAATTCCTTCAATGTGCAGGATCTTGGCTGTGTCTTTATGCAAGGAGCATTGTTCAAGTAACCTCTAAAATAATAGAAGAGTTAAAGTCAATATAGATGTGGGAAAAAGTGCAATTTATATGAAGAGTCTTTCATCTAAGACCCAATTCTGTTAGAACCACCTATATATGAAGACAGAAAATTCATATGTGGCTTGTTAGGGAAACAGGTCTGTAAGCCAACACTGCCTCTAAATACTGGTCTTTTTTCTAAAAAGGATCTTATGTGATTTTATTTGTCGTTTATGAAGAACTACGTTAGAATCTTACGTGAAACAAAGTGGCATTTCTTGTGGCAAATGTATATTTTGTACTTTTTTATGTTAAACCATACAAGTGCATATTTTTAGATATGTATGTATATGTATGAATGGATCTCAATATATTTGAAAGAATTACATACTATGACAGATTTGTTCCTTCTAATTTGGAGCTTTGTAGTGTGACCATGTTCACACCTTTCAAGGTATTCAGGCTCGATTATTGGCTTTACCTGGATAATATAGCCTAGAAATAAGGCTAATACCTAGGTAGCTGTCTTCCTATTATATTCATGACTACAAATCTATCACTCTTCCAGTCTTTCATAGAATAAAATGTGTATTGTAGACTTGAGGCATTTTGACCAGTATTTTTAAAAGGCAGCACATGAAAAAATGAAGATCCAGCTGCAGTATTTTGAGCTAGACTTCAAAGAATACACATATCAGGGAAATCATGCTTTGGGGGGTGTTGTTTGGCTAATTAAATGGATGGATATTTACAGATTGAGATGCCAAATTTCAGTATCAAAGATGTTTCGATCTCTGTAGTGATCAAGGCTCTCTGTGACACTGAGGAAGGTAAAAGCCTTCATCCTTCTGGTCAAAACCACAATAACAGCAGAAGTACTCAGTACTACTCCCAAACGAAGAGCTGTGTTTTGAAATAACAGATTCTGTACTGTAGGTGTGCTGTTAGAAACTGCGTTCTCTTTAAAAAGCTCAACAGTGAGTAGGACTTTTTTTTTAAACTGAACACTGCCTCGAATCTCAAAAGTGAAAATCGTATCTTCAAGCTTCCCAAACTAAAGAGCTCTGGGAAGAGTGTATTTGTCATTATGTTTAATTTGCACATACCTCACCAAAGAAAAGGCCAGGGGAGCTAGGCCGAGAACACAGCTGTACAGGCAGCTCAACTAATTGCCTCTCCATCCTCAACCTCATTTATCTTCATTTCTTCCCAATTATACCAAATTATCAATAGTCTCTGTTGCATCAGAGTCTTAATCCCCTTTATTCAGGCAGCATTAGATAGTGGCAGATGAATTCTTGGAGGGAGTCAGGGTAAACAGCCATGAAATGCCACCTCTGGCAGATGGCATTGCTCACAAGAAATGTGACAAAACATTTGGAATTTGTTACTAGGCATTGGTATGAGAAGGCAAGCTGTCAATATTTTTTTAAATGATAATCAAGGTGGTGCATACTTATATTATAAGCAGAAATGAATCCTGTCCAAAACCTCAAGCTTAGTTAAGTTCAGCTTGGCACTGAGCTATTATATATTGCTGCTAAAGCCTCACACTTTTTCCTCTTAAGAAGTATTTTCACTTTATCTAGTATTAATATCAGCATTTTAATGATGTTTGTGCTGATGATAGTTAATAGCTTTGTATACCTCAGAAAGAAGACCTAGAGTATCCCTTACATAGCAGCAAATTTGGGATGTATTTTTTGAATGGTTTATTTGGCACAGTTGGTCATTTCTAAGGTTTTGATCCTGCTCCTTCGAGAAACCAATGCCAAGCTCTCACATATCATTGAGGAGAATTGCACTAGAGATTAGCTGAGAGCACCTAATAGCTAGGTTTGATGAATGAGGAATCTGAAAATCAAAGATTGATTGAACATACAAGATGTCTATAGGCTGTGGTAGGTATATATTCAGCTATTATTATAAGCAAAAATGAAAGTGAGTTCTTAAAGAAGCACAGACTTGGCTATTAATGAAATTCAAGATTTTTTTGTTTGTTATTTTTAGACTGACATTAAATGAAACACCATGGATTTCACTGCTGACCTTTTATGTGAATTAGTTTTACTCACAGGCTCTCCTGATTTTGGCAGCAATGTAAATTTTTTGGAAGTCTGTAATAAGTTAGTTCAAGGAATCAAATGCCAGATAGAAAAGAAATTGCACATCTTCAGAGTTAGTATATACCTTTCCAGTGTTCCTCATGCTGACACAACTGTTGAGGCTGTGCAAGAGCAAGTGTCTGTACTTACTGATTCTTCATGGAAACAGGCTTCTGGCAGTAAATCTCACTGGAAAACTTCTACAATCATCCATCTTCAATATGAAATGATGATACCCTTTGAAACATCTCATTCTGTAGTGAAATCGTCAGTGTTGTTCAGTTCGTTGTAGACATTTCAAGTTGGTAGGGATTTGGAAGATTGAACAAGCATTTAAGTATGAAGTACCACAAACTGCATTTAATTCTTTAAAGCCACATTTTATGTTACACAGAGTTCCTCTAGCATTAGAATACTAATCTCCTATTGAAAAGATTATAAATACATAATTTACTTATGTCATTACAAATTAGCTCAGCATATCACAATTGTTAACTTGGGTTGTTCACAAACTGTTGAAACTTCAATGATCTGATCTTGAACCATAGTGCTGCTACCTATGAGCTGTGGAGATCAAAATGTTCTCAAAGCCTCTAAAATCATACCAAACTCTGGCTAGTTGCACTTACATTAAAAATACATAGTACATGTATATCTATGATTGTTTCAGTAAGTTTTCAAATATGCAAAAATATTAAGCAATTAAAAAAGCAACCCCAGAGTGCTTGGTTTATGGTGACTGAAGGTGTCAGTGATTGTCATCACTGAAATATGAATCCTAGTTCCTAGTCCCAGCCTTGCTGGCTGCAGTTGTTGAGTATAGAGGAATGTATATTTTATTCTTTGTGGCAGCCAGCCCTACAAACTGTGTTCAAGATCTGAAAGTTAAGCTGTTTTATTTCTGGCTCGTGCATCATCGACAGTAATAAAAACACAACAGACCAAATTTGGCCGTATTTCCATCTGTGAAATACACGTGTTTCTGAAGACAGACTTTGGTCCTTCAGTAGGAAACACTTCATTTTTTTCTTGATGGTCATAAACCAGAAGAGATATGTTCTAGTACAGTATCGTTACCTTTCTATAGAAAAATAAAAAGCAATAAAATGACTCATGTATCACTGAAAATGTTAGCAATTATCATTCTGAATGCACAAGGATCGTTTGTGCAAGAATGAACCGTAATCCTGTGGTTACATTTCACAGTAGTATTGAACATTTAAAGATTGTCCTCTCTTGGGTTTGCCAACATCGTGTCTGTTGAAATAACGATATGTACAGATTTTTGGAAGCCCTCTTATGTCAAAAGCATTTTTGGTAAGCTGTCAGAAGCCTCTCTGAACCAACTTTCCAATAAGAATGCAAGCATATTATCTAGCCAGCAGCTCAAACTTGCTGAGGTTCATGCAAAAAGTGAGCGACAGAAAATAGAGATCACTTAATAGCCCTGAGGAAGGAGTTTGCACATGCTTTTGACATTGATGTAGATCCAAAAGAATATTTATGTTTTAACTCTAAACTTCCTAATTCCAAGAATAATACTACAAACTGTATAGAAGAAACAGAATAAGGGTTTATTGTTCATTATGGCATACACAAGAAAAACTAGAAGACATCAGAGCAAGGCAACAAATACCAAGTTACCCCCTGCCCCAGTAACATGAGGTAGCTTTTCAGAAAATGCATAGTCAAGCTGTGGAACTCCTTGCTACAGGATACTGTTGATGCGGAAAACTGGCAGCAGTTTAATTAAGTGGAAGAAAGATCTAGTAAAGGTTATTAAATTTAAGGAAAGTACCTCTGTTTCAGGAAGTTCATAATGCACAAATTGATGGAGAATATTCTGGGAAATTGTCACTAGGCTTCTCTGCACTTATATCCATTCAGTAAGTATTGCTTTTGGCTTTGTCAGAGACAAGGTATTAAGCTAGATGGACTGCAGCTGTTACTGTGTTTATATGCGTTCTGATGCTCATTATTCCTTTATTTATATTGTCCCTCCCTCCTGAAATACCGTGACTGATTTCCATTTAGGAAGCCATAAGTATCTAACTATTGATGTAAAGATTACAGGCTTGTTATTGGTTTTCTTTCTTTCTTTGCTTTCTTTGTTGGTTTGCTTTGTTTGTGTTTTTTTTTTTTTTTTTTTTTTTTTTCCCTTCGTTGTATTATCACACAGTTTAATAGCAGGCAACAAAGAAGCAAAGACTTAATTCATTAATTATCAGAGATTTTGTCACATTCCTTCAAGGGCAAGAACTGAATTGTTTTGATTGATATTTATGCATGACCAAATCAACAAACGAAATGAGAAGAATGGGAACAGGTAGCTAACTTTGTGCTTTTGAGCATTAGTATATTTTTATGGAATTTAGTATGATAGTTTGTATCAAGACTAAAAATGTAATCTTCAGCTTGCTAAATCTAACTTTAGTGGGATGCTTTTGTGGTGCATCAGCTGACACATTGAGATATGTTTGGTATTTCATGTTTAAATGAATATATGGCCATTTGGGAACTTTAAAAGTCATTGCATTTACCACACTCTTCTTTTTCTTTGCTCATTTTAAAGGGAGGGAATTGATGGTCTGGGTGAGATGGTTAGATCACTGAATACTACATCTGTGCTTTTATCTTCTAAAAAAGTACCTTTGTAGACTTCATTGAATTATTCTCTTTAAATCAATTGCTACTAAATACTCTAATATTCTAAGTTATCTTTTGTATCCTTACGGCTGTGAAATAAACTTTGATTTTTCTGTCATTAAGACTTTTCAGAAAGTTTAGAAATCATACTCAAATTTCAGATGACTTCTTATTGTATAATTATCAACAGATTACTTCACCTAAGCTGTGACAGACATATTTTTTAAGTATGACTGACTGATGGACAGATTGGGAATTGCTGAATTAATGGGCACATTTCAAAGCTTTGGCAGGGCTAAGCAGTAATTACATCTGCTGAACCACTTGATAAGTTTTTGGAAGTAGACCAGTAAAGCCATCACTGGATTTCTTGAGTTTTAATATCTTACCCTACACACTTTCATGGCTTTCTTCTAGGGCATGATCCAGAAGTTGATACAGCCAAATACACGCAACTAAACAAATCAGTGCATTAAAGCTTAAAATGCACTGCAAATCATTCCTTTAGATTTTCAGATGGATGCCCTGCTTTTAGGGGCTGGTTTATCACCCAACGTTCAAGTGTGATCGAAACAAACCTCATTCCCTTTTGAAAATATCAAAATTTATTTGGGGGTGATAAGGGACCTCAGAAAGTGGACAGACTTATGTAGTCTTAAAAAATAATATCTTCCACTGTCACTGTGCAGGACAGAATATAGGGCTAAATAATCCAGACCCAAAACAGTCTTATGTTTTTCTGACAGGAAAGTGACAGTTTATCAGGAATTTAGCGTAAATGGTACCTTCCTATCCTTGATATAGGGAGATTCCCCATTTATAAATTACGACTTCTCTTCATTTTCCATGTTCAACGATCTGAACTCTGAAAGTTCTGATTCCTCCAAACAGGCCAAGTTTCAGTCTACTTTTTTTTTATCAGGCCAGTGTGTCTCTCTGTGGTGTTTTTTTTTTTTGTTTTTAAGTATTATCTTTAGGGAATGAAATCTGAGTGTCACTCTACTTTGGCAAGTTAAATTTGCAGACGTTTTAGATAGATGAAGCTTTGTGGGAGCTTGATCTCTTGATTCATACTACTCAATTATTTATTGATCAATGAACCTAGCCAACAACTGACTGACATGTGGACTTCTAGTTTCGGTCATGATTATTCAGAAGGTTATTTTCAGGCAGGGAATACATACTAGATTGGTGCCATGATCTTTTTACTATTGGCAAAGTAGACTCCTAGCTGGATAGAGTCTAAAAATGACGCTTATACTGGCATGTGATCTTCTGTTGGCAAATGAAACTCTCATGTCTATAATGAAACTATTAGAGTTATCAGCTGTATTTTCCATCCTGGAAATTATTATATATTATTGAGACATTTACAGGCTCTGCTGAGCCTCCAGTTGGTGTTGAGATCTGCTGTTCCATAGGGTGATGTTGAAAAACTCTTCTTCAACATAATCTTCTCTTGCTCAGACATTCAAGTGGAGTCTGGAAACCATGGAAAGAGTTCACAAAAAGTTTGCAGACTGAAGGGTTTTCAGCTGAGGATATTCTTTGTAGACCAAAAACTTGACTGTCGTTTCCAGTATCGAGGTGAGATTAGGATGTGGATAAAATCAAATAGCCTGGGACATGTGAAAACACTGAAGCTATGAGTATTGGCAAATAGTTTAGGGATATCGAGTTTCTAGATAAGCCAAAAAATTTCAGGGGACTAGTGTTTGTTGGACACTTACGAAATTAGTGGTGATAAACACTGAAATTATCAGTGTTGAAATAACAATGTTACTTCTTTGAATATTAAAAGAAGATATTAAGAAAATATTAAGAATATTACTTCTTCGCAGCTGATCTTATATTTAATATGCCCAATAGCTTGAAAAATGTGCTTAAAAATAGCTTTAGAATAAAATTGGACAGTGAAAATGGTATTGCTTTTAACAATTTGAGTTCAATTTTTCAGAAATGTATCACAACAAAAAATAAAATGACAGACATAGATTGAAACAGTGTGATTGTTCAATTCAAAGGTACCTCTGACAGAATGGATTTCATTTAGGTAGACCGTACAGTTTAAAGGCTGATAAAATGAATTTGAAACCAAATGAAAAGTAACTGTCACCAAATTGAACTTTGATTACTTTTTGGAGCTCTTTCAATTCCTAAAGCTAAGACACTAATTTAATTTTCACAAATATATCTTCGCAACCCACCACCCCCCAAAATTTAGTTTTTGTTTTGAAATGGGGAGGTTGATTACTAGAAAAGATAGTTTAAATAGGCATTTTATAAAATTACTAAAATCAAAGAAGGGTGAGAAGCAGCATTTTCAGGAAAATGAAGCTGAGCTTATCACTTGCATTTCCTTCAACTAAACAAAATGAAACTGAATCAGAGGCGCTTTGCTTACAGATCTGTATGTGTCTGCAAGCAACCATGCAGTGTCTTTTAGATCTGTGAGTATAGCGTATGGAATAAACAGTATGTGTGCGTATTGCTTAGGCTGGTTTCCCATATTTGTTTGTGTTATCTGTGATTTGAATCCCTATGCATCTGAAATCATCTACATTCCTTGTTCAGAGGGATTCAGGAACAGAGACATAGAGAATTTGGCCACTGGGCTGTAAAATGGTATTAAGGGAATGCTTATCTCTTACCACATCTTAATTTTGAAGAGAATGGACAGGGATTTGTTGCATTAGTTTTATTTTTGCTTAGTTGAATATAAGTGCAATTCATTCACTGGTAAGTAAGTTCTCTCAATGTATTAAGACTGGTAAATAGCAGACTTGAGTTAGCAAATGTAAATAATGTAAGTAAATGTAAGTAAATCTTTCTCTTACCAAGTCCATTTAATTTTTGTCTTTATCTGTACCCTGTGAGACTTGCTCTGTATTTCTTTGCAGATGATTGTGCGCAATGCCAACAATCAGGCCAATCAAGCCTCTTTTTTTTTTTTTTTTTTTTTTTTTTTTTTTTTTTTTTTTTCCCATCGATATTGCAGCATTTAGCTGCAAATCTGAAAGAAGTGCATCAAATTTTCTGTGTTGCCTGAACTGGATGGTTGGAGCAGATCAGATCTTTTTTAGCTTCTGATGGAAAGTCACTGCATTCTGCAACTTTTAGGATGTCTGGACAGCCAATGCCTCTGCCTTTTTCTTTCCACTTTGGTGTAGCTGTGTTTAAGGAAACTGCAGGCTCTGTGCTTGTTTCTGATAAGCGTCAGGAGCCCTGGAAGATGGAGGTTCTTGCCTCTCTTGCCCTTTTTTAATGCTGAGTACAATCTGTTCTGGGACAAGATCGACTAGAATGCAAACAAGATAAGGAAAAATTACCTTTTTGTCCTTTGGTTTTATCTGTTGGAGAGAAGGTCATATGGGTAGTGGGTAATAGTGTTAAATGTAAAGCTTTTTGTAAAGTGTAGAAATGATGTATTGGCATTTATCAAATCAGCAGACTTCTGAGGGCTCTGTTAATGTTCTTGTGACACTTATGAATCAAGTTACTAATACTTCTAAATGAAATATTCTTTCTCATTTAAAGTAAATAAAAGTTATGTTTCCTTTCAAACACAAGAAGTAAAATAAGTCCCATTAGTGTTTTGTTTCTGTTTGTCCTTACTGTGTTGTATGACTGCTTTCTTTTTCATGTATTTTTCCCCTCTTGCTTCAGATGCATCTAAAAGAAACTCCTTGAAGTCCATCTTTCTATATACAATAGTATGAGTCATTTTTTAACTTCATGCTCCTTATTTGCTATATTAGAGAATGATAATCTTCACTAGCGTAGTATGGACAAGTAAATTATTATTTTTCCCAGTACAAATTTTGTGAAAGACCAAACCCTTTGAATATAATGATAGAAAAAAAAGCAAACAAACAAAAAAACAAAAAAACAAACACAAACTTTTCAGACTTCCATAAATTTGTTACTCTTATGTATAACTTTTTCTTACTGTATGAGAGTAGGTACAGCAGGGAAGGATGCAAGTTTTCTTTTAAAACTGTTATCTTTAGCTACACAAAGGGTGAAAATCTTTAGCTGTGGGTAAGTTGAGTTGAAAGTCCCTATAGGATAGAGAGCAAGAGCAGGACCCATGAGATCTGACTTCTCGTTCAGTTTCACCATTAATCTACCAGGTAACCTGGAAGAAGTTGCTTCACAGTTGTGCACCTCAACTTGCCCACTCATAAGTAGGAGATAATTAATCATACTGACCATATAAAACACTTCACTATTGAACAGTTCTAGGTAAGAGGTAATTCTACTTTGTACTTTCATTCCAAGTGACTTGCTACTGCATAGTATAATGGAGCTCTGATTAAGTGGTGGAGCTGTTATTGCTGTTATCTGTGTGGTGTATTGCACACTATAGAGTACGTTTCATTTGAGATGCACTTAAGTACATCATACTCTCAGCAATATTTTTCTTTCTTTCTCTAAGGAAAAGTGATACAGAACAAGAATACAGGAATGGTCTGTAGATACAAGTGTATTACAATTTATTCTTGTGTTGCTGGCACTGAATACGGGAGCAGATTTACGAGTGAAATTTGCGGGAAGAAAAGTTATTATTGTCTCCATTGGTAAGACTTGTCTGGTGATTTGGACTGTGTGACAGGACTTAAATTCAGTTTCCTGTTCCAGTGCAGACTTCCTCTATTTCCTTAAGCAAGTCACTTTTCTTCACATTCCCCAGTGCAATTCTCTGTCTGTAAAATAGGAATAATTGCACTTAGGAACACAGAACATACAGCTGAGGCCAGAAGTCTGGTAGCGCTCTGATACTACAGCTTCAGGTCCACAGAAGCACGTGTACTACAGCTTCAGGTGGACAGAAGCATGAGGCTTTGGAAAGACAAGAGAAATTCTTCCAAAAATAAGTAAATGAGCCAACAGTTTTGACCATCTATGCCTGGGACTGGAAGTGTTGGGAAAAGAAAATGGGATAAGGGAAACTTTTAGATGAAGAGTGCAATTTTTAATCTTCATTCAGAAATCTCTAGCAAACTGTCTTGTGTGCAGTTTTCATGGCCACTGCCCTGATATGTGAAGTTACATGTAAAAAATCAGTTTATAAGAAAAAAAAAATTACGTCATGGTACATGCTGTGTGTGTGTTTTTTGAGGAAGAACACAGTATAAATGTTAAATTTTCCAAAAAGCATGTGGAAAAAAATATTTGGCAAAATCAAATACTAATCATTTCCTCCTATATATATGTGTGTGTATATGTGTGTATATATATATATTTTTTTTTCAGGTTTAACTTGAGAAATACTTTACCAAAAAAAATTACCTCTGGATCACAAGTCAGAGTGAACAGCTTCTATACTGGATATCAGTCAAATGTTATTTAAAGAGCTGCTATATTGTATATTAAATAGCAAAAATGCTGACAGGGTCTTAACTGCAGTAGTGCTTCTAATTACCACACTATGCCATGTTATATTATATCACATGGCATAATTTACTGTATCTTTCTTTGTCAATTATTACTCATCATTTTACAAATTACAGATCTTTTATGGGAAGTAATTCATACTTGGACATAGTGCTAAAATGATGAAGTGATTTCCTTTTTTCTCAATCATTGATCTTTCAAACTTCTGCATTTAGCAGTGTTAATCATGTTTATTAGTTAAGTGTTGTCATAAAAAATGTGGAATTTTTCTGTTACTTTCATCTTCAGTTAAAATGTTTTTTGCTTGCTGCCTCTGTTTGCTTTAATCATAGTAATCTATCACTTATTCTAATTGAAATTCTTCTTCGTAAAATCAAAACAAAGTCAATACTGCAGTTACATATTTTCATAACAATCAATAATCTAATTAAAAACATGGGATATACCTTAGAAAGGATTGTACATAAAATAGCTTTTTACTTAGAAATGTTCGGCCTAAGTTTTAAGGTGATTTGTTTTGTGGACCAGGTTTGTATTTCAGAATTCACTCTCATAATCTCCTTAACTGCTGTTTAAAAGGAACGTGTTATTCATGTAATGCTAAAGAAAACTGCAAGCTGTACAATTGTTGCAGAACACAGTAGCTTCAGACCAAACAGATACTCATTTAGCTTTTTCTGTTTCCAGAGACTATTGTTATGAAGGTAGGTGATGCTGAAAGTTTCTAAACATAACTTGTCTGATACATATTTCTTAATTTTTCTCTTTATGTGTGTGTGTGCTATGTGTGTGCTAGCGGTGCATAGCTCTGCTAAAGAGTATTAGTTTGTTGCTAACCAAGCAAAATGTCTTTTTAAGAAAAGTGTATGCCACTTAAGGTCCCTTTGCACCCTGTTTTGCAGGTGGGAGTGAATCCTCCTGGGATAAAGACAAGCTTCAGTCTCCCATTACAACAGGATCACAGCACAGCATTGGTCATCCCACACTGTCGGGACAGTCGAGCCTTGGAAGTGCACACCCACTCAGTCCTCTCCAGCAGAATCACCTGCTTACCAACAGTATGTATCCTTGCCCTTACGGAAAAAAAAAAAAAATAAATACATAGAGCTCTGCTTGAAGGCCTTGCTTGTACTTCTTCCCATCCTTCTGGAAGTCGGGGGAATGGATGATGGAAGCACGTGGTACACAAGGGGCCAGTCCTTCCACTGAGTACTGCACTTGTGCATCATGACCAAGCTGCCCACTGGGATACAGCCACTCTCTTGAATAGCTACCCATTGCTGTGTTAAGGACTGTCAGTCCCAGTCAGCAGTGCCATGGCCTGTGCTGAAGGGGAAAAAATCATACCATTGCTTAAAATTTTAGCTATATGAGTGAATTCTCTTCCAGTTGAAAATGCTGACCACTGAATAAATGGATGAGAGCAAAGCATAGGTGAAAATGGCTAGGTAAAAGTGAGTAGAAGCAGTTCTTCTGCCTTGTCATGCCTTGTACCTGTCAGGTATGGGCAAGGTCATCTCTTCAATGCAGCTATCCAAAGCAACTGGAACAAAATGACACAGTTAAAGTTTGGATTTGGAACTTAAACTTCATTTCAAATCCATCTCTTTTCCTTCCTCTAGGAAGGGGATAGGTGGGAAGCTTGGAGTTTCCCTCCTCCTTTACATCCAAAGGGGAGGTACTAGCAAGTTATTCAAAGAAATGGTCAGAAAACAACAAAAATATATTTAAAAAAGTAGTAACGAGTAATCTGAGAGTAATTCTGAAAGATGATGATGGATGAAGAATTAAAATATTATTTATGAATCCTCATTATTTGTTTAAATTCTTCATCCTCAAAGTTTTGAAAGTTGATTTTCCCTGTTAGTATTAATGGTTGAATGGCATTTCTGGCTTTTTATGAAATTTTAGGAGCAGATGCTTCCTTGCTACCTATATAGTGCCACAGACTTGAAGAAATCCAGACTATTTAAATGGCTTCTACAATATATGTTTACTTTGTTCATGGGAAGGTAGGAGCCTGAGCATTATGGGCATCTGGTTAAGTGTCAGTAATTAAGAATCACCAGGTTATAGGACTCATATTCACCATGGTTTATTCTTTCATTTTATATTCTTGCATAATTCAGTATCTGTACATGTTTTGCATGAGGGATATTGTGTTCTTTGCTGTTAAAGAAAACTTCCAAGTTATTTTCCAATAGATATTGTAGTAGTCAAATGTCTATAGGCTATTAAAGGGTTTATTGAATGTCAGACATTATGTCCAATGATTTGCAAGTGTAAGATATATTTTCTTCATAGTCCTGAAATGTTTGACGGATTGTGTCTTAAAACTGGTGATGTGCTGTTAAATTCTGTTTGTAGTTTGCATTTAGTTTGCATGTCAATTGGACTTTAAGTAGACATACAACTCAATGTGGCCAGATGGTGTCTGGGAGTTTTGGAACTCTATAGAGTATGAGGAGAGATTATTGGGCTGTTAAGGGAGATATGCAGGGGAACAAAGGCTTATGGATGTAAGCAGCAAAGGGGATTGTCAGTATGGTTTAAAGTGAAAGGAGATATATGTGGGCATGGCTTATTACGTGTCGTAATTAATATTGGCATGGATCATCTTATAAACAAAACACAGTGAATCATAAGACATCATAGTTGATCATGATTTGCTCAAGCTAAACAGAGATAGTGTGGGAACTCAGAGTATAAACAATTCTGGCTTTTGTGGTAGTCACAGTGGTGTCTTTTTATTGCTATAGTCAAATTATACTGAAATAACAAGCTGTATCAGTCAATGATAGTTTTACTGTGTGTTCTGTCATACAGCAAAATGGTGACTAGCCCTCTGATTTAACTCATGAAGATAGAGGCAAAAGTTAAAATCTTTTAGAAATAAATACTGTGAATAGCACATGGTTATAACTGGCTACATGAATTTTAATTACTTCATGTACCTGAAGGTTTTTTGTTTGTTTGTTTGTTTGTTTGTTTGTTTTGTGAGAATTTCTAATCAAAGGTTCAGTTAGAAAAATTATAAGACATTTTGTGTAGCAGCATGTGTCCTATTTTTTCTGGAAAAAGAATTTTGGATGCCCAAAGGTGGAGATCTTCAAGTGGTCCCTCTGAAGAACTCTTAAATGCAAAAGAACCTAGAAGTTTTTCAGTGGATTGGTGTGTTGTATTGTAGCCATTACTAAATACAAGTAATATGCATGCTGGAATAGCTGGTAATGAGATACAAAAATCCAGTTCTTTTGAGAGGTAACATCACCTTTCTAGCAATGTCAAGGTCTGCAAATGCTTGCAAACACATTTCACACTTTCTTGAGTTGTTATATGTCCTTAGTAGGTGAAAATTTAAAGTGACTGTTTTGGAAATGAAAAACACTTGCACCATTTTTTATCCCAAATTTTGAGCTCTCATTCCATATTTCAGTTGACAGACTTGTATGGTAGTACAGTAATGTTGTATAGTCCAATCCACAGCTTCCTATAGTCAAGCAATAGTCCTCATATACATGTAGAAGTATCAGATTGCTGTGTAGGTAAACTAATAATAGTAAGAGAACTTGAGGACTTTGTAGAGTATATTGTCAGATAAAATCATTAATGAATATTCTTCTGTTATATTGGGAAAACATGCAAATATCTACATGTTTTGTGTTTTTTGTTTTATTGCTATCAATAAAGACATCACTGAACTTGTGCACTGTTGAATATTAATTTTGCTAATATTGTGCTACTTTGCAGGTGTATGCTTCTGTCGCTAGTACAAACTATTCAGCTTTTTCTGGAATGCAAAGAGACTTATTCACTATATAACTTCAAAATTATTAACACATAATGATAACGAGTTTTGACTAGGCAATATCCTGTACAATATAGACATCAAAAAATAACAGGTAGGGTTATAAAATGAGGGACTGACACACATAACATGCCCTTGCTCTCTTTTAGGGATAGACCTGCCGTTTATGATGATGCCCCACCCTCTGCTACCCGTCAGCCTACCTCCTGCTTCGGTTGCAATGGCAATGAATCAGATGAACCACCTCAATACAATAGCTAATATGGCTGCAGCAGCCCAAATGCACAGTCCTCTTTCCAGGGCAGGGGCGTCTGTTATAAAGGTAAGAGTCATCTATGAGACTGGATTTTTGTTCCTAGCAAAAACATTTGTAGCAACTTTTTAAAGAAAATAACTAACAAACAGGTAGTGAGCTTATATTGCATATGGCACACTTGGTCTGCTGTTCCTGATAGTGCTTCTGTTTGAGGAAATTACAGGCAAGAAATTAAAGAAATAAGATGGTCTGCTTTATCTACAAATCTGTAATATAATTAAAAACAGATATTAGCACTCACTAGTGTTAGATTAGATGTAGTCTAGTTTAGATCTATTTAGATCTAACTTCTAGATCTAACTTTTAGATCTACTTAAGTAGTAGATCTACTTTAGATCTACTTTTTAGATCTAACTTCTCCTTATCATTAGTGTGTCTGCACAGTTTGTGACTAGGTGGGGGAAACATGGTGTTTCTCATGTCCAGCTGCCAAGTAGTTAATGCAAGTCATGGAATTGTTAGAAATTAATTGAGGTTCCATTTGTTTCACTTAGTAACCTTTACTTTAAGTGTTCAGGAGACCTCTTGAGGAAACGGTAACTTAAATACGGCAGTAAAACATTTATAGCAGCAAGTAGACTGCATAAGCTTTGATTATAATTTAAATGCTACCAGTATGTCAAAATGAAGATTAGATATGTATTTGTAAACAATACTAGTTTGTCCTAATATATACTACAGTTCTTACAAGCAGTTAGATTTTAAGGAGGCTCTTTAGCAGGTCTTTGCTGATGTTACTCATCTGCAGTGATTTTTCCCCAACACCTGCACTAGGGGATATGCAATATGTCCACAGCCAACAGTAGGTCTCACCAGCACTCTAAAGGGAATTGTTTCCTCTACATGATGTAGAGGAAAATACACCAGTAGCTAATATGATAGAGGTAACGCATGCATCCATTGTGGTGTTACTCTCATCTGTCAAGTGATGCTGCATCTTTCTCTCATTTGTTCTGAGTGCTGAGACTGTAGATGAATTTTATTACAGACAGTATGAGGCTCCCTTTGTCCTTTCTTTTCCTTACGTACAATTGTCTAGCTCTGAATGACTATCAATTAAGATGAAATCCTTGTACAAAATGAAACATGTAAAAGGGTTTCTGTGGTTGTTATCCATCAGTGATATGATTTTTATTATATGACAACATTATTTAAGTTCATATTAGAAGTACAAAAAATAACTAGTTATGGATAGACTGCAATTATGGCAACATGACGTTACTTAAAATGGGAAAAATGAATTGAATATACTGAGTGTGTATCTTTTTCTATACTCTGATGACTAAAATACCACTTAGTCTGTTTTCTATAGGTGTGAGAATCAGCTGCTCTATAAAGGTTTTGAATGAAGTCATTATGCTTTTTATATCACATTTGCCATTTAGAAATAAGCTGTTCTACCAAAATATGCGTGATCAGCAAAGTTAACATTTAGTGCTCTAGAAAGAAATGTCATAACTATGAAACTTGATTTCCTCCTGACAGGAACACTATAAATTAGGCAGGCACAACGGCCAGGCTCACAAAACCTTCTTAGCCATCTATAATATGATCTGATGTGATTATTGCAGCACCCGCTAGCAGTGCTATTGCAATGGTTCTGACAGTGCCCCTGTTATAAATCCAGGCTTTCAGGGATTTACTGCTCAGCTGAAAGTGCTTGCTCCGTTTCAAACTTAGCTCAAATAATTCTGAAGAATCTGCATAAATAAGGGTGTAGCATGGGGTAAGGAGATGAGGGGGGGAATACAGCATCAATGACTTTACCCCCACCTTTCACCTTTTTTTTTTTTCCTTTTTTTTTTTCCCCTCCTCCCCTGGAGTTGTTCTTGAGCTGGATGAAGCCTGCAATCCAGTTACTGGACTAGGTATAAAGTGGTTTGCCAGCCAGCAGATAAGTAGTCTGGGTTGGAACTTAGCAGAAGTATACTTAATTCACTGTGTAGGCTAAAAAAAAAATAAATAGTGAGTAAATGTAGTAGTTTATTGTCATCCAAAAGTGTTGGTCCCGAAAGTCAGAAAAATCTACTCAGTAGTGGTATTTTCAGGTCCTCAGAACTGAAGTTTGGATGGGCCATACAAATTTTTTAACTGAAGTTTATAGAACAACTCAACTCCACAGAGTTATAACTACATAATGTTTAGAATTTTATCTTATGGTACACCTGTATTGAACACAATATAATATTTATGTAATATTTAAATGATATAAACTAAAATAATTATGCAACAAATGAGTATGACTATTAATATGCATTTGCAGCATACAGTTTGTCATTAAGGATCATGATGTGTGCTGAGAACACAAATTGAATAGAGTTCTGAAAACATGTCTGAGTCTTAACAGGTCATTTAAATTAAATTGGGTCCAAAGGAGTTGGGACCTTACAGCACATACGTGGATGGCAAATAAACAAAGAGCTGTCCCAGCAAGAATGAGAATAGCTCTTCTTTTCACTGACAGCACTTTGGAATTTCATAATCAGATCACACGACCACTCTCTGCCCATAGTGGAATGAGGCCTTGAGCTAGGAATACCCTCAGTCTGTATATGATATCAGGAGCCTGAAGTCTTTATTTATACAGATAAAGTCAGAAGGGGCATATATGACTAAAAAACATGCTAGCTGACACAGTTTTAACCATAAACTTGCTAACTGGTAGATTTGGGGTGTCTGTGGGGGAAAGTGAGGGGCAGGAGGTTTGCAAGGAGAAAGCCTGGGGAAGAAGAGTCTATTAGTCTTGAGAGGACTGAAGTGTAAGCACGGTATGGATTTGACTTATCTTGAAATAATTAGTCACTGCGTGGAGATGTGCTGGCCTCCTCTTGCTGTGTCTGGGACTTGAGGCAGAAATTGGAAAAGAAGAAACCTTACTCTGATGTTAGCCAGGTCCCAATTAGGAATAAATGGCACATTTTTGAATGCATTTGGAAAACCCAAAGGAAAAGTTAAAATACAATTTAAATGCTTTGTTTCAAAAAAACTCAAAGCGTTTTTTTACTCTGAAATCATTTCTTTTAGAATTTCACCTGCATATACTTTATAAATGAATCAACTTTCCCTATAAAAATTGACATTTGGGGTGAAATGCAATGTTTTGTTTTGCCCAGAACTGAAATCTTTTATTTCATGTCAACCCTACACGATTTCCATCTGAATTCTTTGGTCTACTGATAAGCAGAACAAAGCATTATTTCTATCATGTGATCTACACATGCAGTAGAGATTTTTGGATCTCCTTTTCTTTGTGTTCTGTTCTTCTCCTGATTTTGTGGGACTCTTAAAGCATTTGTAAAGGATGTATATGACATGATTTTAAATTCCCTAAAGACAATACAGATGGGCTGTGTAATTATTGCTGAGAGGTGCTATTTTCTATGTGCTATACAACTCGCATTCATAAAATTTACCTGACAGCCTGAAAAATGTGGCCATCTCAGAATACTCTGAAACAATCCTTCTCCGTATAAAAGCATTTCTAGTTACAGAATTTATAACATATTTAATTTCATATCTCTGTGCATTCAATTCATTCTGAAATGTTTACAGAATATTACAAGATTTATAAAACAAAACTTTCTGTAAAATTTATGATACTTTTCTCTATTAGATTTATTCTGTCCCGTTTCATAGCATGTGTTCATTGTTGGCAGCGTATTGCTGAACTGGGTACTAGAATACATTAGGGGAGCGATGTGTGAGACAGCATAGTTTGCTTATTTCTTATAAGGCTAATTTTTATGACTATCTGTAGTGAAGAATGGTGTGTTTGTATCTTTTTATTCACTGATATAGAAACTACTATGTTGGGAGATGTTTGGGTCCCTACAAATTGCCTTTTCGTCTCCCCTGCTATGAAGGGAGGCATGTTCCTCTCCCTGTGATGCTTGTTAACGCTAGTTGCTAGTTTAAAGAATAATCAGTGAATACTTATTTTAAACTTGCAAGAGGAGAAAAAAAAAAAAAGAAAAAGAAAAACAGTAAAAACCAAGTATATCTCTTTTTTGCAAAGCTCACAAGGGAATATTGTTACACCAAGCACATACTAGCTTTTAGTTCTGGCTCAGATCCTTTTAGTATTGGCTTAAACATTTGCATTTGTACTTAATAACTAATATAGCTGTAACATAGATTCTATAGAGCATTACCATCATTAGTCCTGGGAGTACTTTTATTTCCTTCGGTAGCAGCACTGGATGAAACAATTCATGGGAGGGGTTCAAGTAGGAAGTTTCCACTGAAAGGGTCCGTCCAATTTTAGTCAGTATTATATTTTAAGATTCAGGGTAAAATGGGAAGGTAAAATCTTAATATACCAGTGAAGGTTGCTGTAGCTTTCTCAGTGATTGCTAATTTAAGAAATGGTGAAGAAGGAAGCTCTTGTTTGGCTGTTTACCAATACCATCTGATTAGCTGTGGTTTTCTGTTTGGCTGAGCAGCTGGCAATTAATGAATTATAGGAAGTAGTCACAAGGTAATGGAATTAGCAAGTGAACATCTGGTATTAAAAATCAGTAAACAGAAGAGCTTTTACGATTTCTTAAATTTGGTGGGAAAACAAATGCCAGTTGACTACGACTGAAGAAACTATATGTACACAGTGAAAAAAAAAAAGCATTTCAAATTGCAGAGTATATATTTTAAAGTGAATGACTTCCCGATACACTGCAAAAGATGAATGGGATCCAGCTGGCTTTCAGACATACATATCCTATCTTAGTTTTTAGACCAGCTGTTTCCGTTGTTCTTCTCCAATTCTTACAGCAGTTGGAGATGATATAACTAGCTCAGAAGACCAACAAGTTGACCGTACTCTGCATGTGCCTATTTCCAGAGTGTGATAACTCAGAATATATACCTAACTACTGTTCTCATGTACAGAAACAGTAACTCTACCGTCATATTTCTCGTGGTCTATCATATTTAATCTGTCCAAAATCTCAGATTTAACATAGCTCTTGCTTACTGTGTCAAGATTATTCTGTTTCTTTGAAAAGCCTAAATACCAATTATGTTTTTCGGCCTAATGCATTAGTTAGGGACAGTAAACTTTAGAACACTATTAAAATTGTATTTGATATTAGAATTCAATTAGTTTTAACTAAGGTCAAATGGAAAGAGATACTTAGTATTAACTAAAAATAAAAGGCAGCAATTCAGTTCTTTGCTAACCAAAATTACTTTCTTTCTTTTTCTTCTTTCTTATTAAGAATAGACTTCAGCCACATAGATAGGAGCAGTGGTGCTTTACGGACACAAAGTCATGGTAGTTTTGGATAGGGGTTCTGACATCTTCAGTCAGTCTGCTGGCTGACTGCTTTTGGCTCCACAGTATGGACCTCTTCAGAGAAATGGGACACTCTGGTTTCTCAATTTTTCAGTCATCTTGCGTATTCAGCTTAACAATGTGGTCCATTTTGAGAATCTCAGTGGTGATTTGGCAAGCGCTGTAAGATCAGGTGTGACACAATGCATTTTCCAGTGGGGAACTAGTGAGCAAATTAATGTCAGAAAATTTATTCTACCAGCATGGTGATCAGGTATGATTTTTTGTTACGAGAGTTGAAAACTCTAATCTAGACCTAAATACAGTTGAGTCCCCATTTTTCCTTCCTCTCAGTTTCATTAGTGAGATCTGAATTCCAGCTCTCCTGCCACTGCAGAAGAAGAACCTCAATTAAATATGAAATATCAAGATAAATGTCTGAATAAAATATCCAGGACTCAGATAAACTTCCAAAACCTGCTTGTCAGCAGTGAAATGCCATTAAATCCTCTAGGAACTCATTAATAGATTAACATTTGGAACAGTAATTACAGCTACATTAGCACTAAGAATAAAGAAAAATAAAGGAAAATCTAGTAGCATCATTCCTGTAATTTCTTGACACAAAATGAAGATCAATACTATAAAAAAATCAGAGGTAAGGAATTAAGGTTAAGATGATTATGTCAAAAATAGGTAAGCTGTTCATATATATTTCTAACAAAACTACTGTGGATGAAACTGTTATGTAGTGTTTCATATTATTTGTGTGGAATACTACCGCACAGGGGTTAGTAGAGGAATATTGAGGTGAAATCAAGGATATATCTAGAAATTGGATGAGTGGATGACTTCAGTGCTGTTAACCTAAATCACAACTAAAATTAACAATGTCAGGCTTTGTAGCTACATTTTCTAAGCTAAAGCAAGACACCATTCTTTAGTAAGACAGAAATATATTACCCTTCAAAAGGATTAAATACTGCAAAAGTCTTTTTTGAGAATTTATGGTACAGCTCTGTAAAGGGAAGAGAAAAGATAAGATGAAGTAGGTACTATAGTTAGATAAATAGGTGAGATCTTGAGAAATGTTTTCATTTTTCATAAAATTCTCACAATCTGTAAATTATATATATATAATTCATTACATTGTAACATGGATTATGAATCTTGCAGATTTATAAAATATGAAGAAATTCAAATGGAAAAAATATTACTTTATTTAGAAATACTTCTCTATTACTGTAAGTGTACTTACTGCAGAACCAAGCTGCACTGCAGTGTGCCAGTGGGAACTGAGCTATTTCAGGAAGAAAAAAATAAAATATATGAAAAGTAACAAGGTTGTAAAATATATAAATGACAAATAAAATGAAGCCATCAATGTGTAAAAAATGTTAAGGTTTTAGATTTGCAATTTTCCTATTTAAATGCCCTCATTGATTTGTTACAAATACTGTTAACCCTGTGTTTGGAAAATGGTGAGGACATTATCACTTGTGTTCTCATTTGTAATAAAATAGATTAACTTGCTGTGAAATTTTAACTAGGCTGAGACACAACAGTAGCTACCTAATGAACCAGAGCACATTGCTGTTAAGTAGCTAAATAGATGCATACTGATTACAGGACTGAAAAATGGATCTGTTTACTTGCAAAAAAAGAATCTGTTCATGGTGTTATTCATTATAGTAGAGGAAATTCTGCATTACATTTCCACACAAACATTTAGAAATAGACAGTTTCTCTATCCACATGCAGTCCTACATGACAGTACTCTATCATTATCTGTAGTACATAAAATATAGGGAAAATTCCAGCTCCTTTGTTATCTATAGGGAAAGGTACATCTTCCCTGTATATGTAAATTTTTGTAACCAGAAAGACGTTAGATGACATAATCAACTAATTCTCTTAGAAAATGATTCACTGTGTGATTAAGAATGACATTATTATTTGACACATTTATTTCTGCCTGAACATTTCAAACTAAGACCCTGAGTTTGAAGGCAAATTACTTGAAGAGATTATTTTATAGCAAGAGACAATGGGAAGTACAGTTACCAGAAGGAGCTTGAATAGTTTGCTTTTCCAAATCATCAGCTTTTGAATTACTCAAATAACTCCCATTTAAGGTGACACATATGTCTGTTTGTGTGATATCTAAGTGTTAATTCATCGTCATCTTTGTTCATAGTTGTTGTGTTTTGTTTTTTTTTGGTTTTTTTTTTGCAGAACAGTTGGCATGTCCTCTCCTTGGCTATTCATTTTCATGGTTGCAATAGACAAGGAAGTTTACTTAAACTATGCACTCTTCTGTAAAATTAATCATTTCAAAATTGTATATAATTGTAAACTGAGTACTCTTTGTGATAAAAAGGGAATAAGTAGTGCCAAAGAGAACTGTTAAAACTAAAATCCAGACAAATTACAGTCAGAGTGGTAGCCTGTTAGCTGTAACCTATTATTTACACAAAGCTATTATTTACACAAATGTAAAGGACAGTACATACAAGCTCAGGGTTGCACAGAATCATAGAATGGTTTGGGTTGGAAGGGACCTTAAAGACCACCCAGTTCCAACCCCCCTGCCCATGGGAAGGGACACCTCCCACTGGACCGGGTTGCCCAAGGCCCCATCCAGCCTGGCCTTGAACACTTCCAGGGATGGGGTATCCACAGCTTCTGGGGTATCCACAGTGCTCCAGTGCCTCACCACCCTCATAGGAAAGACTTCCTGTCCAATGTCTAATCTAAATCTGCCCTTGTAGTTTAAAACCATTACCTATTGCTACACACCCTGATGAAGCGTCCCTCCCCGTCTTTCTTGTAGGCCCTTCTTAAGTACAGGAAGGCTGCTATAAGGCCTCCTGAGCCTTTTCTTTTTTAGGCTGAACAACCCCAGTTCTTTCAATGTGTCATCATAGGGTAAGAGGGTAATCCAACCCTCTTGTCATTTTTGTGACCCTCCTGTGGACTCACTCCAATAGCTACGTGTCCTTTTATGCTCAGGGCCCTAGAGCTGAGGACAGCATTCCAGGTAGCATCTCACAAGAGCAGAGGAGAGGCAGACAATCACCCTCTTCAACCTACTGGCAGCACTTCTTTTGATGGACAGCCTTGGATATGGCTGGCTTTCTGGGCTGCAAGCACCCGTTGCCATCTCACACTGAGTTTTTCATCCACCAACACCCCCAAGTCCTCCTCGGGGCTGCTCTCAATCCACTCATTACCCAGCCTGTACTAGTGCTTGAAATTACCCCCACCCAGATGCAGGACCTCGCATTTAGCCTTGCCAAACTTCATGACGTTTGCACAGGTCCACCTCTTAAGCCTGTCAAGATCCTTCTGGATGTAATTCCTTCCCTCCAGAGTGTTGACTGCACCACACAGCTTGGTGTTGTCAGCCCTTGCTGAGGGTGCACTCAATACCACTGTCCGTGTCACCAGCAAAGACCTTAAATAATATCAGTCTCAATACTGACTCCTAAGGACTCTTGACCGCTTGTTACAGGTCTCCACCTGAACATAGAGCTGTTGCCTGCAAAACTCTTTGAATGCAACCATCCAGCCAATTCCTAATCCACGGAGTGGTCCATCCATAAAATTCGTCTCTTCAATTTAGAGACAAGGAAGTTGTGTGGGACAGCATCAAACAAGACGAAGTAGATGACATCAGTTGCATATAAATTATTATTCATATATATGGATGAATATTTTTGGTGTTTAGTAAACCACTATAAATGTGGCTTACTAAACCGACCATCCCCAGAATAAGTCGCAACTCTTTTTTATTCTTCTGCTCATCTCAGCAATCTTTAAAATCAGTCTTTTGAGATGAAGAAGAAAATAATGGCCGTTTGAAGATCAGTAGCTTAAACTTTTTTTTTTTCCCAGAATTTGAGAATTTATTTAAAATCATTCATTTTTAAAAACTTCAAGATCTTCTGACTCAACATAGTAGATTCCTTTTTTAAAACTTACTAACCTTTTTTAATTAGCACTAAAAAATACTGCAATTAAAAGTCTTCCTGTAAGATTTATTAGTTATTGTGTGTTCATTAAATAACAGATAATTGAAGAATCCATTGAGGATTAACAGCTATGTAATAGATACACATCTGTTACATGATTTTGAGGCTCAGTTGTTATTTAATGTACAATAACTATCCTATTAAAGACGCATTCAATGCTACGTTTTTGGCTGGTGTGATTGGAATAGACAAATAAAACCCCTTGCAATTAGGAGGATCTGTTCTCATATTCCCTTTGCATCATTCTCAAATGAGTCTGTAAATACGAGTTGGGTGTGTTTTAGAGAGATGGCTTTAATGGATAACAGGATATTCTTAAAAAGTTGATCTTACTTCAAGTGTTATTAATGAATTTCTTAGATAGGTTATTAGCAGAAGCTATTATGCTAGCTATTTATAATGGATAAACTATTAGAATCTAGTGTTCTGTTCCTAAAGCTGTATTATTGATTTAGCATAGTGTAGCAAAAACTGCACTAAAAATTTGGATGCTGTTCAGCTTATTTTCAAAAACATGTGGAAAATTGCCACCAAGTAGCCAGAACACATACTTCTTAATGAAAAATCTTTGAGAGTAGGTCAGAAAGAAAGAAAATTTGCAAGATTCCTTTGAGACAGCATCCCCAGATTACCCTGTAGTTGTGATTTTTAATGAGGTGGAGGCAGAGGATCTCCCTTTAAAAAAAAAAAGGGAGGAGTAATATTTCGGTCCTGTGTTTCCACAGGTTTCTGCAGGGAACAGCTGCTGCCATAGATGATGAGATGAGGGCAACTGCAAACATGCAGTTTCTGGACTTCTGTAAATTAAACATCTACTTGTTAGTGTCTCTCCAGTGGAATTATACCTTTAAGAACTTAATTAGCTGCAACAGACGATTTAAAACATAGAGAAGAGATTTTAAAATCCTAGAGCATCTCAGGCCATGATCTGCCCCTTTTAGAAAATTCTCATATTGTTCTGTTGGTCCTGGGAACAGGAATGAAGGGGACTAGAATTTTGAATCAATTCAGAATAATGCATGAGGAATCACTGGGTTGGAAAGGATCTCAAGTGATCATCTAATCAATCACATTTCTCAAGACAAGATGAATTATTGCTTGTCTGACCTGCTACTAAAGATTTTTCCTGGTGGAAATTCCATATCTCCAGGCAATCTGCAAGTTTAGATACACAGATCTGAAGAATTTAATTTTGCTAAATTTTACAATTTCTTACCTCTTTTTATTCTTTTCCCTAAAGTACTAGGTATATTTAAATTAGAAGTTAATCTCAGGATTTTGTGTGCAAATATGCACATAAGAATTTGCAAGCACAGTCTTATTTTTGTTAGCAAGTGATGCATTCCATCCAAAAGTGAATTTGTCTTACCAGTACCATAACTTTTAAAATTGGTCTGCATGCTACCCTGAGAGGACGATGCAATGTTTCAGGCACAGAAGTAGTTTTTCTTGTGAGCTTACAAATTTGACGGTGTTTTGTGCCAGTTAATCCAAATCTGAGTTGTTTATTTGAAATGTAACTCATACATGCCTACATGCACTATCTGTAAATAAAAATTAGTTCTTACAAACTGCGTGTAAAAACATGCTTTATATTCCTATGTGTGAAAAAGTTAGAAAATAAAGATTTATCAAGGAAAAAAAGGTGTTAAGTGCTGTGTCATGACACTAAGGATGAAAAACTGTGCCTGGGTGCATTGCATGTAGAAGACTCCACTGCTTTTGAGTATAAAAGGCTGTACCGCCCTTTTGATGTGAATTCTGTTCACTGTTTATCTTGGAAAGACTATTTGTTATTGCTATTTCAGCCACTTTCATTTTCTGATTGAACTGCACTGATGCTCATTAATCAAATTGCACAGACCTTGTCTTATTTCTGTTTCAAGGAAAGGATTCAAGACAGCCCTTCTCCAGCTCCATCTCTAGAAGACAGTCAGCGGCCTGGGAGCCACGCTTCCTCCCATCAGAGCAGCAGCGTGTCCAGCTCACCCTCCCAGCTGGACAACACCCCAGACAGAATTGGTTAGTGCTTTGCAGCCTCACACCCCTTGACAACCACTGACCTTAAGAATTTTATCAGGTTTTTGAAGCAAATATTTATTTACTCGGAATCTCAGGAAAGCACTTGCTTTATTAAAAGAACAAAGGACCAACCAAACACTACCCCCCCCAATAGCCAGAAAGTTCATTGCTACAATTTGTTTAATTAGGTTCATCACTATGCATAGACCAGACCCTCAGACTCATTCTGTGCCTGCATCCATCAATGCACAGAAGATACTGCCCCTTCTATGACTGACTAAATCTTGCATGCTGGCATGAGAAGGTGCCTCTGAAAGCACCTGGAGTTGAAAAAGAACAAGAAATGTTTTAATTTGAATGTATGTCAGAAAACTCTCAGATTATATAATGAGTTTTCCACTCCAAAAACCTCCTCTTGTCCAGATGTTTCCTCATTGCAATGAAGGTGAGAGCTTTTTGATTTTTTTTTTGGTCTCTCAACTACAGTTTTCACAGTACATTATTGATCTTGTGTTTAAAATGCAAATTTGGATAGGAGGAAGTTTGGATCCTATTCTTGGTGCTTCCAGGAGGGATCTAGGGCAAGTCCATTAACATCTTTTCATGTCAGTGTACGTCAACACTGTTGTCTTCACAGTGACTGCTGCCCATGCAGGCATTGCTGAGCTAGATTTAAACTGCAAAAACAGTGCAGCTTATGGAAGTCATTGTAGTCTTCTCTCCCATCAAATGGCTACTCAGCTGCTTGCTGGGATTTGGGAATTTTGACTGTGGTCCATGATACAGCAACATTGCACTACATAGCACAGTTGGCAATACACAAAGTCTAGTGAATAGAGACTGAGCTATTTTCCTTAACATATGCATACTCAGGGCAAGGACTAGAAAGTAGATTCCCCTCAGCTTTCATGTATTTAAAATAGGGCTAGAAATACACAGGACAAGAAATGTAACTTCCCGTAGCAACAATGAAAAAGGGACTTTTTTTTACCTTATTGTAGCTTTTGAAAGCTACTGTAACTTGTTATATTAAAAGTAGCAGCACATACTGCAATCCTCTGAGCTCCAGAAACAGTGCTAAAAGTTTTTTTTAAAGAAAGCTAGATTTTATTTATGTTGAACCACAAATTTCTCTATATTGAAGTCTAAAGCTTTTTGTTGTAGAGATATGTACATCTACTTCATATACATATGTGGCTTTTTTTACTCTTACAATTTTTGCAATTTTTTAACAATTCTCCTCACTGAAATGGCTTTGAATTCTGTAATTGCCAAAAAGTAAATGTTTTAATCAAATAAGAACAAAGAAAATAAGCATCTTGAAATCATAAACTTAATGTCTCTTCGATTTTGAAAATTTTAAGTGAGGAAATTTTTAGCACCACAGAGTATGTTTTTTTTTTCTTCCAATTCATCTGTGGGTTACTATCTCTGTATCTGTATTTCTTTATTAAGCTTGCTGCTTTATAGGTACTTGCTAAAACCTAAATATTTTGTTTTACTAAATGCATTTTTCCCCACAATTATTTCTGAGAAGTACTTTTCTAAATTGTTAATTTGAACATTTTATAAGAAATTAGATTCCTCACATTAATAATTTTAGTTCCATCCTGTTTGTTTTTTTTTTTTTTTTTTTATCAACTTGAGCAAATTTGCTTTTGCTACATATTTGGCTCTAACTGCTGAATTAGGAGACTTATGGACAGTGAAAATGGTCAATTGCTTTAGAAATTATACAGTATAAATAAATGTTAAAATATCAAACTATTGACAAAAAGGTATAATTTAATATTTTCCTCTTTTCTGACATTTCTTTACTGACAGTGTTATATAGCTGTGCACTCTGATTTTTTTAGCTATGTTGACCAACAGCAGGGAAGGAGAACTCATTGATCAAGAAACCGGGACAAGCCTAAAAAAAATGCAAAAGGAGAAAGGTAAAATTAAACTGTTTTCTCTCTCAGGCATTTAATTGCACTTACATGTTGTATTCCTTTCTCTAGTATTCTGCATATGCAATGACGTAATAGCATAAATCTAAGAAAACTACGTGCCTAATTGCAATGAATAACGTATCCGGTGAATTTAGATCACATTCTTCTTAGGAAGTGTTAACAATCATATCTTTACTTCCCTCTGTTTAGACCATATGGGAGTAATACCTTGCTGGTCTTTTGACTCAATTATTTATGAAGTCCCTAGCAACTATTTGATTAGTCACACAGTGTTGTTTCTTTTCCTCCAGTGGATGTGTGTGCAGGCTACTCTAATGCTGGTACGTAGGTGAGAGAAATATTAGACATTTTTCACGTCTCGTAATATTACATCAACTCACAAGTGAGAGGCAGCAAGGGAGGAGGTGAAGCTTGATCTGTAGAGTTTGTCTGGTAGGCAGGGAAGTGCCTCCTCTGCTCATTTCTCCTTGCTCTGATTGTTAGGTGCTGGTGAAAATGAGTATGTTGGTGTATGCAGGTAAGCCCTGGGGAGGTGTCACAGACACAGAGATGTGGCATCTGCAGCTGCATGTTGAGGAGGAAGAAGGCATTTTGTTTCCTTAGAAATACAAAAAAAATAAATCATTCGTATTAGTAGACAAAGTTTATTCTGGCAGTACATACAGAGAGCACCAGACAAACTGAGTGTCTGCAAAAACAAGATGACATAAAGCTGAAGAAATGAAGGAAAGCTGAAGGTAAGTGTGAAGTGAATACTAGAAAATATGCTTCCAAAGCATATACCAAGGAAGTTATTTAGATTTTAAAGCAAAAGATAGGAAAGAAAAGTAAGAGAAGAAAGTGTCCAAAAGAGGAGACAACATAAGCTAAATGTACTTAGAAGTCTACTGAAAATAGGAACATTTTATCATAAATGAAAATGCAAAGTGATTTTTATTTTGGCTGAGGGAATTTTAGATTATCTAAAAAAATCAGACAAACTCAAATCCTTAGGCTTATGATTGCACTCTCTGTATTTATTTTCTGAGCGAACTTAAATGCAATTTACTATAACCATAAGCAATTGTATTTATCTCCTCAAAAAAAAAAAAATAAAATTGAAGACTCCATGTGCACTGTGGTTCCAGAGTTCTAAAAAATTATTTGGCCATATTCATGGCAAGGATGACCACCTTATTGGGCATCTTATGACTGCATTATCATGGGACGGATGCTGAAATTTTAAAAGCATCAGCAGCATGTATCCTTCTATAGCTTATATCCAACAATTTCAAGCTGAGTTCACATTAAGCAGTGAGGTAGACCTATATTTCATCTCCTTTAGGAGCCTCTGGTTTATAGGGTGCAAGCACCCTCTAATGATGAACTGCGCCAGAAAGATACAGTCAGTATTCTGCTTCTGAAAATTCTTAGCCTGTCACCCCATACAAGTTGTTATTATTCCTCTGTGATCTTTATCAGTCCAAAATATATTTTTTGTTCCTAACAGTATAAACAAATTCTCCTCTGTATAATCATTTTGGGCTCTGTTGCACCTCAAATATGTTGAACAATTTTCATATTCAGATGTGGACAGTCACTGAAGAGTGTAATGTCTGCTGGGTTGCTCAGCAGAAAATATCCATATAATTTGTATACAGAACAAGCTTTGTTTTTCAAAACCTGCCATTACTTTTACTAAGGCAAAATATATTTACCATGGAAAAGATTTTCAAAGTTATTAAGAAGGAATGTAGTTAAAATAAAAGTATCAACATTTATTAAGTATGACAAGTAAGCGGTTTATACAACCATGGCAAACATATGTTTTCACATCTGCTTTGAGTAATATCATCATGATTTTAAAAATGATTTATAGCTCTGCAGGCCATAAAATGCCAGCTTTGCTCTAAGTTGGAAGTTTTCAAACAACAAAGAAATTATTGAAGGAGTATATTGAGCATGTTTTTGTTACACACCTTCTTATATTTTCACATATCAGAGCACTCTGTAACAATTAAGATAGCAACAAATGAAAATTAACTAAAATTTCACAGTAGTACTACTCATGTGAAAGTGTAGCATGAAAAACAATAAAACTTATTGTAATTATAGTAAGCAAATACTGTGATATGCCTCAGGACACACAGTTTTGTTTTCCATCTCCCATTGAAAGTGATCTCAGCACCATACAAAAATGTGTCAGTTTGTTCTCATCAAAGTAATTTCACGATATGCAGGGCCAAAGAGCATATAGCTTAATGGTTTTTCTAAAAAAAGACAGTTAATATAAAATTATTCCAGTTATACTGAGCTGTTTGCGTATGTTGAAGGGACAAAATTTACAGAATTAATGGCCGTCTCAGTGCAGAGGCTGGTTACAGACCATACGTTTAAGCTTGTTGAAGGAGCAATGCCATTAAATCTCAATTACTCCACATCCTTTCATCATCTTTTTAGGAAGTACAGTCAGGCTCAATATTAGAAGACAACTAAATCAAACATCTTTATAGGTCAGCCGTTTTACATTTTATACAAAATATTTTATACTATTATATTCTGGGCAGACATCTTTAACCAGTGTGGTGCACAAGCGTTCTGGCTGTGCATCCGTGTCAGGGTGTGAGTGAAAACCATATGAAAGGTAATGTGTACTTTATTTTAAAATTGCTAATGAAAGGAACCAGAGATAGAAAATCCTCCACAAAACATAGCCCCAAATGTTCACAGAGACTTAAACACAAGTTCTTCCTGCTTGCGCTTAACTGCTATTTCTGTTTTTAAACACTAACATTTTAGCTGCACAATTGCTCACAGTAACTAAAATTTTAAATTTTCCTGCTTCAGTATTTAGCATGGAAAAAAATCTCTATTGCATCGGAAAGGATTTTGTTAGACATAAGCATTATGGAAATACACAAATGAAATCTTACATTAGAAAGGCTAAACAAGCCAGAAAAGTCTTTAGCCGTACCTGCCAGTGGGATTTAATTGCAAGATTTAATTCCATGTGACTTTATGGCAAAAAATATTTTAAACTCCTCATAGGATGGAATAATAAAAGACACTAGCATAACTCTTTCCATAGTGAAGTCAATGGGAGGGATTGTGATGTCTTCAATGGGAACAGAGTTTGGCCAGAGCCTAGTATTTTGAACAAAAGCTCCCTCAGCTAATAGTACTGGTCATTATTCCAGACAGGAATGGTAAATACTGCCAGGCTGCACGAGTGTTGTACCTCCTGGGCCAGTGGCATGCCCAGACCCTGGTGAGATGCGGGCATATGCCAGCCCTGCCCCTCTGCTGTGAGTTTAGCAGAGGGTGCGCAGGATTTAAGGGGCCCCAGGGGACCATGACATGCTTTAATGGGCCTTCACATGGATGTCTGGGGAGCTGGAGCTGCACCCCACCTTAACCAGAGTAAAAATTTGTGGGAAATTTTCATAAATGACCAGTTCAAGTACTCTTTGAGTAGAAATGAGGACTGGATTTGTCGAGAAAGTGATTTGCTCTGAATCTCCCAGAGCTGCTCAGTGGCGATGCTACCTCCTTTAGCCCTGTCATCTTCATTCTCAGAGCACATCTCTGGACTCAGTGCCTGTGTACAGTAGACGGTAGTCTCCAAACCTGGATCTGGCAGCTATCCCTTTTCATTCTATTGAAGGCCACCTTTCCATTTGTTAGTTCAAGGAAATGGGAATTTTGGATCATTTCTGTCAGCTAAGTGAAATATTTTCAGATGGCCAGAGACTATGGTAATGAAAGCATAACTATATTTATTGAATCTCTTTGGCAGAAAAGAGACTTTATGCAGTTTAAATTAATCATTGCCAAAGGACTGGGTTACTTGTGAGGGGCGGAGAAAGAGCAGGTGCAGAACACCTGAAACAGCAACAGGCCCCCAGTAGTGGGGGATGTCCTCCAAAGAGAGGACTTTTCCAACAATTAATCTAAAAGCATCCAGATGGAGAGTGCAAGGAGTAAAAACAGGAACTAAGAGTACGAAGCTGTAACATGCATCATCTATAGAAAATCTACGAGAGGTGCCAACACTTCAAATGTTCACTATGCTGTTTCTTTGACATATCAGTACTCACATGGTAACGATATAATGACAAATAAGCAGTTTTCCATAGGATCATGCTCATGAACCTCCTCTTGAGATGCATGAAAAACATCTGAAATTAGAAGTGAATTCAGGGTCCTTTTGATATCTAAGTGTGATTAACTTAGAGCCACAGGAGTTGTTTCACAAGCAGTGGATGCGGTAATACTTGGATTTAAAGGCTGCAAAGTTTTCTTTTTCCAAAAATCTCAAGTGACTTGCATAGCACAAACATTCACTAGAAAATTCAGAGATATTTTTATATTTTCTGTCCTCTGAGAATACCAAGGGATAACAAACACAGTGCTGTATTCTGCGTGAAGGCTTTTTCCACAAGTTTTTGTTGTTGTTAAACTTAACCCGCAAGTGAACGACAACTGACAAAATGGTGGCCTAGGAGTAGAGGTGATCTTTCACGAATCAATCAATCCAAGCAAACAAACAAAAAACCCCAGACCATGAAACTGAGGCAAACTCTTTTTAACACTTAGATTCACAATGTATGTGAATAGAAAATAAGAGTTCTAATTTTTACAGGGTATGGACTCGTCATTATGACTGTGCATTTAACCATTGCTAAAACATTTATAAATGCAATGGCAATTAGTTATGCAAGAGACTTTAATGAAATATTCCAAGGTCACATCTTTTACATTAAGTTTATAGTGGTTGTTGTAAGTAAATAAATTTACTTCATTTTCAAAACCAATTTAACAATGCCATTTATCAGGAGTGAAATACCTACTTTATCTGAAATATCTTGTCATACGGACCAAAACAGTTTCTTACGTTGATATATAATTTATTAATATATCTTATTTATTAAATTTCTATGGCTTTAATATATTGCTGTCTAAACACTATGGTGAGCCTAGGTAAATATGCTGAAATACGAAATTCTCTTTACTCAGAAGGCTTTGGACCAAATTTTTTTTAGCAATTTTTATAGGCTCATGGCATGAAATGGATAAATATGAATGAAACGAGACAGATATGTGGTATTTCATAGAATCATAGAATGGCTTGGATTGGAAGGGACCTTAAAGATTAGTTCCAGCACCCCTTCTGTAGGCAGGGACACCACCCACTAGATCAGGTTGCCCAGGGCCTCATCTAACCTGGTCTTGAAAGTTGCTTCTCTCCAAAGTCAGGTTGTCTCTTCAGGGTTTACCACCTTCCACTTTCCGCTGAATGCTGTGAATTGAGTTTTCTATAGGTCCATCTTACTGAGCTATAGCAGATTTGAAAGGCATACAAGTGGAAGGGGGGGGTGGAATTGCTGAATGGCACCTGGTAGCTTTTGGATTGGGCCCAGTAATCCTTTCCTTAGAGTTAATTCTCACATTAAAATTGACCCTTTGAATTCTCTGGTTCATAATACCTCTGATGCAAAGTCATTAACCTGAAAACTGCAATTGATGACATTCTTAATCGTCATGAGTTATTTAATAAGCTTGCCTTCGGTCCTCATTAAGAGCAGTAAGATACAAAAAAATATGCATCCTGAAAGATTGCTGAGAGGTTTTCTTATGTTACACAGATCCTTGAGATCTATGGGAATGTACTGATGCAGGCTGAGCTTCCACCTGCCTGTGCTCTGACCCTGCCATAGGTACCAAACCTGCTCCTGAGAAATTGTGTTTGTGCATTGGTGTGCTCAAGTGTGTAGCCATGTGTATGTGTAGGGAAGGAACAGGTTCTTCTCAGTGTGAATTCATCCAGTAAGCAATCTTAGACTGTCACCGCTTGAAATTTTGGCTTGCACAAACAGTACATGTTACTGAAAAACATGTCATTTCTAGCAAGGACAACAAAGACTCTGTGATCAAACACTTGTTCACTAGGAAACTGCTTAGAAGCCAGCAATTGCTGCTTTCAGTATAGGTTTCTGTTATAAAAAAAAATAAATAAAAGAGAGATTTTGGCATGTTTCATGCATTTAATTTAAGCCAAAGGAAGTGATACAAACTGGTACAAATTTAAATTAATAACAAAAATTGCTGTTTATTGTGACAGATTTGCAATATTTGTGTCTGAGAATGAGCTTCAAGATACTCATAGAAACTGCACTGTATAAAAGATAGGTTTAATTTCTAAGGGTTACTTATTGTGAGCTGAGTTGCCATGTTACCCATAGAGATATGTTCTATTTGGTTGAAATCCCGAGTGACACAGTCACAGCCATGGTCTTGGCTCCAGAGCCTTTGTTTCAGTCAAGAACAGAGAGGGCCAAAACCACTCTGGATTATGACAGCAATATGTGCTCCTGCTGTCAGAGAGCAAATCAAGCCTTTATAGCATCAGCGGACTTCTTTTAATAGCTTTTTTTCATATTATCTTCTTTACTTTGGAAATGAAGCAGTATACCTGAAAGAGTGGACCACCACCGTAATAAGCAATCGATATAATAGGATCCAGGTTAAGTTTGACAGAGACACCTTGGGAATAAATTTAGCACACTAAAGGCAGCAGAGAGATTGGCTGTTGGTGTTTTTAAGTATCTCATCAATGCTTCTTTGACACACCTGTGCTCAGCATTAGGCCAACCTTTGTGGCTTCTGCTAGGTGGATCAGACTTCTAGGAGTCTGAGACATTACTCTTATCTCTAACTGTATTTTGCCTGAATACCTGTTAAAAAGCAGCCCCTCAGTATCTCAGTCATATTTCAAACTATGAGTTGGATTCCTAAGTCAATATTGGAATTTTGTTAATTTGTGACATGTTTGTAATACTTTGTCCTATCAATAAATATGTTAAAATACGTAGTTTTCCCCAAAAGTTTGGTTGCGAGTACACAGACTCACTTTTTTTTTTTTTTTTTTTTTTTTTTTTTTTTTTTTTTTATCCATTAGAAGTTTGAAATTCAAAGCAAATGGGTGCTAAACTAAAAAGGCAGTGACTATTGCAATACGAGAATCCTCACGCATGCTCTTTTGGTCATGTTGGGCCATTGCATGTTCCTCAGAAAATACCGACTGATTTATTTTCTACTTTTATTTTGTAGTCAGAGTGTCAGTAGTTTCCAAAACAGATTTTTCTACTAGTTTACAGAATATGACAGGGTATACAAGTAGTTTGATAAATAAAATTCTGCTTCCAGTTGTATTTTGAGATGTTCTGATCTATAAAACATTGTATAGTTTTGAATCTGTCTATTTTAGCCATCATGTGGACTGCAATATTTTGATAGCTTGATCTGTCTTGTGTGAATTTGCTTATATATCCTATGTCTTATTTGTGTGAGGGCTGTCAGTGGAAGAATGTAAGATCTTTAATGACAGTTCAGTGGAGTGCCTCTTCTGGTGTGGTTGAAAATGCCTTTTTGATGTAGGGTATGTTGGAAGAAGGAGCATCTCTGGTGGCTGGCTGAGCTGGAGCAGAAAATGGAGTATGTGTGCGTACACATGTATTCACAGAAGTCAGAAAATATGGATTGCTCAGAAAATAGCATGTAAACTATATACCTGTAACCTTTGGAGACATATAATTGCTGTCAATTAGGAGATTGGAGTGTATTTATTATTGTTCTGTTGTTTTTTGTTCATCTTAAAATCTAGAAAGGGTTTGCAATGAAGGTGCCCTCCAGGCAAAAGCATGGCGAAATTCACATATTAAAGGAGGAGTCACCAGAATTGCTGTTTGACTTTTGACATTATTGTTACTTAGCCTAGGGCATTACAGGCAGAAGAGATTTAGATGGAAAGGAGAACTGTGAAATTACTCTATAAAAAAGTGTATTTTCACTGATTTTTCTTAAAACTGGCATATTTTAAGGAAAGCGTAACGTTATTGCAAAATGAACACACTAACAGTAATAATAACAATAATAATAATCCTATAGTGCCTTAATTCCTTTATTTCTTTGTACAAAGCTTCTTGATACTAAAAATAATTAAAAAAAAATAAAAAAAGCTATTCAGCGAGTTACTGAGAAGGCTTTATTGTTTCAGGAAATAATTAGTTACTAATCTCTCTATATACACACATTGAAATCTCAGCAGAAAAGAAGTTGGGCACTTCTAGGTTTTAGTCTTATTTATAATAAGAATTATCTCATATATGTGATAACTTTTCAGCAACAGATTTTAGGATTCATATTTTGTAAGTGTCACCGCCTGTATAGCATATATTAAGTATAATGCAAATCAGGCTGGAGTTTTAATTTTGCAGAACTACCAGCTCATGTATTATCAACCCCTGAAAAAGCTGCAGTTAAATGGTCCCCAGTATCTGAATAGTACAATTATCATTCTGTAATAGTTGTAGCTAAATTAACAGTGGCTTTGGTGGTTTTGTTTGTTGTTTTTTCATCAGTGAGAGCTAACCTGTGTAGATATGTGGGCTAACAAATGTTGGTGATAGGTAACTGGAGTCTCAAGGCTTGACATCTCTATTTTTTCTAGATTTCTTCATGTTAGTGTTCTCCGCAAGGGCAGCCCACTGTCTCGTGCACTGCAGGAGCAGTGACGTAGCTGGGTTGGGGCCTTCTCTTTTGTATCCTGGTTGACTTGAGTGCAGTTGTGTCCTGATGTTCAAAGGTATAGGTGGAAGCTGTTGAGGAACAGGCTTCTTTTCTTCCTGACTCTACAAAACCATCTGTTCTCATTTTCTCTTAAGAAAGTTTACAGCTTCAAGGACTGTCATTTATTCCCATATCTTCCTTCTCATCTGAAAAGGAAAAACTCATCCCTCTGTATACAAAACTATCCATCAAAATCTCATTTTAGTATACAGCGGTTTTATGCAGAGAGAATGAGAACTCAGAAAAACAATACAGTTAGTTTCAAATACATTATAGATAACTTGCTTTCTTAATAAAGCTTACAGATGGAAATAAAGATATAGAAAAATATACAAACAGAGATCATCAGGTTCACAACAGACTCTCCAGCATCCTTCGCGGGCTATTCCAGCTTTCCTTTAAAAAAAATAAATAAAGAAAAAGATTTAAGTGTCTCAAAGAAGGTGATCTGGGCATTTTGTATCTCAGCCCGCAGAGAAGCAGGTTCATTGGTAGTACCCACCGTGCACCATGTACCCTAAAGAAATTACCTCAAGCAAAAGAACTGCGGTAGTGCAGCCTGGCTGAGCACAGTGTGCTCCTGGAGGAAATAATACATCAGAAATTGGCTATGCCTCGGTGGGAGCCTGATTTTGCTAGTATGGTTAACCTGCTTCTAGCATGCAGACTATCTCAGGTATTTTTATATGACCCTGCATTGTTTAATATTTACACATCCTGGCTGATAGGTAGCTGGAGCATAATTTAGAACATTTGCATCACTAAAATGGGTCTGTTTATCTAAAAAGAAAGATTATAACAGAAGAAATCCGGAATGCAAAATAATAAATATTAAACCTTGTTCTCCAGGTTGTTGAATCAATTTATAGTAATATATAAGTGAGCAGGAGAGTAACAGCATCTGGTAGCAATAAATGTTTCCTTTCCTGAGTTACCAAATTAGCTATGGGAAGGTGATTAGAAATAAAATACAATGATTTCTGATAGCAATAGGTAACACTGCACAGGCTTTGAGATAAGAACTTGACAAATGTGTAAAATAAATGCAAAACTGGTTTTGAAAAGGGGTGAGATTACCATTTTCTATGTTGTTTGCCAAGATTTGTGCATTTCAAATGTTAGCAGTTGGCTTCTTTTCAAAACTGATAAATAATGATGTTTGTTGCGGAAACAATTATCCTAAAAATAATTTAAAAGGATTGTATCCCCTTTTTGTTTGCCTATAAAGACCACATTCAATTTATATATAGACAGAAAGAGCTCCACTTGCATCTATAAAACAGTTCTTAAATCAGTCTAAATTATTGATGTGCACAAAGAACTCTTTCCGCTTTTGTTTGAAGTTTTATTTCTGCGGCGTTGTGCTTTCTAATTGTACTTTCAACTACTATGACATCTGTTATAGTTGTTTCAAAAACTTTTCAATAGTTTTCTTTTTTAATGATAGACAGTCTTTTCAAAGGCAAACTGTCTTCATTTTAAGCAAGAAAAATAATTAGTTGAAAAAAGATCACTAATTTGGCCAGGGAACTCACCATTTTACTTCTTTTTTTTGCAAGTGGCTGTTTTATATGATTCCAGCACCTACTCAACAGAAAGCTGGCCAAGAAGAATTCATCTCTGCAGCAACTCAGAAACCATAGAGCATCAGCATATGTCCTTTGCTTCCCCGAGGAAATCCAGGACTTTATTCTACCAAAAAGAGTACCGAGACAGTACTTCACAAACCGATAGTCTCTGTATGTCTAACAGATGGAAAACTGAGCTACTATTCCAAGCAGCTATGCCAAACAATATTGGAAAAAAGCTCAGCAATCAGAGATGAGATTAATTCTTAAAAGTCTGCTTAGAAATACTTTTTAGTATCTCTAGTGATATGAATATTTGGTGCAGTAGAAAATTTATTTCTAATAATGTAAGACATAACTGCAGTCTTATTCCTGACATAGAAGTACAGAAGATGTTTAAATTATCCCAAATAAGGAAAGCACAATATAAAGATATTTTCTTGTCTTTTTTACAAAAGAATATTTCTCCCCTTAAGATAGAATAGGCTTTTAGCTTTGAAAAATTTAAGTCCAGGACTCTGGTCCAGTTACAGTACACCATGACTAACCTTTAAATTAGAAGTTGCCTAGAATTCATATAATAATTAATACAACGCTAGGAGATTTAATTGACCACAAGATTAAACTATTAAGGAAAAAATTTCATCCTAATTGAGAATTGAACCCCTACCCTCTATTCATTGAGTGTCTGCTCTGCCACTTGAGTTGTGAATTGGGGGTTAATTGACTGTCTAGAATCTCCCAAAGCGCAATTATTTCATATAATGGTGCTAACACAGACTGTAGTAAGGCGATTTTTAACGGCATCCTTTTTTCCCTTGGATTTAGAGAGATTTCAAGAGAACTGTAAGAGATGCTGGATGTAGGGAAAGGAAGAAAGATGTAATCAAAAAAGGAGTTGGGGTTTCCTTTCAAGTGCCAATTGGTAAAGATCAAAAAACAGAAAGAGGTATTGATGTGGATTCACAGTTAGAATGAGACCTCACCAATTTTTGGTTAATAGATTCCCTAATCTCCGTATCCTGTAGGTCACACTCAAATCCTAGCACTGTTGCACATTCCTTTTAAGATTCAATCGTACTCACCTGCGGTAAGATCTCATGTTGTTCTGACTTCGGTTGTGCGTTTTGAACTCCACTGAACGCATCTTGGTTGGACTGATGATTAATTAGTTTTAGTCCAAGAACCATGTTTTGCTCTCCAGTTTAAATATTTATGGCTACACTCCTGTGATGGCAGTGTCGCACTCCATGGGACAGAAGACAGTGTAAAGAGGCAGGGATTTCCCCAGTGACACAAAATCACCTATTGCTCTCAGCCATTTTAATCTTGGCAGCTGTGACACTGAAGACATATTAGAGGATAAGAGGTGTGTCTGCAGTGCTTGATTCAAGCAGTCCTGGATCAAAAGAGAGACTGTTGGGGGGTTACTAGTAGCTTAAGACAACCTGGAATACTGCTTGGGCTGGACCCCATTCATCTGCTGCAGCATGGGGAAGCTCTAAAAAAACCAGCACAATATTGACCCTTCCTACTCCCACTGCATTTCAGGATAAACACCATAGTTTGTTACTCCTATGCAATTAACATATCCATATTTTGAAAACATTGTGCTTCTGAGCTTGTGCATCTGAACCAAATGAGTATCTTAAATCTTACATTGGTTTAAGCAGTGGCCATAATGTATGGTATGAAATCTCTCCAGTGTTTTTTTTCCTCTCTGTAATACTGTCTCATTGTATACATGTTTTATTCTGCCTGTCCTCTATTTGATTTTTCAGTATGTAATTTTGCTGCATATTTAATTGACTTTTTCAATGTTTGTGAAATATAAATTAATTGATGAAGATACAAATTTGTGGCAAAATTATTATTCCCAACTCAAGTTTTTATAAAGATTTAGGAATAACCTGTAAGTAATCTTAAATAAACTGCAATCAAAATGATAAAAAGAAGGGGCTAGGTATGCCTACATTTTTTTACGTTTTGTATTTATTTGCCTACATGGTAATTAATAAAATTCATAGTAGATTTCTCTGCTTCATTAGTGCAAATTTGCAGAACTTTTCTAATTATTATTCTCCTTTGAAGAATAAGTAATAGAGATAATATCAAAACTTTATAACTAAATTAAGAGTTAGTTATGGATACAGTTAGGCATTTTTATTTTTAAGTATATTCCATTTTTTTAAGTGTTTTGATAAAAGTTCTGTCTCTATAAATACTCAAAGCAATTACTGTAAGTACAGGAGAAGAACTCAGGAGAAACTTTTTGTGTGGAATTACTGAAGATAAAAGGGAATGCAGAAAAGTTTATGGCTTAAACTTTGCATTTTTAAAATTGAATTGAAAATCTCATGGGAATGAAGGACTGACTGTATAGGTAATTCATGCTTAAAAATATGTAAAATCATTGTATGCTGAGCAAAGTCTGGCAAGTCTGGAAAGAAATAGTACCCCAATAGCATTAAGGGTGCTCAGAAATAGAAACAATTTAAATATGCTTTTTAAACATATTCTTCATAGTGCTATTTGAACACATTAACATCAAAGAGGGGATTTTGCAATGTTCCTGGTAGTTCACGAGGCATATAGTAGGCAACAAATCTTAGCCATATGTTGCTCCAGACTAGTATACAGAGGAAAGTTGTGCTTTGCAAGAAGTAGGGGTCCCCAGAGAACAGAGATCACCCCAGCTCATCCAGTACCCCTTGTGCTTGCACACGAGATTGAAGAGATGCCACACGCAGGTCAGCTAAGGTGGACAGGACTCGCTTCTACTATAGCTCCTCGTTGCAGGGTGATCCCTTGCATTCACAGTTTAACTTCCTTTTTTTTTTTTTCACATAAAAACATATGTGCTTAAATCCCTTTTACTTACTTTTGCATTCTGCTGAAATCCCGACCACCAACCAGTGTATGATCACAGATCTGTAGGTTTCTACTGAACAAAGCAGAAAGCGGTGCAGCTGATCGCTCAGAAAGGCAAGAAGACACAAGCATGAAAAGAGAGCTCAGGCAGTGCCGGTGACTGTTACACATGCATTGAGGCATTGTTATTTTTAAGATGACTTGCAGATAAACACACACACTTTGTAACCTGCTTTATCAGTAAAGGAGACTTGTTTGTGCTACAGTAATATCAGTAACATAATCTCTTAGATTCTCTGTTTTTGCTGGAGGTGTGTTAAAAAGCTGAAAGTGTGGAGAGCTGGCATAGCACAGACTGTCTTCAGCTTGAGAAACAGTCTTTGAGACTAAAAAAGGTTTTCTTCTTGCTCATAAAATAGATATGACAAAAAGGAAAGAAAAAGGGATTTACAGTGTGATCCACATTCAAGTTAGGTTTTTTAGTCAATCATTCTCATCTGGTCATTAAAATCCTAAAGTAAAGGCAGAGGAAACAAGTTCTGATATTTCTAACATAAAAAATAAGCATAGAGGTTTCTGCAGTGTGAGGAAAGAGTTATCCCAGGCCCCACATTAACAGACTAGACTACAAAAAGCCATGGCCACCTGACGGGACACTGCTGTGGTGAAGAAACAGCATAAGAAAGAACAGCCTCCCCATTGCTTCTGCCTTTGGAAGGAGAAACCTGGACATGTTCACAGTATGAACTAAGTGACAAAAGCAGTATTTTACACTCTGAGTGTGATCTCTTTAGTGTTCTCACCTAGTTTGAACATTTCCCCTTTAAATATAATTCTGTCCCACAGTTTTCTCCACCTGCTGTTTTCTAGGATTTGCACGTCCCCAGTCTACAAATACCATCATTCTTTAGTTACATTCTCTCGCCATGTTTTATGCTGACAATTCAAGCTCCATCCAGCACCCAGCTTGCTTTCCTGCATGCCTGCCTTTTTCTTTCCTTCTCTCTCTCTCTTTCTGTGTTTTGTCACAGAAAACAAAGAAATTCACAATCTTGACACAGAAATTTCCAAGGTCAGAAACCTGTTTGTCTGTTTCTTTTAATAAGTACCATGTTTCAAGAAAGAAAAAAACTTTTTTTTTTTTAAATTAATATGACATCCCAAGGGGAAAAAAAAAAACCACTGCTAATGACTTCCACGTAAGCTAGATAAGCGTAATCAGCCTTCTGTAATGTCACTGCCTGCTCTTGGGTCAAAATAAAATTTCAGAAGGCATCAGGTAACATGGCAATGTCAGAAATGTTGATTTTTTTTTCAGTGTAGACCTGCAGATCCAGGGCTGCTGTACATCCGTTTGTTTCCATTCCTTGACTTTTTGTTGACCATTTTTAAAGCTGCACATTCAGGCCCAGCATGTAACCAAAGGTGGCGTATCATAACTGCTGTTGAAGGATTTAGTCCTGGCCTTCCAAGCCACTCAGGGTACATCCGTGCTGCCTCCCTTTGTCAGGTAGTTTATTCGTAATTGCAGTGGAAAATCATGTATGGTACAAAGCCCCCTGGTAAAGCCCCGTCAGCTCTAAGAGCAGTGGACACTGAATCCTTTGGGGAGAGCTTGACCCTGCCTCAAGGTTTCTTGTGTCATGGTAGAAACTGTGGATCAACTTTTCTTCTCATGGAAATTTGAAGTAATTGCTTGGAGTAAGTGGAAGCCCCTGTATTATTGCCCAGCGAGATCAGAAGCTGTACATTGTAGGTATTCAGCATTGCTCAAGGAGTACTTTAAATTATGTTGTAATTACCATCAATTCATTTCCCTTTGGAAACTTGCCTCTAGATGGACATGGTCTGGCAAGCTTCTCAGTCAGTTAACAAGCAAATAAAAATCCCAACAGCCCCTCCCCGTGCTGCCATAAAGAGGTCTGGGCTGAAAGTAACACAGAGCTGTGGAAAGCAGTCGTTTTGGTTCGAGCATGCCCTTGTGTGCAGCATTAGCCTTCACCTTCCTTTCACTCTTACTGGAGGAAGTAACTGATAGTGATCGACATGATTTCCTGGGCATAGTACATTCAGATTTTTATTATGATATTACCAGGATGTATGTTTGTGGAAAGAACAGATATATATATATATATATATATGTTTATCCTCAGAATATAAACTCTGGAGAAATGGTATATTACCTGCATGACGCTGAAAATATGGAAAATATGGGTGACTTAGTGTTCGGGAACTGGGCCCAGCTTTGCTTACAAATCAGCTTGATGATGAGGCTGCAAAAGTTATATTTTCTCTGCTTTCACATACTGAATTTATTAGCTTCTTGAAATTGATTTTGGATGCCTTTCATTTGCCATTGGGCTGAAGTCAAAAGCAAAACGATGATATACCACATTTTGCTCACTCATCTTTTTATTGCCCAACTATTGTTATTGAGTAAAAGACATTCAGCGTGTTTCCCAAAGGAGACAGAAAGCACATTTCATTTTCTTTTTAATTGATGGAAGTTTAACTGAATGCAAGTCCTGCAATTCTCAACTTCAATATCCAGGTGGCAGTTACAGAGGGGTAGAGGGGACAGGGACTGGGATTCTGTTTAGATCAGGGCTGAGAGCAGAAGCCAGGAGGGCTGTCAAACTTTGTACTGTTTTATTTGCTTGGAAGGAATGGTGCAAAGTTAATATCGATGCAGCGCTATGAAAGTGTTCAAGTAGTTATCTCGGGGAAGGTAATGTGAACTCAGCAGTATCATTACTTTGATCTTTGGTTAAAGTCTTACAAAACTAGATTGCTGTTTGATTGACAACCTTGTCAGAGAGTGAATGAAGACTGACACTCTAATATTGAAAATGCAGCGTTTACAAAACTTAAAGCCCAAGTTTTCTCATGACACTGCTTCTTTTGTGGAAGAGTGAATTTCATATTTATTTTTAAATAAGTGTATACCTTGCTGCGTGCAGTTAACACGTATGATTTTAGACTGCTGGTTCACAAATACCCTAATATTTGATGCAGATGTTTTTATAGCAACAGCATTGTCATATTGTGTTTGGAGAACTAGGAGTTATTGCTTGAAGGCTTGAGCACAGTGGTAGTTATCACAACTCAATACCAAATAATGAGTGATCTGACATGCAGGTGATCAACAGAGATGGCAGGCTGCAGTTTGATTTGGGTAGTGTCACTGGCAGTTTCTGAGTGTGTCCACTACAAAGGTGAAAGGGCTTCCACTGTATAATGCCACTTCAAGAGGTTGTCTTCAGCTATTGCTTATCCTAGAATTGTCCCCTTGATACCTCCAAATTTTTCAGAGGCCTGGGCAACCGGCTCTAGGTGGCCCTCCTTGAGTAGGGGCTTGGACAAGATGACCTCCAGGTGTCCATTCCAACCTCAGCCATTCTGTGATGCTGATAATCTTCCACATGATGTTCTGCTCTCCTGACATGGCCTTGATGCAGTGACTTACCACCATGCTTGCCTTTCTGCTTTGGGAAATCTTGGGTCACGTGCAGTTGCTTCCAGCCACTGCATTCAGCCTGCTGGCTAGCTCCAGGGCAAGTTCTTCTCTGACTGTCACCAGGGTGAAACCCCAAGATGTCACCTACCAATACAGTGTCTATCAAACATTAGACTCTAAACTGTGCTTCTCCACGCTTCCCTCGATTTCTTCTTTTCACTGGACAAAATAATATATTTTGTTCAGCACTATGAACAACTCACTTCCTATTTTATGTGAAGTGACATCAACTGCAATGATACAAGTAACGTTTAAGAATAAACCAAATTGTGTCTATTTTCACATCAAAATACCTTAAGCAAATAAATGTCTGCCCAAAATAATAATCCTACATCATCCAGAGGTGTTAGTTAAGAGACTCTATTTATACGATGCAGCTTATAAATAGGAATTCAAAGGATTTTCGCAGAAGGGGCTGATGAGCTGTGCTACAGGGCGTGGGAACTACTTAAATTGGCTTTACTGTCAAAGCCAGTGTTTTTTGAGACTACATCATCAGTTTTTCCTGGCCTTCTGACTCTCCATTTGCTTGACTGTTGCTATATTATGAATGCAGTTCTTTCAGTACTTCTGATATGTTTAGATTGTATGTGTGTGTGTGTGTATATATATAACAGTAAGTATCTATAGAGATAAGCATGAACGCTCGCAACATGATATATATTCAATACAATATCATATCATTATATAGTAAAGTATCCTTTATGAAAGACTATTAATTAAAAAGCGAGATTAAAGCCACTTTAATCAGCAGTGTGGCTTTGCTGAACAACCCTTACATTCAGCCATATTTCAAAGTGGACATATATAAATCACAAGAATTATTACCATTTCATCATTTGAAGTCTGCAAATGACTGATTTTGGAATGAAAAACATATGTAGCTATGCTGATAATGCTAAATAAATTATTTTCAAAACCTACATTTATATATTTTTATTGTGTGGAAAATGCATGTCCACAGGAAAAAAAAAAAATCTAAATTCTGCTGTAAAGATTTTAAATATATATATATTTTTTTCCTTTTGGAAATTTCTAGTCTTCTTCAATATTGCAACACATATGGTAAGAAAATCTTACTTGCAAGACGATTACTATTTTTAAACAGTTTTCAAAATTGCCCCAAATAATAGCTTGTGTATAAAAACTGGTATGTTTTGTGTTTTATAACAAGCAGCTTAACGTTTTCTAAACTTTGACAAAGTTCTTCCTAGTTTTTTTAATGTAATAATAGGATTGGTTCGGCTACCCCTAATTTTTCTTTCTCTTTTTGTATAATGTACTTAGGCACTGGTGGTATATTAGGAATACTTCTGAGTCTTTCTAGTCTTACTGCTTTCTTTAGTTCTTAGAAGCCTCTATGGACATACAGGTCATAGCTGTTGAAGATGTTCTTTTTTTTTTTTTCTCCTTTCTCTCACCGAACATATGTGTGCATACATGGCCTATAACATAGATATCTATGTACCAATTCAGTTGCTATGATTTTGATAAACTATTTCTGGCTTTTGTTGTATTTTGATTAAAGATTTACAGTTCTCCTTTTGCCTCAAACCTCATTTTTAAAGGCCAAAAGAGAAAAGAAACCCCAAACCATAAACACATTAAGTGAAATATCCATAGTGGCTTCAGTTAATGGTATTTCCTTAAAGCAGATAGGTTACTGAGCCCCCCCCCCCTTTTAAAACAGGAGTGTTAATTTACTGCTTCCTTTCATCTGTTGAAATAATTACTTTTCTTTTTTGCCTTCAGTAGTTTGTTCTGGTCATTAACATTTCTGTAAAATTAAGTTTGAAAGGTGCTTTTAATGTTCAGATAGACTGCAGTGCATGTTTGACTGTTAAAATCAACCTACTTAAGGCAGAACTAATGTTTAACACTCGCAGCCATTTGAAGTAGTTCACTGCCCAGTTTAATGGTGCTGCCAAGGGCAATGGTCACATTACTTGCTATTATATTTTGGGGGTTTGTTATGCCAGCAATAAAGACAATCCGTGATATTTCTGAAAACATTGGCTTAGATCTTAAAGACATCATTTTTCCACTAACAAGCTATAAACTGTAATTTCTTGGGGAATAGCAGACAAGAAACACCAACCCCAGCTCTTGGCCACGTTCACCATTTAGGAGTGGTAGTTGCATGCTACATTGTTAGTGTTGAATGACTTTTCCTGCAAGCTCTGTTGAAAAAGACATAATAAAACTGTACTAAAAACACAGTGATGGCCAACTGCACAGGAAGAAGTCATTTTATATAATGGTAATTGGATTTTTCATTTTGTACGGTATCGAGAAGGTTTTAAGACACCTACTCTGGCAGGTGAGAGTGACCTGGGGTAGCTCAGCCTGGCCTCGTGGAAGCTTGGTGTAGGAGGTGTGCGAAGCACAGCCCAGAGACAATTTGGCTGCTGCGTTGTGAGATATGGTCATAGACTATGGTAGCTTCTGTTTCGTTGCAATTGTTGCGGATTTTCCTGGTTTAGTTGCAACAAAACTAGGTGTCTCTGTCATACAGTATAAAACTGCTTCTCTAGCTTTGTGTTGGGAATAGCCCTTCCCAGTGCCTGAATCCACTTCACGGCAATCTACTGCTAATACTTCCTCAATCTGTGTATTTTGGAAAGTAGGTCAAGGATCATTTATGGGAATCTTTGAGCAAATACTACAGGAAAAAAAAAAAAAGTAACTAGTTCTTTATGTAGTGGAGTAGATGGATGCTTTGCTCGAGTCTTCAGGAAGTTTGATGGTAAAAGCCATGTCTAGGATTGGACCCCAAGTAACAAATAATCAAACGAGGGAATGAGCATCATTTCCGTTCCTTTCTGAGGTCATGAATGTATAACAAAATGTCTGCTTTTTCTTCTTTGATGAGCAGGAGCAGACAGAATTTGGAAATAAAACAATATATCTTCTCAACCAGAAAAAAAATTGTATATATTTACTAAATAGTAAGTAAAATTTTCCCCTTGGCTAGTCTATTGCAATTTTACAAGCTTCAACAATGCTGAATGGATGTTATTGAGAAGTGAATTTGGCTCATTCTTTTTATGCTTTTAATAAATACTCAAGGGAAAAGCGGTTGTTCAAACAAAATGAAATACAAATAAACATAGAATTTATTCTCAGTAGGCATTCTGAGGAACATGGAGCTTGAGTTTTATTCCATTTTTTTTTCTGGTACTTGCAAGCAAAACTAAAATATTCATATAAGCTGTCAGTTCTCTAAAGTGAATTCATCCTTTTTAAAAAATAAATCTAAATATAAATTCAGTGGATAGAACAGAAACAATGTGAGACATAACAAATGACATTTCTGCCCCAAAGTACATCATTGTAATGGACCATATTATTCTGGACTGTGGATATAAATGATTTTTTTTCTTTTCACAGCATTCTGTAACAATTCTTGAGACACAGTCATGCACAAAATGTCATTTGTAATTATAGCAGTTTGCCATTTTTATCTGCTCCATGCTTGTTTCTTGTTTGATTGATAATCCATGTCATGCTGATACTTAACAGAAGCTACAATTTTTTATTACCTAAATTTCTGGACAAGGTTAGAATTTTTTGTTTGAGGGAAGAATTAAAAAAAAAAAAGTTGGTTACTTCCCAATGCATTCTTCACGTGGAGTCCTAGGGAGACTCGGGACCCACAGAGAAATATACTTAGCGGAATGCACTTACTAGTATAAAGAAGAATTTAGTCCGTGGATTTCATTTCTGATTGATCATTGCCCAAATTTTGAAATAGGCTTTCAAAAATGTATGACTCCCCAGGTAGTGTCCTGAGGAGAGTCAAGACACCTCTTTACGATCCATAATTATTTGGATTACCATTTAGTATTTTTTTATACATATTCTGACTTTGAAAAAAAAAAAAGTTGCACAGTCTAATAGCTGTTGGTTTAAACAAATCAGATATTTTTGCTTGTTCTAGACTGTATATCCTCCACCTTAGACACCTTTTGTCAGAAGTAATGGAGGTTGATTTTAAGCCAGTATTTACTACTAGAGAGTATAAATTCAGACACCACACATCATAAAAGCAAGAGCACATTTTATTGTTTGAGAATGACTGCAAAGGTTCCACAGTACCTGGACAGAGGTTGGCTCTTGAAAACCATGTATTTTATTTAATTTTTTAGAAGATACGTATGAAAATACCATTCCAGGTAAGGTTCATGCTTCAATAATATTTGGATACTGTTTGTTCTTCATTACCTTTATGTGGTTGCATAAATCACCCAGAAATAGCTTTATCACCTTGGGTTGCAATAACCTTTATGAAAACTTAGGTGCTCAAATGGCATGATACGACTATACAGCATCGATACCTTTCCGAATTTGACAAAACTAGCTGATTAAAACTGATTTAAATACTACTTTCAGTCTAGAAGTCTGCCCTTTTAATAATCAATTAAAACGTTGTTTCATTGTGTTTATTCAGCACATAGAAAGCACTGCTTGACATGTATTAGACCTTATGTAGCAGTACACAGCTGTAGCCCATCCAGCATTTTCCAAATGAGTTTGCACAAGGAATAAAAGATTGCCATCTGAGCAACACTGGAGGGAGACAAGAGCAGACAAAAGGCAGTTAAGCACTACAAAAAAAAAGAAAAGACCCTGTTGAGAGAGAAATTTCTGAGCAAATGCCTCAATTTCACAGGGAGATACTGTAGCAGGCAATGTACATTGATTTTAGCACATGAAGTACATTCCATTTGGGATTCATTAAGCTTCATTTTGTGCACTATCATAAATGGGTTTGTCAGCTACTCTCTCAAGTAATGCACAGTTTCAAAGCAAGGAGGTAGAATAAACCAAAGTGAAAATACAGTGTGCCCTGCAAAGAGCGTAAGCCAGTTTTAATAGAAAAATGCTCTGGTTACTCAAACCCGTATGTCACGGTAGCAATAATCAAAACCTAATCATTTTAAAAAGAGTTTATGCTTATAGACTTTTTGATACAACTTAAAACGTCAATAAGGTCATGCTCCCAGCTGACTTGGTAGAAATTCCACTAGAATGGCAGATGCACTAATGGAGTTCACAGTCTTTATTTGTCATTTTGAAAAAAAATATATGCAGACTTCCATTTGATACTTTTTTATTTATTTATTTATTTATTTATTTATTTATTTTACTGAATATGGGCAAGGTACGTTTTGTTTCAGTCACAGTTACTTTGTCAACTTACGTATTTGCAGCAGGAGGTTGCCAAAGCAGTTATTTTCTCTCCTATTTTCTTTCCTTGGGAGCCAGCTGCAGAGCTCACCCTGATACTTCACTGCCTTTCCAGGATTCGGCTGCCAAATCCAGAGGCTGCAGAAAGTGGCATGCCTGTTAGGCTGGGCTTTTCAGCAATCCCACAGGGATTTGCACAAGTCCAAGGCGCGTTTGAAACCTGTTTGTGAATGAGTGAGAGGTGTAGAGTACTGGTTTTCTGCATAATTTGTTTGAGTTTGTTTTTCGTTTTAGTTCGTATTTTGTTTTCAGTTTGGAAGCATGTAAGTCATGAGATTTATCCAAAAACCTGCCTAGTAGATTTGTATTTAGTTATGATAACACTAGTGGCGTTTTTTGTCTTGAAGTTGACTAGAATTGTAGTGATTTAAAAGCAAAAGATTTGTGGGATTTCTGAAAATTTTCCTGGAGTGATTGGTTTGCAATCACAAATCAATAAAAGAACAGTATTGTACATGCACATAGCTCTGTGAAAGTAAATAAATCTTCATTTGCTTGTTGCTCAGGTTTTTGTGCTTTGGCATGAAGGGATATTAGAATTTTATTAAGGAAATTAGCCTAAATGTCGGGACTTTATTGCCAAACTTTGCGCTATGCCACATACCATAGCAGAGCATCACTTCATGCGTCTTGCTCTTTCAGGTGGATGGCAGAAGTGACCAAAGTCTTGGGCAGAGAGAATAGAGGGTAAAATGCTGGCCAGCTTCTGGGAACTGTACTCTTGGACTGTACTAGTAGACTAAAGCACAGGAACCTGGATTTAGCTACTTGTCATTTAAATAGTTTATTTAACACTTTTTTTTTTTTTTTTTTTTTGGAAGTGGTTTTGTCTCGGGTATGTAACTGGGAGTTACAGTAGCAAGGTGGTCACTGAATAATGTGCTATGCCTGTGAAGTGAACCTGCAGCATGTGGCAGCACAGGTTTCGGCCTCCCCAGGAGCCACACTCAACACTCAGGCTGAAGGGAGGATACAGTAGATAAATGTCAGATAGCTGCTCCTTTCTGCAGAAAGTTTTCCACTTTCTTTCCTTTCCTTTCCTCAATATTTGATCTTTCAAAAGAGCTCAGGATAAGTGACAGCAGTAGACTTAACAGTTATTAGGTTGCAAAGTAGTGGATGAGGACTACATGGTGGTTAGCTTACATTTATGCTGTGATCGTAGCTGCCATTTGGGTCAGAAAGAGTTTTCCCTTTTGATAGATTGGCTGTGTGCTAGGAAAACTTGTCTTTCCCCAGAGCATCATGTAATTATTTGGTGGCAAAGAGTTGTGCTACGTTGCTATGGACATGCAGCTCTCCACTCCGAGAGCTGCTGTAATACTGATATATGTGACTCTAATCATTCTGTCACTAAGATGTAATATCGATACACCAGGACAACATTTCTATCAGAGGGCCTATTACTTGCCCTCTTAGTCGAAGAGGGGAGGACTGGGATAAGCCAAATTCTGACTGTTTCTTAGCCTGAGAGGGGTATTAGGTTCAGTTCTGTAACCTCAAATACCTGCAGGAGATATGATGCTATTGAACCAGCAGCACTCACGAGTGCTGCTGTGCACCAGGAGCTGGCTGAACCCTCCAGGGGGAAAAAGGTGACAGTCTTGTTCTGTGTAGGAGCCTGGTTTCTGCAGCAAGAGCTAGGCTGGCAGGCAGGGTCATGCCACAGCCGGTCCCCTCTGCCTATGCCGTGGGACTGAAGGACTTGCGCTGTGCAGCACGGGAGGTCTGAGGAGCTGGTGTGAGACTGAAGTTTTATTTAGAAGACTACATAAGGACTGTGTCAGGAATTATGCTGGTAACAGCCATGGCACAGAAGTGCTATTCTATCTATAGAATTAAAACAGTGAAAAGGTGAATTTTAAAAAGATGAATTTCTCATGTTTCTTGATAATTGAGGTTTATGAAATCAATGTGTAACTGAACTGAGTTGAAATGCTAAGATATATAAACAGAGTACTTCTCTGACATCTGAAGAATACATAATTAATTCAAAAGGAACTTTAAGGTGATCATCTTTCTATGTGTATTTTCCTGTTAAAGCAGTCATATTTCTCCAAGCAATCAATTTTGAAAGTTGTCTTATTTCTACAGAGCAAAAATAATGCTGGTGAACATCCCCTAACTGCACTCATAATTATTTCTGATTAAAAGTGCCTTGGCCTTACAGCACCAGGGAAATTAATAGGAGAAGGTTTCTACAAGTTTTAGAAGATGAGCAAAGACATACTCCCTCTTAAAATTATTTAAGCAGGTGCTGTGGGAAGCCATTGCTTTTATAAGGCTCTTCAGATGTTTACAGCAAAACATTTTTTCCCAGTGATTGAATTTTTCGAAGTACTAAAATACCATGGAGAAATATGTTTCCCACCAGTTTTATGGCTCCCTGGATGCATTCTATACAAACCTTGTATCTGCTTGGACACAAACACTCTATTGCAAAAAGATATCTTTCCATTTTAACAAGCTATACTGCTTTGAAAGGATACACTGCATCACCAGTGGGAATGTCAGTACCTTAAGAGTAATACTTCTTTAAGGGTACTATTTTATTAAAGCAGACCTCAGTAATTTGTTCCTGACTGTTATACACCCTTATTTTATTAAAGGTATTTTACATCTGTGGAGGAGATTACTACCACTCCTATTTTCTCCACTACTTGGCTTTAATGGATGGTGTGGAATATAATATTTATTAAGCCTAAGCAGGGGAGGACATAATAGCAGAATTGTCCTTTATAACCTACTATATACAGCTGTAAAATAAACCGTAATAAAGCAGGAATAATTATCCAGAAATAGGAAACGGAGTACTCTGCCTGCTTCAAATATTTGAGGGATTTAACTGCTAGTTACACATGTATTTCAAGAAATTGAACTTAACAGTAATAATACTGATACTAGGTCAGTACTATTATTAAACAAATTAAGAGAGATGAGGTTATCTGGGGTGTCATAATTGCTATGTTAACATAAAGCATATAATGCATAACTTTATAATCTCTCTAGAGTATTAACCTAATACTTTACAAAAATACTTGTACTGATTAACTTTGAGCTTTAGAGTTCTTTTGCCTGTGTTCTGATGGCAACCATGGCTGGCTCCCTGGCTACCAGTCAGTTCTGCTGGTGATCACCAAGTGTTGATGTCAAGAAATACCATTTTTCCTCATTGCACCATTCTGTGTGCCTTCGCATTTCCTTCTGGCCATTCAGGACCTACATTTACTGCCTGGACTCCAGAAGGCAACGAGTGTCTCAGCCTGGTTTTGCCTGGGGTTAGGAACACAGACTTTTGGAAGGGAAGAATGCTATTTCAAGTATGTCCTTTGCATGTCCTTTGCATGTACCTAATATATGCACGGTTGACATGTGAATAGTTCCCTAGACCAGGAAGACAAGTAAAAAAGCCTTTCCTAGTGGCACATTTGCAGCTTAAGCAGGCAGGTGGAGGTTTTCAGGTGTGAAATGGCAAGCATAGCTGCCATCCTGGTGAAAATTTGCTCCCACTGGAAGCACTTATACAGTTGTGTGTGTTTTGTGAATAGGAAAAAATGGGATCTTGCTAATGAGATCTGTTTCAAATTATTTATTATACTACCAAATGCTGCAATAAAGGGAGTAGAAGATGAAAATTATTTAAAAGCATGTTGTATATTTTTATTACGAGTGGGGCATGAAAGAGTATGCCTGACTGCGGAGGCACAAGCTGCCTTCCTTTGGCTGGGCAGTAGGCTTGTCAGGGCTCTCGTGCAGTCCTGGCTGGCAGACGTGCGCGGGGCCTGCTCACAGGGCACACCTCGGCCTTCGGGCCTGCTGGTGTCATCGCTGCACTTCGTGGCACTGGGATTGAGTTATCATGACTCTTGGATGCACGCTCAAGCAGTTCATTAATGCAAGCACCATGCCTCGCTGACTGTGGCTGAGTTTGGCCAGGAGCTGGCTGGCACGTGCTGCCTGTGAACATGGAGCAGCGGGCGCGACTCTCTGCGAGCGGGTGTCCCCCTCTGCCTGCTGGGGACTCTGGTGCTCTCTGACCAGCTCAGGCTGCCTGGCTGGTGTGCTGGCCTTCAGCCTGTTCCTAACTATCTTCATCACACCCAGCCCATGTTTCCACATCAGCATTATGCAATATTTTTGTTTATTGCACTGCTTACTGGATAGATCTGTTTTTCTGTTTCTTGTGTGATTTCTCTTCTTGGTAGCAATCGCTGGAATCTGTCTCAGAGAGAAAGGGGAAGGTTTTGTACTAAGCACCTAATGTGGCTTTGTGGGAAATTGATTCCTGATCAGATATTCCAGAAAGACTGGAAGAGCAGTTCCTGTCCAACTCCTTCCTTCCTGATTTCTTCCTCCTGTTGTCCTATTTATTTATTTTATTTTCATAAATGAATATTGTGGAAATGATTGGGACTGAAGTTATTACATTAATTATCCAAACTGACATTTTTGCAGTGTGTGAAAGGACAGGGTGGTATGTAAAATAGATGCACTAAGAACACCTACAGTATGACAACAAGTAGCAGGGTAATTGCTGAAAATGAAGTCTTTTCTGCTATCCCTTCCCTTCAACATCTGTTGTTCCATATGGAGTCATAAATATTTGCAACAAAATAGTTGAAGAAATAATCTCAACATTAATAGGGAAAAGCTGAATCCGCCAAGAAAATTGAAGAATCTTTTTTTTTTTTTTTTTTCTTGGCAAGTTCCTCCTACCCATCCTCATCTGACAGTTTAAAATCTCGGTAGAGGAGTAGTCAGACTACAGTGATACTTAAAAATCGCCATGAAAAAACCTTTGTGAATGTTAACAGGAGAGTTAGCTGAAAAAAAAGAAAAAAAATGATTTCTTGATAATGGCCATGAGCAGGATTTTGTTTATGTTGTTTGTTGTTTCATTTTCTTCCTTTCTTCCATGTCACAATTTTGTTACTAGCCTTTTATTGAATAATTCACATTTTCACTTTTCTCTACTGTCAGTAGAAATAATGCTTCTTGCCCGTGTGAGGAATGACAAGTTACTATTACCAGCTGAAAGTTACTAGTTGCTTTAAATTGCCATATGGAAAATGCAGATTGACAGTAATTAAGCTTCTCCATAGATTTAGAAGATAAAGCACAGAGCAACCTCAAACGTTTTGGAATCCAGATTACCAAAACCTCCCCGAGGAACAGTTCATAGCATAAAACAGGTATAATAATAATACAGACAAACAATTAATTGTAAATAATTATCGTACAGATAAAATATAGTACTTTAGAAGGCTTTTAATACACTTATTGGTAGCATTAATTGTACTTACACTTTTTCATAATGAGCATAATTTAATCAATTGACATCAGTTGTATTTTTCCTAATCTGTATGTATTGAACTTTAGACTGAAGTTATTTGCAATGAAACATTTTAGTTCTTATGTCTGCCCAGTGAATTACTGCACGCCTTGATGTAATTTTTTAATGCTGCAAAATGCAAATCTCATCTAACTTAGGTCCTTTTTTTGTTAAGGTTTGAATTAATGAAATATTTTCAGGTGCTTTTACTGTCAGTGCCATGTGAACATCAGAGCATATTGTAAATATGTTGAAGTTATAAATAGGTATAATTTTCTGTCTTATTAATGAGAGTACATTGATGAAAATGTCAAAGCTGTATAATTACGCGCCCCTTGTTAAAGAGTGCACAGATAAAGACAATTTGTAAACTCTTACTTTAGTGTTTCCTACCGAAATTTTCATTTCTCTGCTTTTTGCTTCCTTCTCCTACTCTAAGTGCCTTCTTTATGACGTCCTTCAGGAAAACACACCCTCGTAATTCCTGAGAGCAGGTCTATAGAAAGGGTAGTCTATGCATTGCTTGCACAGCTCACCTTCTATTTTTCACTACAGTAATATTCAGTTTTTCCTAAGCCAGCACATTGCTTTAAATGTAACAGACATGCTGTACATTTTTTCCCCTGTGTTGGAAACAATGAAGAGATTTTACTAAACACTTCAGGACAAAAATCAATTGATTTCAGATTGCATGGGTGAGAACCAGCTGGGAAGCAGATACCGTGAAGCGGAGGATAGTTGATGTTACTGTTTTGCGATAGTTTCCAAAGGCTTTTAGGGCAGCCTGGAAATGTATATATAATGATTAGATACTATTTTTGAAGTGAAGTTTCTTTATGGCAAAGCTCGGTAGTGAAACATGCTTGTGTGCTATCAAGTTGTATCAATCATTTGAAAATGAAGTAAAGTCTGATTTAAAGCTAGTGCAGTGGATTAATCAGATACTCCCCAGTTGCATTCATTGACCCTGTTCATTCAGGGACTGTAATTAAGAAAAACAGCAGTGACTTTAAATTTGGCACCTGAATCACAAGGTTAAAGCAGTAAATTTCTAAGTCTGATTGGGGCCAGGTTAGAAGGAGGTATTGCTCCTCACTGATGAAGAGGAGTGCTCAACTCCGGGCAGAGAAGCAATGAGTGAGGGAGAAAAAGGCAGGCAGATGTTTATGGAGGATTTTCAGACAACTCTGTCCTTGCAGACCAACAGATATAAAATATTTGAAATAAACAGTGCTTCAGATTACAGGATTTACATACTTTTTGTAAAATAAAAACAAACAAACAAAAAACCCTACTAGTTACGAGTTAAGCAAAACAAAATTTGCCAAGGTTTAAAATAAGAAAATAAGAAATCTCACTTGTTTTGGAAAACTGCTTCTTGCTGTCAAAAATTAAGATCTGAGCCCTAATTCTGCCATAATAGCCATTTTTCATCACCACTGCTTATCACTATCTTTGTGAATTAGAAATACAACTGGAAGTCAAGGGTTATCAGTTTGGATAATTTGGCAAATAATGCTATTTTAAATAAAAATAAAATATCTCACTTGCAAAGATGGGTAGGACATACAACTCAGCTGGTGTTGCAGATGCTCTGTTTTATTTTATTAAAGATCAAAATAGTACATTAGAGCACCTAGGCTGTTCTTTTCTAACTATGGACCGTTAAATGTAATCCCCATCATTCAAATATGAAGCTTAAAGAATTATAATTATGATAAACCATTTTAGTCCCTAGCTTTCTCAATTGTATGCCACAGGCAGAGAACAGGAATGACCCCAGTGCCATCTATGTCCAGAACCATATTATTAATGCTGGCTGAAGGTTTTCTAAGATCGAATGTCTTGGTTAGTAACTAACAGATTAATAGCTATAAATTCTGTATTATTTTTTTATGCTTTCTCTACATGTCACATATTTATTTAATGCATTATATCTTATGTTATATAAACTATTTGAGGTGAGGCTTACATGTAATGCCTCCAAACAGGTAAGTTTTGAAGTATACGTAAGTAAATAACTTGATAATCCAACTACTGCTTGGTAGTTTGTAAATTTTAGCTTTAATATTTCTAGCTTGGTTTGAGAGGGATGTGACATGCCAAGTATATCAGGTATATGAATGATGGATTTAAAAGCATGCCTTTTGAAAGAACATAAACCAGCTGGTAAACAAAATTGCCTGTTGGTTTGGGCTGTGCACTGTCATGCAGGGAGCAATTTGTGTTACTCATGTTCCCAGTGCTGCATTTAGTCCATAGGTTGATGCTTAATTTTCCAATCCAGATTTCTGCAACTTAGGCAGAAGATGGAAGGTGAAATACTTTAGTATATTGCATTAACAACAAGAAACTTTCTAGCACCTTTCCATGTGCTTTCCTGGGATAATAATTCCATTCACTGTTAGTATTTACTCTGTATTTCTTTTCTCTGCAATATACTTCTTGCTTTCATCTATTTACCTGGATGCCAGCTAGAAATTAAAATAAAAAGACTGCCCTTTAAATGGATTCCTGAATACTATTATAAAGCATGGCAGGTTTAACAAACAAGCTCAATAAAAGTAGTTCTCACTTTGTTCCAATAAATAGGAAGGTTGGTTGTGTCCTTGGTTAGATAGTATTTGTCCTAGCTTTATTTCTTGTTTATTCTGTTGTACTGTATGTTTGAGTGCTGCTTTTAGCATTTATATCTTTAGTTTCTTTAAAATCAAAACACTGAAATCAACATGTTTTTTTTTTTCTTTTAAAGTGATGCGTTTGAGACAATCCGCAAAAAATGCTTCCAACATATGCCATTTTTAATTGCTTTACCAATAAGGATTCCTTAAGCCTAGCTAATAAATTTCTGCCTAACTGTGCACTTACTCAGAATATGGAGAAGATGTAGACACCATTCAAATGTGAAGACCTATTACAAGATTGAAATAGATTTCTAATGCATTTATCATTCATCTTTGCAGAGTGTGATTTCAATCAGAAAAAAAATGATGAATGGTTTGACAGTTTCCACCCATATACGCTAAAACATAATATGCTTCTTCTAGTTTTCAGCTATTACAGACTTTAACATGCAATGTGACCTTGGTCTGCAAAGCATGTTTGGTTAGCACAAAAACTTAATCATAAGAAGTCATAAGTAGAATCCTTCTTCTTTACTGCCCTTTTTCTGGGACTTGGAAATTTATTGCTTGTGGGACAGGTAGGATATGAACAATGGGCCAAATAGAGTCCAGGGTTATCTCATCTGTGTGAAAACTGCTGCTGAAAATCGATGTGACCTCTGCTACACTGTCATCCCAATTCCCACCCTCTGTGTCCTATTTGTCTTTTGGTAGAAGCTTAGATCTGTGTGCTGTCTCTATGTGTCTCTCTTGGGCCAGATTATCAAAATGAATCATTGCCTGCATACCTCTTATATTTCTATTTATTTTCCTGGTGTTGACTAGGTCTGATGAAATATGATTCTTTTTGCATTTGATCCTCACTGCAGCAAGCAGCACCTAATTTAGCTGTGTCTATCTCTTTAAAGAAGAGTAATACTATTTTGAAACTTCAATCTGCTGTACAGTAACATTACAAACCATAGACCATGCAACCTGTCTTCACAGTCAATAGTAATTTTCCTTTCAGCCAATTTAATGTTATTACTTTCATCTCCAAATAGGAGAGATTTCTAGAGGTTTTAAAGCCGCTATAGTTTTCTGTTATGCATACTTCATGTATTACTTTCTTTTTCAAATGCCACTTCTGTTTAGTATTTTGTGACTTAGATATTATTTCTGTGTAGCATCACATGCAACAACTAATCAGTTCATTTTAAAAACTCTGTCACTGATAGAAAATACTTAAATATGAGAAACTGTGTTTCTGAATCAGCACAAATTTTGTGTCTGAGTCTGTTACCAGAGGCGTTTTTGTTTGTTTGTTTAAGAAATGGATCGTTTAAATTACATGAACACAGCTCTAAAATGATAGCTATGAAGATGTGAAGAGGTTACTGGCTTTTGTTGTTATTAGTCCTGAAGAGTCGTTATGAAGATGTTCCATTTAATGAACTCACACAGTGAAAACAAAATACTCCCTCAATAGAGATTTCAAAGAATACTAGAATCTGCTAATGCTCCTGGCTTAGTTGTCAGTAGGTGTGTTTTAGAAACAGCAAAAAGCGCTTGCTGCTCAATAGGTGCTCCTGGAGGTTGTTAAACTAGATAACAGTACTGCTGCAGAGACGCTGTGGTTTAATTCGTTGTGGTCAGATTCCTTCTGATTTATTTATTTATTTTTTAAACAAGAGAAGTAGGAGAAGGGAGACCTTTTGGATACAGTGTGGTCCAATTGTAAATCCTGGAATTAATACGACCAAGACACTTGACAAATGAAACTATCAGGACTGTCTGTGCAGTTGCCATTAGAATACACATGCATCATGAACTTATGGACAATATATTAGTTTCAAACTTTACTAAAAAGCAATTGCTGAGAAGCTATTCATGATTTCTGCAAGTGCCAAGGAGATTAGAGGAACGTATTATATAATCCATAGATATATATATATATGGATTTCCCTAGAATGTTACCCCAATATTTTTTAACATTTCAGAGAAAAACAAGTGTGCAGACTTTGTCTTTAAAGACTGCTAGCAGATTTTAATTTTACGATTTTCAGCAATAAACTCAATGTTTAAAATGAATACTTGGAGAAGTAGCAAGTAGCACACAAGGGAATCTGAGAGAAGGAGATACATCTATTATTATCCTAAAATATCATTAAATTGTCTATTCAGTTTGTTGGTGATAGTACAGGTTCATCACAAAATCCGAAAGATTTTTGAAAAATAATTACTAATGTCATTGTTTATTTCTGCATACACATTTCTATTGTCTGTGCACAGCTGGATCTATAGCAACTCGATGTAACTGAAACAACGAGTGGAAGGGAAGTTACCAGGCCCCAGTTCTACAATTTATTAGAGATTCATCAATCTAGCTCTGTGCAGTAAATCGCAGGAGCAGGCCCCCGGAGTGCCCTCTCCTCCCTGGCTGCTCCTGTGAGCCTCTACCACCCAACTTTACACCTTCGGTAGAGATAACTCAGCAACGCATTTTGGCTACTGCCCATGACTAGAAAGGCTGACCGTAGCAAGGTACTTGTTAAGAAAGCCTGCGCTGACACTTTACTGACAGCCTGGAGTTGGTGCTAGCTAAGCAGGAGGGGATGACTCAGTGGAGATTATTTACTGCTGAGTACGGGAAGGATAATGCTAAAGGGGTAAAGAGATGTGATACATTTCTTGATTAGAATTTTTTCAAGGTTATAGCAACAAAAAATGCTCGTCGCAGAATAGCAAACATGATAGAATGAAGAAAAGTCATTCAGGTTTAATGAACTGCGTAATACTGTTATAATTCTGTAGTATAATTCTGCAGAATTTGAGATATAATAGTCTATACTCTATTAGAGCTACGTTATAGTCTTCAGTATATTTATTATTGCTCTGTATTATTTTGCAAACTTGCCTTAGCAACAACCATGGCTGCCCAAAGGCTGAAACAACGTCAATTTTGTTAATATGCTTGTATTTTGACTTCCAGGGAAACAGTTTCTAGAAATTACATTTACCTATATTTCCAATGCTTTCTGATGTTGCTTTTAAACCTATCTTTACAGAAGAGGTCCAAATTGCCATTCCAATAATGAAACCAACCTTAGATAAAGTCCAACTGGCTGGACAGGCCTTGCCTCCTGGATTTCCTGCGCCATTTCTTTTTGCTGATGGTCTTTCATCAGTAGAAACACTATTAACCAACATTCAGGTAAATAATTCTCTATAGGGCCTGGCTGTGTCATGACAGATAAAATGTATTTCTTTTTCAATCTCTTTGAAAAGTTTCAGAAACTATTTTGTAACTGCAATTCTAATTTCTTTTATTTAATGTAATGCTTAGGTTTTCACTGTCTGGCATTATTGATTATGAAAGGGTTTTATGCATTGTCTATTTGACTTAATAGTCGGCAATAATGGTCATATTAAAATTCACCAGTCTCATTATTCCTCCTTTGCTTCTCCCCGCAGTTGACCAAGGTCAGCAATGATATGGCACTCCATTTGTAATAAACTATCAGTAGGATGAATGTGCAAAAGCTATATTGAATGATACCATGCCAGAAAGTTGCTCTTATCTAACACTTAGCTACTTTAAATGCACAGTTGCATTCCAGGTCTATAGGTTCCTGATATTATTTTATTTTTCATAGAGGAAGTAAAAGAAACAATGGATGAATTTTGTCACTGCTGAAACAAAATGGTATTTTCAACTCTTACATTTGCATGTGTTTTAGGGCCTTCTGAAAGTGGCTGTGGACAATGCCAGAGTCCAGGAGAAGCAGATACAGCAGGAAAAGAAGGAGTTAAAGATGGAGCTTTGTAGAGAGAGAGAACTAAGAGAGAGCTTGGAAAGGCAACTTACAGCTGAGCTGCAAAGCAGAGGTGAGTGAATGAAAAATGGAGTTTAGATATCTATTAAATGTATAACCCTTTGGCATTTCCAGCTGGAGCTATTGAGGACTCAGAGTTAACTGACATTCATACTTCAGTGTAATGCAGCAGTGGACTAGCACTGGTAATGAAAGATTTAAATTTAATAAAAACAGAATGAAGCACACTTTTCTGTAAGCAGACAGAACAGTGACTGAAGGATTATTTCCTGGAGGGCAACTGGCCGCAGAGTGTTTTGGCTGGTTCTGTGGAGGAAAGCTGATTCAGTTTCATGGCTTTCACATGCATTATTACCACTCCGCCTGTGTATTCCCAGCCTGATTTCTTCATTTGACAGCTTTAATTTCTTTTGTTTCCTGCTATTATCCTCCAAGCATTGAGGATCAGTCTTATTTTGAGAAAGATAATATGTCTGTAATTTGGGTATTTAGGTGATTTTTTTTTCATCGTCTTACCACTTACCTAGCCCACACTTCCTGAATAATGGAGATTTCTGTAGTTTAGGTGCTAGTCACCTAATTTTTCTTGTGGATAGCTTCAGTGCAACAAAATAGATGAAGTACAAGAAGTTGCCTACCCAAGTGTAAGACCTGAAACAAATAACCCTAGATAATTTCTTTTCCATCAGAAGAGTGAGATACAAAAGCAGTCCCAATATGGGGCCTTCTAAGACAAAACCATGACTGTTTAGAAGCTTTTGATAATAATAGGCAATTAAATTGGTAAATCTAATTTTTTGCTGTGATATTGCAAAGCAGGCAGTCTTCTTTTTAAAATTCAAATCTTCATCTAAAGGAAAGAAAGAGCTTTTTTTTATGTGCCAAAAGCTACTTCTAGATTACATCCATGAAATCAGAAAGATAAAGCTAGATAAGACCACAAACGTAAGTGCCAAGTACTATCTGCCTGCACATTTTGAGTTGAAATTGGGTGTGGGGAACAGACCTGTCTACAGTACCAAGGCTTAGTAAGAGGTTACAAAGAAGGACACTTCGAAGTTGAGTTGTGAAGGACCAGTAAATACTATTGAAGTTGTTCAATTGCAGTGGATGTTCAAAATCATTGCATTACCCCAGTGTAAGTGTAGATGAGACTGTTGTATTTCTGTAAAACAAAACTTATTCTCAGTGTAGGCAGACAGCACACTATGTACCTCCTGAGTCATATTTAAGTCAACAAAAACCTTATGTCATTCACAAACTTTGTTGGCTTCTGGCTCAAAGGAGAGGCTTCTGGCTCAAAGGAGAATTTCTCCAATAATCAATATCCTTAGAATTTTTTGTCTTATAAGTCATCACCACATCCACATCTTCATTATAATAGAAAGTCAGAGAGAGGCTTTTCCACATGGTTTACTCAATTTTTCAAAGTTATGTTTCCAGATCACATTCTGGCATTAATAATTTATTAAGCCTCTCAGAGATTGCCCATGCAATGGTATCCTTTTATTCCCTTGACTTGAGCACTCACAAATCCAGACAGATCTGTAAAAGTTGATGAGAATGCAGATGAACAAGTGGTCACAAAAAGTTATGGAAATGCTGTTGATTTTCCCAGAATTCTTTCCATATTTTTAGTAATTTTTCTAACAATATTGTTGATTTGAAATTCACATTTGTCTAATATACAGAAGAAGCAAACAAATAAAATGGATTGCAAAATATTGCAAGGGTAAATTTACCTATAATTTTAACAATATTTCGGAATATTTCTTTCCTTTGCCAGAGTGTATACACTAGCAGACTCTGAAATAGACTGTAACTTAAGCATGGCATTCATGATTGAGCTCAAATTCTTTTTAGTCTGTTAGTTTTACCTATCTTTTCTAGTGCCATCACTTTTCCATTATATATTAATTGTGCTTTAACAGCCATTCTTACAATATATTTGCATTTCAGCAACAATTCAGAAACGCTTGAAGAAAGAAAAAAAGGCAAAGAGAAAATTGCAGGAAGCTTTGGAATTTGAATCAAAGAGAAGAGAACAAGTGGAACAGGCGCTTAAACAGGCCACATCAGGTGACGGTCTCAGGATGTTAAATGGTAATGTCTTAGTTGGCCTTTCACAGTTAACTTAAAATTATGTTTAATTAAGTGAAAAGTAGTAAGATGCTGCGTAAAGCAAATTCCAGAATAAAATACACAATCATTTCCTGAAATAATTAAAAATCTATTTCGGACCATGTGTTTTGGGTCATGAATTAAAAAAAGTCTGCAACTAGAGAAACAGAGCAGTTTACACAGGCATGACAAGAAATGCTGAATATATTACCAGAGAAATCTGTTACAGTGCCAGCTAAGACAATGTGAAATTTGGTTCCTATAAGGTTCTCTGAACTCTTCTGTCCCAGCAGATTCAATTTTAGAACTGCTGAGCTTCATTTTAAAAGCTGTTTGGCTGAAGTTTCCGTAGCCTCAGGATCTATTAAGTTTGTTAAATATGTATCAGCTTTATGAGCTGACTAGGTTTTTGAATACTTCCCAAATAAAGTCTGAAAAAACAAAATCAAATCAGTTAATTTGATAAACAGGGTGATTATGTTCCAGGTAGTGGGAGGATTCACTTCTCCTGTTTAAATGTGGTTCTGATAAAATTGTACAATGTTGGTTTGAATCTATGAGAATGAGCCTACCTAAGTTTTAAGTAATTTCAGGTTCTGCAGCAAAGGTTTAGTCTGTGCATGCTTATCCTGAAGTCTCTGTAGAGGCTCATGAATCAGTGTTTCATTCAGCCTCTGCTGCTTTTGTGTGTCATGTAGTCTTCATGTTAACTTTGTGCTGCCTACTTCGGCTACTGCTAGCAACTGAGCCATAATAACATAAGCAGACTCTGAAAACTGCCAGAACTGCTGAGTGAAAATAATCAGTTTAACCTGTCCTTTGTTCTTAGTTGTGAGGGGCACCCAAGATGTTTTTTAAAGCTAGGGCAAGCCTGTCTACGTGAACTGCCATTGCAACACTCTGCAGTGGACCGTGAGTTGTGATTTATCTGCAGCACATAAGAGATATAAACTCTTTAACTATGAGAGCAACATGTTTCAGAGGCATTCTCATCTGCTGGGTTTTATAGTCCAGCATATCACTGTAACCAGGAACTGGCTGGTTTTTCTGATGTACTGACAGTGAACGGTGGTGATTCAGGCATGGATATACAGCATGTAGTTGCGCCATGATCAGGGGCAGTCTCCCAAGGGAGAGTGAGCAGACATAGCCAGCAGAGACCTTTTCTACCACCCCGAATGGATCAGAAAAAAAGCCCAGATCAGATCCCACAGGCATAGCCAGCACCCTGTGGTGGATGTCAGATGAAAACTAAAATACTCCTATCCAGTAAGGTCATTCACCCACACTCTGTCATCGCCGGTAAGCACCTGCCGATCGCACTACAGTTAGGAGTACTCAGCAGTTCTGGAAGCCACAAATTAAAGGGTACCAACACGCCAGCAATGTGATTAACAGATCTTTACATCTGCTATTGTGGGCCTGGCTGCTAACATTTTGATTTGCAGGCACACTCAGGTAGTCATATATATGTTAGTGCCTGCAAGAAGCTGATATTTACATGCTAATCTGATTGCACATGCAAATCAGGTAGCTCATTAGCATCTTAATCCACAATTTAATTGCAGGTACAATTTTATGGCAACAAAATGTGAAGGGCTATTCTGAATATTTTTAATTTAACTCTGGCGGTCTGTCTCATTTAACAGATGCTGTTATTAGTTACAGATGACTTTGTCATTTTACGTATATACGAATTATTCTCTAAAAGGTTTGAAAAGAGAGAACCTTTTGAGATATATAGTCCAGTGCCCTGAACTTTCCTTGCAAAAAAAGAACCTGAGTAAGGGGAACCCTATGCAATAAGTCACCTGTGATTTTGTAAGAAAAAAAAATACATACATGGAAGTATTACTTATTTGCTTGTAAATATTTATAGGGATACATATACACATATCACATATTTCATATAAACATATATGACTAGATATACTAGTCATACTACTTATACTACTCTTACATGTACTTTAGTCAGTTGCCCTGCTTTGACACAAGAGTTCGGTCAGGCTGCACAGTGACCAGCAAAATGTCATCTTTGCAATAGGCACTGACAAGTCCAACTAGAGTGACCTGAGAAGGCACCAGTACAGTTATTCTCTACTTGAGAATGTCAAGAACAGGCTTCTACACAGAAAAACTTTAAAACTGTACACACGTCTCCCTTTCATTTATTTATTTTTTTCCCTGCTGTAATTTTCTAAGTGCTGTATTTATAAGGGAAGCAGATGTTTCTCCAGGATTCGAGGTACCATGGATTCAAATCACATACCCTTCACGCTAATCCTTGTTGGCACAAGGTGGATAATGGCATCTGTTATCATAACACCCTGGGGTGTTTGAGCCCTCAGCCCCACCTCAAAGGACTGTGCATACAGAGGTATTATCAATACAAAATTAAATAGTTCAAAACTGCATGTCATTATGACACTCTTTCTCAACTTGTAAAAAACTGCACAGTCCATTTTGGAAGGCTCTTCTCAGAAATCTGGAAATGTTACACAAAAACCACACGTAATTTTGCTTTGGGTGATGGAACATCCTTACAATATCCCGAGCTAAGTCTTTTAAATGAAATATTGCAGCAGTCCCTATCTATAATATAAGCTCCCACAAACACATATGCACACACATGCTGACTGGTACTGGCTGTACTCTTGAATTCTCTACTTTGCAGGTATATGCCTGGGAAAGCCAATTTTGTTTAATATTATCACAGTTTAATTTCCACTTTTATTTTTCATATGTCAGATGCCCTCATTCTCCAAGAGAATTTTACAGGCAGATTATCATGTGTTGATTATTATCTGATCATCAGACAAATGTGAAGCACATTAAAAATAATTCAATGTTTGCACATTTTGAAAACGATTTGCTACTGAAAATTCTATGAAGACCAAATGTTTTATGCAAGGCCATGCAACTTGGTGATCACCCTAGTTTGCTATAAATATTTTTTCTAAAGATGCATGAGAGAAGGACAAAGGGGAATGCGTTAATCTTTGGTGTCACATCTTTCAGATGCTGGAATCCCAGATATGGAAATAGAACACAACGGAACCCAACACGACAGTGCAGCAATGCAAGGTGCAGTATGTACCTCCTCATTACTTTTAAAGATTAAACAAATTATATTTGTTTAAATAGAGGTGTGGGAAATTCTCATATTTAGCTGTCAGGGATGTCAGCTTAGTCCAAAACTGATTTTACATAGGATTTATCTTTTTAAAACATTTTACCTCTGATCCTTGCTTTCCTATCAAGATCACAGGTGTTTTCAAAAAATGCATAAACTGCACATGATGGAAATCATCACAAGGAATGCAAATCTAGCAAGACAAAAGTTCCACAGGTCTTCAAAGAAATCTTAAAAATGCATTTAAATAGATGTGCACATACCAAAGAGCATTACAAGAATATCTGAGTTCTAGAGAATTCTGTCTTAGGTACTGCCAGAACCAGTACAGTTAGAGATAGAAACATAACTTCTACCATTTCTCAACTGTTAAAGGCTTGACTTTGCATACCTCTGGTACACATCTGTTGTCCATCTGTCATCTATATAGAAAAGCTTTCAAATATATTTACTGTCTCTTTTTGTGATTTTTGGTTCACATGCTATGCATTACAAAAAGAGTTACAACTTCATTTTTATATATGCATATATATGCATATATAATACATCTATATGTGTGTGTGTGTATGATTGGAGTTGTGCACTAAATATTGCAGTTTGAAATTTGTTACTGCCAGAAATAGTCAAAATATTGGATAAGCACTTGGGATGTGTATTTAAATTTGACAAGCAGATTATTCGTACCGTTTATAATTCTGCTTATGATATCTGCTGAGATAAGCGCTCAGTGCTCTTCCAATGACATTGTGTGAGTCAAAGGTGCATCTGGGCAGAATCTAGTGGAAAAAAAGGAAGTTAATTTCTGTATTTAATTGAAGAAAAAAAGTTACAGTTAGCTCAAATCTGTCTTTCCATCAAAAATGAATGTAAACAACTGGGGAGAATGATGCATAAGTTCCAATAGCCATTTACTTATTAGAAGAACTTTCTTAAACTTCCCGTAGTCTACTGATATGCCCTGTGACTCTGTGATTTTTATTTCAGATTTTTTTTTTTTTTTTAATCTCATCCCAACTATGTCATTCTTCAATTCTAAAAGGCTTTGGGTCACAAAGTTTTTCTTCAGGTTAAAAGCCTGAACCAAGGGAGACCTGGATATTCATTGGTTATGTTCAGTATCGCTGAATTTGGTACCCCTCTGTGAAAGCAGAATATGTCAATTCTTGTCTTCACCACAATAACGAATGACAGCACACATTGGCTTCTCTGACAATTTCAGTGTGGTAATCCTGTTCATATGTAAATGTGTGATGAGTTTATCCAGTTCTTTCACTAAGCACTCTCAGCTGATCAAAAAGATTTCTGAAGAACTCTCTATAGAGCATATTTAGGTTACAAAGTGTTTTTATTCTGTAGCAACATCTCCTCCTTTTTTATTTCTGCTGATACTGTAGTATCTTTTTATTCTATTTTCCTTTGATTACAATTTCTAAAACTTGTCAGCCACTCTTACACTGCTCGCTAACAATTTGAGCACACTCCCTCCTTTGCCCCCTTCATTTGCTGCCTTTTGTTTTTTGGGCCCTAGGAGCAGGAAGGGTCAAAACACGTGTCCCTAATACAACACTGTTTCCAAGCATCCAAAATCTCTCTCTTGTGCACAGAAAAAAGCTTTAGCATCAATGCAGACCTTTCTTTTTCTGTTGTCAATAGCTCTGCTGGACAGAAATCTATCATTCACACAGTGCTTTTCCTTTGAAATTCAATTAGTTTCACTGCCAGTATCTCCTTAAGATGGCTTAAAGGAAAATTGCAAAAATACGGCACAGCCATCTTTCACAGTGATTAAGTCATATCATATTTTATGCTCATTTCTTAAAATGATTTTATTAACACAAGCTGTTCATTTACTGGGATTCTGATATGCATTATAAATCTCTTCCATTTAGTAGAGTCATTTTCTCTATGCTTTGTATATTAATTGAACTGAAATTTTGTGTTGACAAGACTAAAACTTTTTTGAACTTTACAGCCTAATACTTCCATCCTCTCTATACCTGATTTTCTAGTCCAGCATAGCTTAGCCTGAGAGAAGTTTTTTAGCTGAGAAAACAGATAAGTAATAGTTCCTGTAGTTACAAAGCCCCTGCACAGCTGAGTGGTACAGGAGAGGGTGATGCATGTACACAGATACCCTTCTGGTCTTGCTTCCATAACTCACTCTTGGGCAAGATAGTACATCAGCCATTTTATCAACCAATCTCCGTTTCACATAAAATAAACATACTGGGTGTCATTAAGTGCACCTTCAGATCAATGATTTTTGCAAATGACATTCAAGTACCATTCGAGTAGTGCATTTTTGCTGATAAAAGCAAATTAAATTAGCACAACTACAAGTGTGCTGATAAAAACTAAAACTGAACAGCAGCACCATTAGCTAACAAAGTAATATTTTCTCTTTACTGCTTTCTGCCATTTAGTTATTATCCTATTGGAAATCTAATTATAATCCTTTTACTCCCTAGTCAAACTTCACAGTTTTTGCAAGCTTAGCACTGACAAGTGATTTCATTACATTTGATTGCCCGCGCCCAGATTGACTTAACTTCACTCCGAGACCTAAAAGCCCTCTCAGTTTCTCAGATTCCCTGTTTGCACATTACAGCAACAGCTCCTTTAATTAATTAGCATGAACAGCAGTAACATGAACTGCTGAACAGAAAATAACATCATTTTATGATCGCAGGGAGACTTCTCCTTTTGCATGTTTATACCTTAGTTAACTTTTGTATTACTATATTTCATTGTTAGGGGATATTGGAACAATCAGCAAAGCAATGTTATCTTAAAATTTTAAAAAATAGATGCTACCATAAGACTTGGTGATAACAATTCACAAAAAATAAAAGACTCTAAATTTCGAGAAGGAGGCAACAGCATAGGCGCACAGACTTTCCTGAGATGAAAACTTGTTTCAAAGGTAGTATAGTTCACTGTACATGCAATGGGAGAGTCAAATGGGGCTGCTGCTGCTTTTGTTTGTGAAATAACCTGGCAGAGATTTAGCACAGAAACTGTCAGTAACCATGAATAACTTCTTATTTTTATCTGTTTGCCAAAGATGAAGGACTGTTGACATTTGGGACGTATTTTATTTTATTTTTATTTAGAAAAACAGGCTATATTTTTTCAATATTCTGATATAACCAGCTTATTTTTAAATCCAGCCTACAATAAAAAAGAGGGGGGAGGGGAGGTGTAGTGTTTTTTAAGAGGTTTAATTTCTTTGTTATTCTATCAAATTATACCTCCAGATGCTGCAATCCTCTGAAACCAACCATGCTAGGGAATTTCAGAGTAGTCTTCAATTGCAGGAGATAAATTCAACATCACAAAAATTACAGTGCTATTGTCCTGGTCTTCCTTTCACTGAAAAAAAATGTTCAAGCACTTAGAGTTTAACATGAGAACAGACCAGAACCCCGTGATTAGAAACTCTAAAGAGGCCTGATATATTCCTTATGAGCAAGTCCTTCACCTTTTTCTTCATTTGAGTCTCAGGTCTTTTCTTTGTCCTCCTATCCAAACCATTCTCTGTCTCTAATGCAAGCCCTACTCTGTGTGCTCTGACCTAGTAAGCCTCTAGTATCTGTCTTGTGCTCTGCCATTTTGCAGTGTTTCTAGAAAAAGATCTTCTGACCTACCCCCACCTCCTGAAATAATTAACGTGCAACGAAGTAGACTCTTGTATCTATGATATGGCAATGCACTAGTGAAAGCTGTCTCATTAGCTGCTAACCAAAAGGCAGCTCATATGATTACAGTACTCACTGACTACATAGCTCTCCTTCTGGTGTTCAAATGCAGGGCTTTAAAAATAATGGTGTCATTGATCTTGATCTCGGTGTTATTGGTGCTTTTGGTACAGAATATTTTTCTGAATCTCTGTCTCTGTAACCACACACAAGATGGAGAAAGACTAGATTTTGTGATTTACTTAAAACAAAAGGTGAGAAAAGGTTCCCCCAGGAGACTCTTGAATTTGAAGGTCCATACCTTTCTATTCTTACAAAGGGCTCAAACATTTATTCAATAATTCGGTGTCAGTATTTCCTCAGCAGGAACCACTATGTTAACTCCCTTCCTACTCAAGCTGACAATGGCAATCCAGCATCTGCATAGTTAGTATTCAGTGAATGTACTCTTGTCCTTGGCTATTGTTACTCATTACAATTCCTGTTTTCTGTACAAGTTTTTAGGTCTTTTAACATAGATGTGGAAATACTTGACAGAGTCAAGTCAATAGTCCTAAGCACAAAGTAAGTGAGGTGGAAAACCAAATGGCACACCTCTGTGAGCGTGTAACGGCGCAGCGCCGGCCGCCCAGGCCTAGGCCTGGCAGTGGTCCTGGCGGGCAGCAGCCCACCAGCTCCACGTAGGACAGCAGAGAGCACGTCTGTGGCAGTGGGGCAATCCGAAAGAGTGAGAGATTAATAGAGAGAACTGAGCTTCATTCGTACTGCTGCTTGCAGAAGCACTCGTTCATGTTCTTCCCTGCGTCTGGCCCTGTAACCATGTTCTGCTTACAGTGTGCTGTTTTTCCTCTTTCGCTGCTCAGTTTGGAAAGTATTTACAGATAAATGGAAAAGTGTTGCTGGAGAACTAGCAAAGCTAGCAAAGAAGTCATTTTCACTCACTGTTGTTACTCTCCTGAATGACTAGCCCAAAGACATGAGAACCAGCTTCAGGCCTTGTCTTTTTTTTTTGTTCGGGGGCAGGGGGTGTAGTGAAAGGATCCATTTCCGTGTTTTTTCTAATTGCTGTGGTCCTTATCCCACTATCGGGGGCCTGGATACAGCCTCTTTCCAAGCTAGTCAACACTCTTTGCTAAGAGGTTTTGGGAGAGGCTTTTTTGAGGGATTTCATCAACAGTAGAGCCTAATGCAGACTATGTTCTCTGATACATTTTTTATTTTTTTAGAAAATAACAGACTGATTCAAACTAAACAGCCCCATCTTTGTTATATTTATTGTTACAATATTATATTATCTTTATTTTGCTGCATCCAAAGCTTAGCCTGGCTCTAATCTAACCAAAATGGTGACCCCATTTAGATAGCCTAGGAAGGGTAGAGAGATCAGCTTGTGTCCAATATACTTACAGTATCATCAAAGATTGGTTCAGCCCCTTGAGGAGAGTTGTGCAAAGCTTCTGGAAGCACGGGGTTCTGGCACGTGGCTGCCTTCTTCCCTCCTGCTGCTCTACTGTCTGCATCTGCAGAAACACAACCACATCTCAGTTCCACCTACCCTTTATTTTAGCAGCTCTCCTCACTCCTTCTTGGTCTAAATTGGCAAAGTGGGATTTTGAGATTATTATTTCATCTCTGCAACCCATATTCTCAGCAACACATAGTGCCGGGTTTTGTTTCTTAAGTAGCATGAATAATTTATAATTACTGATACAACACATTTATCCTTGTTCTCTCATTATGGAGCAGATCATGAATTTCCTTCATCCGATGACTTTTCCCTCCAGTTTACAGAATGCTAAAATTATCTGAACAATCCCAAATTTTAGCTGTGTTGTTTGATCACAGCAAGCCGGCTACAATACTGCTCCCCTTCCTGGCCTGACTGTCCACACCAACACTACCAGGGCACATTTCTTTATGCAAGTTGTGAGGGTACACATGGAAATTTTGTTTTGAAGTACTTTTATGGAAATGCAGCTGAATTACTAACTTAAAGATAACACAAACAAAGCCTTACAAGCATTCAGAAAATTCAAAGATGAATGCAGATTGTCCTGAGAGCAAGGGGAAGAAAATCTGAGAAAAGAGAAGAAAAGAAAGATGTGAATAAATAGGGAGACGATAATTATTGCTTTGGATTTGTCCTGTTACACAGACACAAAAACCTTCACAGAAAGAGACAAATGTTGATACTGTTACTAGAAGAAAGTGCAAGAGATGCATGTACACTCTGGACTAACAACTCAGGGAAGACAACCTCATCCAGAGGGGAATTACAATTATTAACGCAGGCTCTGGCGTACAGGGAGATTGTGAGCTCTTTACTCGTGTTATACATTGTGAAGGGGAAAAAAATCCTTTCTAAATGTCTTGCTTATTAAGCCAGTCATGCATTTCACTGTAGGCTGTAAAGCAGTATAACATGCACAGGGGGCTCATAAGCATATTTTAGTGTTAGGGAATATCATTTATACAGTTTTTATATTGTCAATATTACCCCTAGAGAATGAGATTAGGCTTTAAACTACTGTAAATCTACACTTTTGCTCACCTTCGTATAATTTCATTTTTTAATAGAATGAAGCTCACATAAATGAATATTTGATTAAGGGATAAACCTAATAAAAGAATACATTTATTGCACACAGATTTATTCAAATCTTTGCTATATAATACAGTAAAATGCTATAAAATGGTATGTAGCATGCAGTCAGCTACAATGTGGAAATAGTGAATATTCCTCAAAAAGATGAATTTGACAATACCACATTGTCATTCATGTATAAGTGGTAGCACGGGTGTTCCTAATACTTCAATTCCTCGTTGGTGGTTACTGTATGACGTTACTGCTACAGAGTTAAGTTTACTGCACAGCAACAAAAATGTATTTTGATTTCTGGCAAACAATTGAGAGCCTTACAAAAAGGGAAACACTTAACTATGTACTTTCTGCTTACTAATTGCTAGTATCTGTGTGGCTTGACAACATTTGCCTTCTCTCTTACAGTTGTTACAGATTGAACTTTCCTTAAGAAATAAAGGGAGTAGGAATGAAAAATTGAAACTTGTTCCAGAGTTTAAGTAGTCAGTCCATTGGCCCACAGTAACCTCAATGACCACTCCTTACCTTAGTTTGAGGAATAAGTTTTAAAATAAAATGTTATAAAATATTAAAAAATAATATATATATTAGAAAACATTTAACTTTGGTTTTAGCTAGTTTTTAAGCTTCAGGTTTGGTATCATAAGCCAGATAAATGATATTACTCCAAATATTCCATAGCTTCTTTACAAATTCAAATCTCTTGCCGTAACTTCATCTTGGTCAGCAAATACAAGTGAGATGCCAGACGCAGCTGAGGCTGGAGGACTTTCCATCACTTGGGGCAGTAAGGGAGGTGTGTGTGTTCATGCGAGAGAGAAACAAGGGGCTAGGCCAGGCAGCAGTAAACAAAACTGCTGCATTAGGAGTTCCTCAAGCTAATTGAACTATATGGACTATATATAAGCTAATTGCACCTGATGAACTGTAACTATTTAAGCGTATAAAGACCAATAACCAACAGGTGGTTTTGTCAACCCAGCCATCCAGCTGAGCATTGTATCAGCTGCTTCACATCTTCCCCTCCCTGTAAATGTTTGAGAAGAACTAGCTGAATCTGTATTAATTTCAGTCTCCAAATATAATGTATTTGGCAGAGATTAAATACTCAAACTATTTGTAAAGTATTGGGGGATAGAATCACAAAGAGTTATGTTTTAAATCCTATCATTTTATGTATCATTTCAAGTGGCTAAATAAAGATGTAGGGCTTTTTAACAATTACGAGTGTGCTCCCTTAGATGAAAGATTATTTAATGGTTGTGAAACTTGTTTTTTATTATAAAATTAAATATAAATATTATAATATATAATGTTTTATATATTACAATATAAAATATAATATGTAAATATCATATATAAAATGTTTGTAGGAAGGAAAAGAGGCAATTTCATCCTATCCTCCCTTACTGATTCCACTTCCAGTAAATTCACTCTTACTTTTGCGCATCTGGCTCCTGAGCCCAGACCCTCAGAGAGCATAGACTCGCGGGCATAAGATGCTCAGGGCCTGTAATGCAATGCTTTGGCTGCTTCTGTGCAGCATGCAGAACTGGTGTGTTAGTGACTCACAGGAAAGCACACTCAGCAGAATTTCAGCCTTTGGATTGCCGATAGAGTATTTCTATGACTTCTTGAGGGCAAACATGTTGACCTGCAGATTTTGCCAGGGGCTACCTTATATTTTTATAAGTACAGCATTACTGTAGGCTAGATCACCTATAGCCTGCTATGGGAAAAAATTGTGTGCAATGTCCTAATAACCAGAAGAAGAAACACAAATCAAAACAAAAACACAACAATGTTCGGTATTTGTATTTCTGCTTACCCCCCTCCCCAGGCTTTAATATTTGCAACAATAAATCTTAAGACAATAATTTTAATCAGCCAAAGGCCTGAAACTAATTTTAGTCACTTCTTTGGAGGTTCCCAGGCTCCCAAACATTCCTTCGGATATCTTCTGTCCCTGGCTCTTCCGATCTTTATTCTTGTTTACATCCAAAATACATATTAAATCATCTCTGTTTGGAGAGCCTGAGCCTCCTTAAAACCATGAAACATTCAATTACTAATTAGCTGTTTCCTGTTCCTAATGAAGTGAACATGTCGGATTTGGATTAAAATTCAGCTACTGCTCTCCTCTGTTTATGGTTCCAGATGTTTTTGTTTTATCTAGGAGGTTACTTTGACAGCTACTGCTAAATGATAAATCACTCATATTATAGCTGAAATGCATTTTGAAATTGAAATGTGGCAAACTTTGAGATTGCTCCAAGGATCAGTGTCAGTTAGCAGGTCAATACTTGTTCTTTCCTTATGAGTGTTCAGTATTGGCATATGTAAAACAGTAATGGGATAGATGTCAACATTATACAAAATGCTTCTCAATATTATCATTTTGCTATCATCTTCAAAATCAGCACTTGTGGGTTTAGCTGGGTGAATTCGTGATTCATTGTATAATGAACAAGAATATGGATTCTTGTTAGCTTTAGTTTCTGTGGGCATTTTAATATTTATTTTTTCTCTGAGCGTAGCGTTGCTTAATGTGAAAAATCACATTTGATGGGTAGTGTAACTAGGAATATTTTGATAAAGGAAGTAAGTGGCTTTCTATTTATTTCCCTAAATAAAGAAATATAATTTAAAAAGAAATGCGTAGGTTTCTGAACGAAAGAACAGTTTTCCAAAAAGCAGATATTCTATTTCATTTTTTAACACAGTGCAGTTTTATTTTAATGCACCTCTAGAAGGGGTTGCACATGGAATGATGCCGTGCTGTAAAGCTGATGCCATGTTCCTCTGTCTTAACAGAGGCGTGTGATACAGCACAGGCTGCCCTCAGTTCAAAAACAAATGTCACAAAGGAGGGAAATGCAAATCAAAATATCTGCAGCCTCTGCTCGGCAACTGCCGGCTGGCTGGCACGGTTGGAAGCGAGTGGTTCGGGGCCCGGAGGCACTGGGGGCAGGTACTGAGCCATACACAAAGCAGGGATAAGGATGACATCAGTTCTTGGAAAACTACTGTCACACAACCCTGGAAATACTTATTGGTGCAAGAAACTATTGTAAGTTTAGCCCAGCTGAGTGCCTGTACCTGTGCCATCGGGACCGAAGTACCAGTGCACTGAGACAGGCTCATTTGCTCGCGTAACACAAACCTCACTTACCAAGGGCTTTGCAAGGCTTTGTCAGCAGGTGCCTGTTTTTCCAATGCAAAATGTTGTCGTAAACTCAGTTTATATCACTTGTAGATTTGATAATTTGCCTTGAGAAAAACAAAACAAAACAAAACAAACAAACAAAAGCCCTCCACAAACAAATAAAAGAAACTCACCCAAGTTTCAGATAATTCTAAAATGTGTAACTCTGTAATTGACCTTTTTTCTTCTTCTTCATTTTTTTTTCTCTCCAGAAAACAGAACATACATCAAACCTACTATTATGTACTGAAGGAAACACCTATTGTTGAAAAATGTATAATGATCACTATTTGAAGACTATATAGTTCATGAAAAACGTCCCTTCCAACCTTTGATGCCTTCAGTACTGTGTGAAGAACAGGATTTGTAGCATGAAACTTGAAGGACAATTTCAAGCAATTTACTGTTGCTGCATCGAAAACTGCCGTATTGTCATTAAGAAATATTGAGACTTTTTACAAGCTTACCATACCAAACCAAGCCTGTTGCAACAGATCATTTTTAGGTCCCCGGAGATAGAAAGGAGTTTTAGTATTTTTAAGCACATACACGAATTTTTCCCCCCCCCCCCCCGCTCTGTTCCCCTCCCCCCAAAAGGAACTCTTTTTTGTTATTTTGTTTTTGTTTTTGTTTTTTTTTTCCTAAGGAGGTAGCTATTACTGTATAGCAATGGCACAATGATTTTAAGCCACGAAGGTCCTCACTGGCTGTACATCATACAAGTCCAGTTTATCACTGAAACTGTTCAACATGGAGCTGTTTCGATTGTGTTTATAAATTAAGCTTTGTTTACTGAAGCAGATACTCGATATATATTACGTTTTAAAAAGAAATGTGTGTACATTTTTTAAAAGAATGATGTAAAAATTGTCCTTTCATTAGATGACCAATTCAAAAGTGTGAGCTAAACCCTAATAGCTGACGTAATACAAGGATTATAATTGATGCTTTTTTATGCTCAGTTCAGCTTGGCTTTTGGTCTTTTAAGATGAAAAAATGAATATGCAGTAGAGTGTTAGATAATGGAAACTTTTAAGTATGGTTTCTCTGTTGTACCATATTAAGTTAAAGTACACATTCTTTGTTAAAAATGTTCTTGCTAAAAATACAGTATTAAAATTTTTTTGTTTGACTTTGGAAATCTTTTAAGATTTTTTTTTTGGACTGTGAATTCCCATAGTTATTGTACTAATGCAAAACAATATTTTGCACTATTAAAAATACTTGAAGAAATTACTTAATAAAGAGGGTGGGTTGGTATCAAACATTTTCCTAATTATTTTATGTTGCAAATTCCAAACTTTGCAATTAACTGAAACATTCTATGATTCCTTTCACAAAATAGGTGACTGAAAGTTGGTTTGAGTCAAGTGGAATTAAGTAATCACCTGGTCACTCTCTACATTCATGGGTCAAAGGCACAACGCTTATAAACTCAAGTTTATATGTGCATGCTTAAATTTATATGCACTTACCCTGAATTAAATCACTATCAATTAAAGCAAAACAAACAAACAAACACCTTTAAATAGATCTATGGGGAATGTATTTCCTGTAAATATGCATGCTACTATACATGTGTACACTGGTCAAAGTTCTATTTCTATCACTATTTTTTTCTATATGTCTCCTTTTAATAGACTTTACCTAACTTTAAAAGTATAATTTCAAACCATTATGTAATAATACAACAGAAAGAAAATCATCTGTTTTTTCCTTCCTAAAAGAAACCTTTTAGCTTAACCTAGGTATTAGTTAAAGAAAACATGCTGGTCTCCATTTTACAGGTGATCAAACTAATTATCAGAATAGTTTATCACATCTTACAATGTACAAACATGGTTTATTCCATGTTAGTTGTATTGCAAGCATTCTAATAACTGCATTAATCACACTACCAGTGATTAAATGACCAAAAATTGAATGACATGAAGACAGTGCTGTGAACTGCGAGTGCTGCCACACTCTTAATAAAAGCTCATGAGTGAGTATGCTGCAGCACCTGAAATTAAACTCTGTGATTACTTATTAATTTTAGTTTCTACTCCATCAGGACTATTTCTATAGACAGACCCTATTTCTATATCTTATTTTTTTAAAAAGGACTTAACACAGTCCTTGGGATACTGCAACGTTTCTGATGGATTGACTGAATGAACACTTGTATTGCTCTGAGGAATTGCAGATTTTGAAGATAGCTCTTTGACAAGTTCCCGCTATCTTGCATTTTTTTAGAAAGATTTAAAGTAATTAAATATTTCAGTCTTTGAACTGTTAGCATTTTTTGCGTTTTTCTTTAGTCTCCATAAAAACAATTTTAGCATTTTTTTTTCCTTGAGTGGCTGATCTACATTTCTTAAAGCTGCATTGATGCCGGGTTGATGATTTCATTGATTTCTAATTTGCCCTTCCCAGAATAGTTTTAAATGTCAAAGTACTGGCAAATGAGATTTAGGGAACTGATAAACTTCAGAGACTGAATCTTTTGTTAAGTCCTTATTAGGTAGCCCCTGGTAAATATTGACAAACCAAGCCTCTGAGTTTTTTTACATTAAAAAAGTGGAGATAGCAAATTTTCTTTCTTTCACATTACTTCCTATCATCTCCTTGGTAATACCAGTGACATCCTCCTGCACAGGGCCCTAGCTGACAGGGCCATTGCACCGACCCCAGGACTTCCACGTTGGTGTTTGGCCTGGTGCAGCCTGCCCGGGCTGTGGTTGCTGCTGCGAGGCCGCGTGCAGCTGAGGAGCTGTTCCCAGCAGGCTGTCAGGCCACACCGAGCCCTCGTAGGCTGCAGCTCTGTAACATCCTTTGCACTGGACACGGAGAGGTCTGGGGAACAGGACCGACACGGCACGTCTTCTTGTCCTTCATTCAGTGTAAAATGCCTCAGTGTATACTTTGGCTGTTTCCAGGCATTGCAACTGAGCGCATAAAGGGATGCAAGGAGGAAATTGCATTCATGTCCTATTTTCCAGGTCTCTCTTGTCATTAAAAGGTGGAATTAGATGGGGTTGTTTACTCAAAAACAAGATTAGGGGGAGAATTAATTGCCTTTTGTATGTAGATATAAGCTGTAAAGAACAGGAAAGTAACTGTTCCCTATCTGGTGTGGTTCTGTGTCCAGTACAGGCCAGCGTGTGCAGTTTTCAGCACGCTGCTTTACCCCATGTGCTCATTGCTGCATGGTGATACACAACAGCGAACACAGGAACACAAAGCTTAAATTCCTCATGGCCTTAATTTCACATCTGGCTACAGTGAGCACCCTCCTTTCTCATCCTGTCTTTTAAGCAGTGGAACAAGCTGAGCGGGGTTGTTCTGGGGGAACCACGTCCTCCAGCCAGGGGCAGAGCAAGCCCAGGGCAGGAGGAAATTCTGCCTTCACCGCTCTCCTGCTCGCTGTGAGCTGAGCAGCCCCTGCTGGCTACAGCCACTGACCTGGCAGCCCGAGGGGCATTGCCAAGAGAGACTCTGCAAACACCTGAAAGGAGCCTGGGCCTCAGCCGTGCCCATGCCATCACGCCGTGGGCAGAGCAGGTGAAGCTGTGGGGCACAGGCTGGGGGACACTCAGCTGGCAGGGGGCTGCCCCCTGCATCTGCAGCTGCTGCGGTTCCCTACAAAGCAGCTCCTTGGTCGGGGATTGCCTCCGAGATGGCGTCGTGCCAAGGAAGGTGGTAGCTGGGCACAAGGTGATCTGGGCTAAATGCAAGCAAGTTAATGGACGATGTATTCCAGCAATTTTATGAATCCTGTGCAATGCGGACTGCTATCATAATAAACTAACGGAATCAATAGTGACCAATCTCAATTTAAAATCTCGATCTATAGTACTACACAGCGAGAACACTCTCCGTTGTAAATGCATGGCAGTGCATTAAAAGCTGAATGCTGCCTTAAGTAATTGCTATCTACAAGTGGCCCATTAATATATTTATTTACAAAATATTTCTGGTAACATGACAAAATGTGGGCTAACCCAAATTGTTACAGATTTCCTTCATAGCCTCAGCCGAGCTCCACAACTGCTGCTGTGTGTCTGGGCACCGGACTCCACGTGAGCGCACCCAGTCCTGCTGGCCCCGGGCTGGGGCTCCGTTACCTCTGGCAGCAGTCCTGACCCCCGGGCTTCCTGCTGCTCTCCCACTGCTTCTTCCTGCCACCGCACCACAGCATCCTGCCCGTGCTCCTGTCTCCTGCTGCCATGGGGAGGCATGGAGAGGGAAAGGGATTTGCAGGGTGTTTTGCCATTAATTTTTTTTTTAAGCCAGGCCATGTGCTGTAATTATTTGTTATGTGTACCACAAATGTTTAGGGCCTTGTAAAAATCACTGTTAAGAAAAGAATTGACTTTAGTTCTGTCTGCAAATAAGGGCATCTTTGACTGCTTGAAGTTGGGACAAAAGGAGAGGAAAAACAAGTATTTTTAAAATTCAGAATCTATAGATGACTTACAAATTGCTATACTTATACACTCGTACCTCAAAAAATAAACTGAAATGAATGAATTCTGTGTCAGTACAGCACAAACACTGCGACTTGTTCCCTTTCTATTGTATCATCCACTTCTGCTTCTGTTTGCCAGCTAACTTAATAGATCATCTTTTGCATGAAAATTGGAGTGTGGCAATCTAAGGAAGGGAAAAAAATCTTATTGGGGTTCATTTTTTAAAATAAAGAAGTACTATTATTTTGAATTCCATTTAGCAGTATGGTAAGATTCTACTATATCTTCATTATGTGACTGTTGACATCATCCAAAATTATGAACATGAACACAGAATTATATATTAAAATGCTCTTATGATAACCAATATCAAAAAAAAAAGGGGGGGGGAATCTTTTATAGTACTTCAACTTCTTAGACAGGCATTGGCGCTTTCTTTGAAAATACATGCATCAGTTGCACAAAAGTTACGCTGGTATGTGTATTCACTGAGTAGTGGATCCCTTTCACTATGTAACAGCTCTTTGCTTTGGCTGTCTACAAGAGGGGTTAGCTGTGGAAAAAGGAAAAGTTTTTGCTGTCCCTGAAATATAACTGCTCTTCGTGCTGTTCCAAAGTTATAATGGACTTCACAGCTTGCTGGTGTGCTCTCTGTGACGAGTGTACCTGCCCAGCTAATTGCAGGTCTTACCTCTAAGACAAATCCAGCTCTATGAAGAAACAGCGTGTAAGGTCATTATCTTAAAATGTGAAGTGTTAAAAAACAAGCGTGATTGGATAAGGCCATTCATATGCCTGCTGTTCCCAATAATAGAGTAAATGTCCAATATTTGGGAATAACTTGGGGTGATCAGAGGGATGGTGGAGACAAAACATCTAGAGAAATGGTAAGTTCATTTTGAGCTATACAAAACCTCTATACAAAATCTCTAATTTCCTATTCTGTGCTCCAGCCAGCCTAACTGATGTACACATAGTTAGTTTTCATAAAGGTCTGAAATAAGACCATGTGTGGAAACTTAGTCATTTTGAATTGTTGGGTGAATGCATGGTTTCTTCCTAATGAAGTCTGCATTACAGTTCTTTCATAATAAATATTGCAGTGCAGAATCTCTTGGAGTATTGAGTGCTCTCCAAGCACTTTGAGCATGCAGCCACACATAAACACAGCGTGTTGATTGTTATGCATGCACCCATGCCACGGTATCACACGCATGTGTGCATGGCACCAGAGCGCAGAAGCCCAGAGGCAGAGCAGTGCTGGGGACCGAAGCACGTTGCCCACCCAGCACTGGGGGCTGCACACAGGCAGCCAGCAGAGCCCACACCGGTCTCATTGCAGCACCTCGCCTTGGCCTCAAACCTTTGTCTTATGACTGAAAGGACACAGGCCAAAAATGAATGTGCCACCCACTCCTCTGAAGTGGCCAAATACAAAGGAAAAAATCTTTTAAAAAATTTTTTTTTTATTCTCATGAAACGATGAATTTGTTGAGAAGACAGAATAAACAGAAACAAAGAATAAACTTTAACCTTGTTTCACTGTGTATGAGGAGGAAATACCTGTTTCATGTTTCCCCTGTTGATTCCTGCCATTAGTTGAAGTCTGTTTATTCCCAGAGCTGTGCTGCCATCAGTTGATGATGCTGGGGCACTTACAGAGAGGTTTTGGCAGGAAAAAATGTTTTATCATTCTTAGTATTACAAAACACAATGTTTTTCTTAGTAGACCAGTCCAAAGCATTGCCATTTAAATTGTTGCATTCTCTCCCTTGGCATCAGATGGGAAAAAAAATCTACAATTAGGAAAACAGACCAAAAAAAAAAAAAAAAAAAGCTAGTAACCTAGCTAAACACCTTATTGTCCCGATTGGACTGTTGTTTTTTTTGTTTGTTTGTTTTTGTTCTTGTTTGTTTGTTTGTTTGTTTAATAGTTCTATAGAACCAATGAAGACAGGAACCGTAACCAGAGATTTTTGGTGCCAGATCAGTACTTTGCATTTTATGTGATCATTTACACCTGTTCAAGTATTTGATAGCATTTGACAGCTGATTTATTAGCATTTGACACCCATATTATGCATGTTGAAATGACTCTACAATGTGCAAAGCAGTGGAAAAATCACTGATTCCTTTCATAGCTTTTTCCTGGTAGTTTAATAACGAGATTACATTCCAAAGGAACAAATGAATTCCTCACACCCTTATTGTAATTCTTTATTTCTTCTAATATTTATTATGTTCCGCTCACATTAACTTGGGGAAAAAAAAAAAAAAAAAAAAGCAGTTGTGTTTAATTCACAGACACTGGCTCTGAAACCAAATCAAAACCAGACCATGCTCATAATATTGCAAGGAGTCACAGAAAAATGAGAAGTCTGCTATAGTGATGAGAAACACTGCAGGACTAAGACTCTTGATTTATAACAGAGCTGGTAAGTAAATTGCATATTTTTGATAGTTAATAGTTTTTCAAATAAACAGAAATTTTCAACAAAAGAAAGTTCTATTTTAGCTGAAATTATTTGTGGCTTCTTCAAAGAAAAACTCCAAGAAACCCTAAGGCCTTGGTATCTCTCTTACACCGTTCTGGGGAATAGGTAGAAACACACTCTGTTCAGAATAAACATGAGAAAGAAGGGATGGATCAGTTTAATACCTTCTGGAATGTGGTGGGCTTCTCAGTTCTAGAATTATTAAAATAGTTCGGGGGGGGGGGGCGGGTAGGGAAGAGGGGAATGTCAGCAATATCATGTATAAGCATAAAATGTTAAAGGAGATCTGTTTTTAAAAAGAATAAAAAAAACTTCCCTACCCCAGGAAATCAAGCCCAGAAAGAAAGATGATAGTCTAAATGATGCTATACATTTGTCAACTATGCGATTATTTGAAATGTAATTGCCAATGTTGTGTTGACAGGATGTGATAGCTTAATGAAAATGACACTGTTTGCTCATCTGGTACCAGCCCAACCTCAAAAAGAAAAGCCTCTTGGATTTTGCACATCACAGTAGCTTTTCCAGCTAAAATGATGTGGTAGCTAGTGTAGCATGAATAAGTTAAGTATCTGTGAAGTTCATGGACTGGTGAAGAGGGAGGGCGAATTTGCCGAGCTCTGAATTACTGACAGACTGAATGACCCATGTCTAGTCTTGTCACGTTACTTTACATTACACATCGTAACATAATCCAGCGGAACATAACCTGGGAAAAAAAATTACTTCAGCACTAGATTGCAAGATTTTCAAGGTTACGAGTGTTTGATTGTCACGGGGCCCACATTTTTGAGATCAATTGTAGTGGCCTTTCACTGGCACCTATTGATAAGGTGAAGAAAGCAGCTGCTAGCTTTACTGTCACTCAGAATTAAGCTCTTCCATATTTACCAGTGTGCGTCTTTTGGCCTACAAAACCTACAGAGAAATCAAAGCTCCTAACGCTCATCACAGCTGCCCCTTTCTGTGCCCACTTATGCTGATTTCAGTTCCTTGCTCTGCTCAGCCCACCTACCCAATTTTTACAAATGGAAGTGTGAGTTGGGGGGAGAGAAACAGGCCCAAACAGCTATTTATGCATCTGGTACCCAGTAAAAGTAGCGAGGGGGAAAGAGGTATCGTTTGCTGAAGTCTCAGAGAAGCACTGTTTTTCACGGACAGCAGATTCAGTGGAGTGCACCTCGACACGTCAGGTTTTACAGCTATGATTTAGAAACAGAGAAATGACCAGCAGTTACTACTGATGGGATCTAACTGCTTAAGCATTTTGAAAATTAAAGATTGAAAGATAATGAAGATAACATCAGCTGCTGCAAATGGGCTTTGTCTCTTTTGGGCTTAAGTTTTATTAGGAATTTGAACATGACATCCCTTCCTGATGTACACATCCCTAGCCCATTAATGTCAATGAGAGTTATGCTTACGTGGCAGAGAGAGCAAATCTTTAGTTGTGTATGTCCAGGGTCCATCTCACAGCCTCACTGCCTGTGACTTGCTCAAATAATGACATGCTAACAAGGATTTACTTTGTGTGCTGTATTTCTATAAAAGTCATCTTTTAAATGGCATAATGGATTAATATTTACTTAACAGCTTTTGCATTATTTATCACTTAACGTCTATCTTATAGTCTTATAAAATAGAAATATAGAAATATTTACTCAGTCCTCATGCACACAGTTTATTCTATCTAGAGCTGCAGCCAGCTCTATTAATTGTGCTGGTTTTCAGCTAGATGCTGCAATTAGGAAAGGAAAGTGATTGTTGATAAACTTAGTTATGTGATTAAAAAAAAAAAAAAAAGTTTGCACTTACTCCTGTTCCCATTTTACTGCATCCCCCTGCTTCCACCCATGTTTCCTCTGCCAGTTGTGGGGGGATAAGTGTATACGTGTGCATAACAACAAGATTACCTCAAGCTCATTACTGTCCACTGATAGGGTCCTGTTGTAAAAACTTTTGATGAATAGGCAGCATCTAATTCCTGAGTAATAATAAAAAAAAATCAACGAAGTTACTCGCAATCATTATTCCAAATGGAAAAATTAATTGTAAATAACTGGAAGTCAATTAAGGCTGGGTTCTGCCGGGTAATGCAAATCTTTTATAGTTTTGTTTCAGTTAACTGCCTCATTAATGATTTATAGATGTGTATACAGCTGTGGGAACCATAGCATTATCTAATGCACTCAGAGAATAATTACATATGAAAAGAACTATGCAGCTCAAGGGAAAAACTCAGAAATTACTTACTGCCTGAACTTCAACCATATTAAGATGCAAAGTATTTAGAAACAGACTGTGATGTTTTATCTTATTTTTGAGGTTTTATATTCCTTTTAAAAAGGGAAAATAATTCTTCCTAAAAAATATTTGTATACTTCAGTATTATACATTACGCTGAACATCAGGACTTCTCAAGCTGAGAATGTAAGCCATTTATTTATTATTTAAAAGCCGAAGTTATAAAACATTCCTATTCCCTTCGTGCATCTGTTATATAGGAGAAAAAGACATTTCTACAGTTAAACAATTCATAGGCATAAGCATACATCTCCCTGATTTACACAGAGCCAGAAGTGATTTTGGAAAGACTCCAGGAGTCATTTTCATGGATACACACATATCTTGGGAGTTGTTCTTTGGTGACACCATTGTTTGAGGTTACTTTTGTTTCTTTTTGTAAAATACTCTTTTCACTTCTGAGACTTACTTCACTTCTACTACGGCACTAGATCTGAAATCTGTACAATTTAGTGCTTATTTCTTATGAACTCTAACACAGTAATAAGCTGCTGTTGGACTCTTGGAAGCACCACTGAAGATCCCTTCCTTTTAAGCCTCCTCTTTTTAATTAAATCTAAGGAGGTCAAGGTCTTTCCAACCAAAATCAGGCATTTCACAACCAGAACCTTCCCAGAAATTTTGCATGCAGTTGGTTCTATAACACTCCAGATCCTCAGCCCAAAGCTTCTGGCATTGCTATGAGCAAATTCTCTGTTGCATGGCTGTGGAAACAAGACGGAAAAGAAGAAAGCCCTCACCCTTGGTGCTCTGCCTCCCAAAATCATCATTTATCTCCAGAACTGAAGGAAATCACCATCCCATGCTACTGGCCATAAAGTCTAGGAATCCAGGAAAATAAGGGCAACTGTGGTCAGCTCCTATGAGAGAAAAATGTGCATTTAATCATTAATGCCACAAAGAAAATGACCAGAAAATTACTATTTGGCATTTAATACAAGAAATGAGTGCTACCAAGTGAAAGCATCAGGTATCAGAGTAAAGCAAGAGAAGGAAGCAATCCTTTCTGCTGTGGGACCTCTGATGGAGAGCTATTGATAGCCTGCATCCAATCAGAGTGATTTCACAAATAAAAGGCAAAAGCTGTCTAGGGTGATTAAGCACAGATACAGCCTTTGGCTTAAATGTCCTCATGGATTTCTAGGCTTAGACATATGTAGTCTTGATGCAGAGTTGATCCTACTTTTCCTTTGTTTCCAGGGGTATGCCCTGGAGTATGTCATACTCCCTGGTATGCCCTTTGGTTTCACTCGATATGGCGAGTCTCCTCTTCTGCCATCCGTCTTTGTACACGTTATCTCAGTGCAACTATCATAGCTCTGTACATTAAGTTTTCATGAACAGTAGCTGGGAATCTTTATGGCCATTTCCTAATTGATATTGGAAAATACAGTTATGGAAAAAGAGCGTGGTAACATATTTGGCAAACGATCTTCTAAATAGGAAAATCATTTACTAATTGCTCTTGTTTAACTATAGTTTATCACACACTGCATTGCGAATTGAAAAGAGTCGAATACAGCCTTAATTCTGGTTTTAATATACTCTATCATCAAAAGGATAAAATAAAGGCACATCGTTATGATTTAATGTATGGGGGAAGGGCGGCAGAAAAGTCTTCCAGCCCAAATCTCCCAGCTATTCACCAAGCCTCTGTCAGATTTGAGTTTCATAAAGATGCCCAGAGACAAAAAATAATAATGTACATCAAATTTAAATCTTAGAACCTTCTCCCACCAGAGAAAAACAGGAACACTGAATTATAAACTGGAAGCAATGTTTTAGTGTGAATTGCTTTACCATCTGAAATTTACCTTAGAGACATTATTGCTATGCATAGTAACTCTGCTGCTCAGTACCTTTTTCTTTGCGCTGCCCCATGCTCAAGTTTTGTAGATGAGATATAAGAACAAGCTAAAAGCAACAAACACCATGGTGGCAAAGGAGACATAAGAGGAATGGAAGAGTCACACAGGACCCCATGGGCATTCCCATCCCACCCACTGGCCAATGGAAGATGCACAGTTCACAAGATGACAAACTCATTCTATTTGCAGGCGTAGCTTGCTTTCTCATCTGTTTTTTTTCCTAATCTGATCAGTTCTCACAACTGAAAAATTACAGCCAAATAAGCATTTATTTTGTTTCCACTGTACATTCTTCATGTGAAAATTTTATAAATCAGACATGAAAGTCATTCACTTCAGTTTGAAATCTGATGTTGCAAAGGTTCAATATGGGAATAAATAAATAAATAAATAAATTCTGATCCATTATATTTACTAACATTCCAATTATGCCTTTCCATTTTATACAATTCTGGGGGAAGGAAGGGGAAATGACATGTATTTATCAATGTGGTATTATGCTTTCTTCTGCCTCTATGCCTTTGGCAGTAACTTTAGAAGATGAATGCCAAACAAAACCAGCTAATAACTCAAGAGCTATTATTCTGAGTTACAGACACCCTGAAGGAGAGCAGCCTCGGTGATCATTTCTCCTCCTGGATCAAATTTTTGAAGTGTTCTAGTTGGATCAGTGTTTGCACAAGAAATGCTGCCCCTCAATTCTCATGATATCTGCTGGCTGTCCTGTCCTTCCAGGGCGGTACAGAGCGTACAACAAATACATGCAGTGAGGCCAACCTGGAGGGTTTTCAGAAATCCAAGCACAGAAAGGAAATTCAGAGAAGGCAGTACTGTTATTGAAAATCTGTGTTTAAAAAGGGCAGTGTTTTAGGCTACGGCAGCTCTAATTGCCAGAAATAGGTGACATTCGAAGTCCATCCTTTCCACAGGACTGTTACTGTTTACGGGGAGGAGTCTGCAGAAGCAGTTGCATTTCTGGTCTGCAATTTCAAATTATAAAAGCTTTGCAAGCAGAAAATCAGTATGAATAAGCTGCAAATAAATAATAAGATAATGATAAATAATATCGGGACTGGCGTATAGAGGTGCTGGCAAAGAATAAAGAAATGGTGTAAACTGACTTGCCTAAAAGCTGATGAGGATGAGCAGCTGAAGGAGGTTAAAATTAGGTGTAATTAATGGTAAATAACATATATTCACTATAAATTAACACAATTGTTTACCATTTCCTAATCAGAATAGTTTTCACACATTGATATCTATTCATACACATTTAAAAAAATACTTTGGGAACCATAAATGTGATTTATCCTTTGAGTTATGCTTCATGCATTTTTTAAATTGACTATGAGTATGTGTTTGTGTGAGAGACATTTCTCACCATTGTTCCATGGATTGCCACTAGAGTTTCTGGAGCCCAGAGTAATACGTGGAAATTCATAAACACCATGACCTCATTTGAAGAGCACCTAAAAAATGCACTTACTTTTATTATTTAGCTGTACCCAATTTAACTTTACATGTGATAGATAATTTTGAAAATGACATATGCAGTTTCTTAGCCCTTTGGATGGTGAAAGGATAGTTTTCCATCCTTCCTAGAACTGTTACTCTTTCTTGATGCAGTAATACACAAACAGGTAGTACAGAGACAACACTAATAATGTGTCCTGTAACAATAATTTCACAGTCCTAATTTATGCTATAAAAGCAATGCATATAGATTTTATAGTTAGTACTGATATAAAAAATACTAGTATAGCCTAAAATTTTAAGTGCACCAAGCTATAAAGCTGTAACAGAAAGTACCTGGATAAAAAAAAAGATTTTAGGCAGCTGCTCAGACTTTGATGTTATTAATTGAAAAAAAAAAAAAAAAAGGAAAGAAAAAAAAAGTACATCTGAGTTTTATTGGCAATTCTTTTCATATGGGCTCTAAAAGGGTCTGAAATATCACAACTGACAACTTTTCATAATGAAGAACAATAATTTGGAAAAAAAAGTAGTTAAATATTTGGCATTCTAGCAATGAGCCCTGAATTTGTCTGACCTAAAGAAAGGACACACACATCAGGTCTGAGTGTAGTGAGCCTTCCTCACCAGTGACCTTAGCCACTCTGGGATAATGAGACACGTATGTATGCATATATAAAATATAGATGTGCGTGTCTTCAATGACCATCACATTGGTGCTCTACCTTGTTTTCATTGGAGAAATGGAGATTAAATAAGTGGCTTGTTCCATTTAACATTGAAATCTATGGAGGGATGTCCATTTCATCAATTCAGAATGAAGTAAATCTCTATGTCCATAGTCTTCCTAATTGATTAGTACTTACCTGACTAATAAAGGTGGAAGAAATAAGATAACATAAAATTCACTGTTTTTAAGATCTCCACTAACTCAGCGTAAGCAAAACCATCACTCTGTAGTTGAGTAGCTAAGGTTTTCACGTAGGGTGGCTCTACTGTTTCAATTCCAGTGAATCCATTGGTATTTTAGTCACTATTAACTGGAGCAAAGCGTTCAGGTTTGCACTATATCCCTAGAACTCTCAGTTTGGCCTAACAATCTAGCATGCTTTCTGTTACAAAAGCTTTTGCATTGGATTTGCCCACACACAGTTTAATTTTAAACTTCAGTTTGTCAGCTGGGCACTTAGGTAATTGGCATGGTACTGCTAATACTCTGTGTAAAGCTGGACTAGGTTGACTACCTTAGGGAGCTATGTTTATCTATTTACAGCACTCTCCCCATCTCCCAATTACTTATGTTTAACAAAGAGATAGTATACTGGCTTTGGCCAGCAGCATAATCCAAATAGTTTAAATTCAAGAAGTTCAAGATGAGGGCATCTTACTTGGTGCCCTTGCTCCTTCATTTTGTGCAGGGCACAGCAGTGAGGGTGCCTATCAGTGCCCTGGTAGTCAATGACAGCAAGGAACAACACAAGTGCAGAATCCAAGCAGCTATCATTTTAGTGCTTCACTGATAATGTTTTGCAAAATTAAGCTATTTTTTTTGTCCTACAGGATGTAGATGGAGCTCAAACACATCCATTTCATCCATTTATGGAATGGGAAAGGTGGAGTTTGTGTAGGATTTGATAGTTTCTGCCAAGGTAAAACATTACAGGGGCTCGAGTGCTAAAGCACGACTGCCTGTAGTCAAGTGTTCAAACGAGAAATGCTTACCCAGCTGTATCTGTCAGCCTTCCAGGGCCCAGACTAGAAGCAAAAAATGGATAAAGATATTTTTTAAAAAAATCCCCTGGGACCATCTCCCATATTTAATAAGGAAAAGCACCTTCTGTGCAGCCAATAAAAGTTGAGCATCTCATGAAGATTTATACCATATTACACACTGAAATTCAATGTACAATGATCCCCTTGTGTATGCTGTTGTCAGAATAATAATCTTTGTCTGTCTGATCAACTTATATTTTATGCCAACAACACAGCATTTAATATTACACAGTTTCAGAGGAACAAAATATATTTATTCATGCAACAACTTGCCCAGTAGCTTAAACAGACAAAGTGAAAAAAATAGCTTGGAGTTTTTGCATTAATTTATGATCCACAATACAGATTTCTACACAATTTCAGCAATTTTATGTTGCAATATAAACTATGATTCTTAATCTAGTTTGTGGAACTGTCTCACTATTTTATACTGTCATGAGGAATAATACAGATGGATTTGACTGCTAAAGTTTGGTTTTGGCATTCTCCTGAAATGAGATTAAAAATACAGATCATAGTCAAACATTGTTTTCTGTATTTAGCATTATCATATTCTGTGCTGTATTCTTAGGCATTGTGTCTCAAAATATATAAAGAAACACTTATACAGAAGATACACATAGACTCCCCCACAATCAAAGTACTCATTCCTACAAAGCAGTATCTCTTCCGTAGACAAGGTCTACCCACAATACAGGGCTTTTTCTAAATGATGCAATGCTCTGCCAGATGAGAACATATAAGCAATGTAGCAAAGCTGTTCTTTGTAGATCCATTAAATCTATTCCTCTAGCAGCCTGTGCAGAAAACTGAGAATTTGAATGATTTAGTATTAACTTATTAAAGGTATGTACGTATTACCTTACATCATTTTTTCTTTATATGACAACATGTGACAAAATTGAAACCTAGGACAACCTCCTGCTCTCACCACAACCCAAACAAGCTAATGAAAAGATTTTATGTGGAATTGGAAACAGAAATAAAAGAGGATGATTAGGAACGTATTTAGAGCAGTATCTGTACCCCAAGGTGCCAACTCATAAAACAGAACTGCACAAACACAATAGAAAACCATGCTACAATCTTTCATCAATAGTATTTAAGCTTTCTATTGCACAGGAAGAGTAAAATTCTTGTGAAACTGTAAGAAATTGGGTAGATTTCCAAACTGATGGTGGACTTATTAAAACCTTCAAATCCTCTGGCCAGGCCTCATTCATTTAAGGAAGTGTTGCCTGATAATCAATTGGTGATTATTATTGAAACTTCTCCAAAACTGAACTATTTGTTGCATAAAGACACAATTGAACTTGTTGCTTCGCCATAACAGAATGTGATATCAGTGCCTAAAGAAAGTGTCTGATTATAAAATACGTGTGTGCGTGTATACATCCACTCACACCCAAAGACACACACACACACGTTGCTAAGGCTTGGCTGTAGCTCCAACACATGGCAAACTCGGACATTTCTTGTAACCTCAGTATACAGCTTAGGTCAACTAGTTTAGACGTAAGAATTTATGCACCTAGTCCATTTATGTTGTCCCATGGGGCGGGGGGAAGTCAGTAGCAAATGAGTTTTTCCACAAATAATGCAGACGTTCATGGATTCATAGTCTCAAACTACTCCAGAAAGGCAAGAAAAAGCAAAGGAAAATCAAAGCATCAGAAAAGCAGAAATGCCTGAAAGCATAAGGGAGATCTTCAATAAGGTCAGCTTATCAAAGACCAGGGAAGTTATGCTGATTTCCCCCAGCTGAGGAGCTGGACAGTATCTTTACGCTGTTAAAGGTCAAACTTCGGAAATATATTCAGCGAATCATAGTCACTCTCTGAGAATTAAAAAAGTAGATTGTGTTCAGAGTCCAAAAATAGATGTGATCTATTTTTATTGGCAAAAGAAAAAATAGCTCCCTCCTCCCTAAATGAGAAATCTTCAAACCAGAACCACATGATACAAGTGGAACATTTCTCATCTGTGGAGGCTTTATTTGTAACTCAGTCAAGTGTACTTTTAAAATCCCTAAAAGATGAAAAGCATACAAAATTAATTACTGCTACAACGCGATTATGATTAATAGTATTGTATACAGGAAAGATTTGAAGTTAAAATTTTAAAAGATTATAATTTTAATACAGAATTATAGATTATTCATTGAGCAATAGATATCATCATTCAGTAACTATCAATACCTAAATATGTTTTTGTTTAGTTGTAGCTTGACTAACCTGATGATCTTAAAAAATGCAGATTTTTTCCCAAGTAGTATTCTACACATTTTGATGATCTATCAAAAAGATTTCATACACTCCTATGAGCTTCTAAATATGTACTGTAACACAAATATCTACATACTGAAAATGTACTTGAACACTTGTGCTTGTCTAACCAGGCACACTAAATTGAGCTACAAAGATATGTGTCATGTATTCCCCTTGGATGGTTCAAGTACGCTACAGCTACAGTAAAATATCACCTGCCACTATTGCTCCAAGGTCCCAGTCCTACTCTTATGGAAGTGGTACAGAGTACTTCACATTTAATAAACATAATGAGAGTTTGCTATAGATAGGGAAGAGCTAAAGGTTGGTGTTTGTTTGTGTTTAGACCTAGGCTTTTGGGTTCACATTAATTCTATTTATTCAACTGTTAAATACATTTGTCATACATTTGAGGGTGCTCAATCTTAAAACAGTAATATTTTGCAGCTGCTGAAACAGAAAACTCTTTTATACATCTGCAACTTAGATTGATATTCCGTAAATAAAGTTTTCCTGAGAGATTCCTGTGTCCACTGGGACAAATTTGGAAGATACTCAAGCATACATTACAACATTGCCAGCATTTTGAACCTTATACAGGCTCTTTTATAATTTAATAAATTTGGCCTGTTTTTCTTTTCATGAAAAAATTGCTCATTCTAACAGTATGTAATGATAAATAAGTAAAATAATGCTTTGATTTTATATTTAATGCAATAGAGCAGGCAAAAGCAACTATTTTTTTTTTTTTTTTTCTTTTTTCCCTATAAAACAAAACAGGTATCCCTGTTTCCTATTAATCTTTCTTGATGTATTCTGTTCAGGGTGGCCAGCAAACTGATAAGATCTTTCCTTCAGATTTCAGAATTACTGAATCTGGAAATAGTTCTCATTTATCTCATCTGCTGCTGAGAAAACAATCTCAAATTGTTGGTTCTACTGATGAGACTTCCTTAGCAACACAAGGGCTTCAGAATTATTTTTCAAGCCTTGTCAATGCTTCCTGTGAGGTTTCCGTCATTGTCAACATCGAGCACTTTGCAGATGAGGCAAAAAAAAAAAACAAAACCACAAAACAAAACACCACCACCAAAAAACAAAACAAAACAAAACAAAAAAAAACACCCAGAAAGCTTTGATAAATTAATAAAGGATAAATTAATAGACTTACTGGAATTAATAGAAGCAGCGATAAATCTAATAGGGAAATTCCGTAACAATAGTCCAGTGACTAACATTTTACATTTACCAAGTCTTTTATCATTTAGATGAAGATCTATAGGGAAGGGCCTATGTCCCACAGGCATTAGAAAACTGAGCACTTGCACCTGTGCCCTTCTCCACAGCACAATGCACAGCAGCAGAGAGCTATGCATTGAGGCTGCACCTTGGGAAGCAACACAGGAGCACCTCACACACGCTTCACTTCCAATGCCGTCGTGTTGGCGTGGGCACCTGGGTGGATGAAGGGCTGGGGCTCCCTGGGAGCAGGACCACTGAGGCTGGCAAAGGTGTCTGCTCCACTGAATGCTAGCAGCTGGCACTTTCAGAGAGGGCTTTTCAGCCACGTTCTCCCTCTGTATGTTATGTTTAGGCCACAGTTTAAACCTTTACTGTATTCAGTTTATATTGATTAAGTCTCAAGCATGCAGCTAGTCCCCTGATGCTAGATTTCAATATTTGTTATCGAGTCGGTAAAGTGTCAGCTGTGCAGGGCAAGTTCAGCTTTAGCTTTTAATGTAATTGGAATATACTAGTTTAAAGCTACTTTATTTCAGGTACCTCCGGTCTCAGGTTGAGTGCTTTCTGCTGTGAATATATTCTCCTTCCCTGATATAAACATTCACCCCCGTTCTCAAATTCACCAACACTCATCTGACACTTCACACATTGCCAAATGTCTACTCAAACACTGAAAAAAATTTTTGCTGAGTTCTAAACTAAGTGTTAGTGGATAGCTGAAAACTTGCACTAGTATGTCTATCTATGGCTGAGCAAAAGACACTGAACATTAACGCTTTACAGACTGCTAAAAGCTGTCTGCAAAGCGAACCAGTTAAATCCTGCAGCGATTCTCTGCTCTCCTCCTGGACCCATCGCACTCAACCCGGGGAGCACAGTGTCCCCCAGCAGCAAGAGCAGAGCTGGCAAGCACCATGCACTTGGTGGCACATGGGTAGCATTTACCTGGTGATTATAAATCATTAGCACACCCACATATTCTGTTTTGCTATTCATGATTGTAATTTCTTCATTTGAGGGAACAAAATGAACTGTAGAGGCAGTTTCAGACACCAAATGCCTCTTATACCTGAGGATGGGCTTCCACCTTGCCACAGCCCTGTGCTGGGAAGCAGGCTCTGCCACCAGGAGCATGCTAGGCAACAAGGAACACTGCCCCTGTCCCAACTTTGAACACCTGGAGGCAAAGGAAAGGTTCCTCTGTGAGCCTGAGCTCCTGACACATAGGAGTAGAAGGTAAGGCCAGGCCAAGTTTCTACCTTGCAGATCTCCTGCTGATGGTGCCTTCCTGCTCTGCCCCAAGCTGTGCCCACTGCTTTGGGGGCAGAGCTGGGACTGCTCGGCTTCCTCAGGGAACTGCCCCGACTTTTTTTTTTTTTTTTTTTTTAAATTCCTTGGCATCTTTTAAAGCCAAATGGTTTCTTGATCTGTTTCACAGAGTGACCATCACAGATGGGTTTGTTGTCCAAACTAAGCTGGATACGTACCGTATGCATGAAACAGCAGTCACGAAGAAAAGGAACATACTACTGCTGCTGAAACCTTGCATAACAAACCACAACATTCTTAAACTATTTGCCTTCAACTTTAAACCTTCAACTACTACTTGCCATCCTGCAGCCTAAGAATAGCTTCATAAACAGTTGTGAATAGCTTAACTCTTTATAATAACTCTTAAGAATAGCTTCTTAAACTTCAACATAAGCTGAGTGCTCCTCTTTTGATCCATTCCACAGTGATTTGGACAGACTATTTAAAGCCAAAGAGATTAAATCAGTAAGAAAAGAGATTTCAAATATCTAACACTAAAACATCTAGTGTACAAAAACATCATTTGGAAACAAGCTGGAAACACGTGATACACAGTGAGGTTAAATAACAGTGATACAAATTGGTATCAGATCTTTCTCTAATAAGCAGTAAAAGACAGTACAGCTTTCTCAGTGAAGAAAACGAAAAGTTGGTATTGTTTATATACATAAATATTAGTTGACAGAAATATCACTTAGCAGAGCAAATTCTCTGCCTTCTTGCCCCATCTCATGCAAGGTTTTTCTGAGACCATACTGAGCAGTCGGCACTCCTTTTAGATTCAAATCCAAGATTAAGAATTTCAGATGAATCTGTTCATGTGACAATAGAAACCTTTATTGCTTCCTGGATGGCCTCCTGCAATGCAATACAGGAGCTTATGCTTTCAACAGCAGAGAAACACCAGCAGATGCTGAATTCTGCAATGCTTGTCCTCAGCCAAGCTGGCTCAGTAGCACACCCAACTCCTCCACCTTCTAGTCTGCGTTTAAATAAAATTCATGTCAGACTTACAAGTTTGACCTTAACTTCAGAGTACATGTACTTATTGGTTTGGGTCTGTGATGCCAGGAATGTTGGTCAAAGCAATAGGTGCAATTGTCACCTCTGCTCTTCCAACAAAGTGGCAGTTTCTACTAAACTGAAAATTGGCTGTACTGAGCCAGGTCCAAGAGAACAAATACCTCTAGGAACTGGAGACCACTAAAGACTGCACCATGTCTTGAATCTAAAGCCCTGAAGAGATTTAACCAGGGTCTCAGAAACTGTAGAAGTATAAATTGCACTTCAAATTATGAAAATATTTACTAGATAATAAATTATATGATGTGTACAGTAAGTGTTTTAGTACAGTAAGAGCTTTCAGGTGGTAGCAGTGAGATTGAGTTTGGGTCCATGCCACCTTGTAGTCACTTACATAATGATGAATGTAGCCTATTTGTTTTACAGTAAATCTACAATAATCTGTTCACTATAATCAGCCTGATATGTATTTTGGAAGCTGGCTAGACAAAAGAGTTCAGAGAGGCTAGTAGCCTTAGATTGTATAAGTCTGTGTTTTAACAACACAGTCCAAGACTGAGTCCAAGTGCCAGCTGCTAACAACTCATCCGCTACAGGCTGAGTGGCAAACAAAAAAATTCTGACAGAGGTATATAATCACATGCTCTTGTAGGATATCAGCAGTCCACATAAATGTCATATAGCCACATGTATGAATGTCATAACATACTAAACACATTTAAAAAATGGTGTTGTCAAAAGGAAAGCTACAGAACTTATCCAGAAAGACAGAAACTTATTGTGAGTAGAGTCAGATAATTCAGTCCTCTTGGAACAAAAGGAATATTGAAGAAAACAGGAAGAGTGAGGGTGAACAAATGTCTGTTAGTCTTCTATCCTCCTCCTAAATGCTTATTTAGTAAATGCTATTCAGTTGTTTGAATAGCTATGAACTGTGCTATTGCTGCACCAAAAAGTCAGACTCTTCCTCCCCAGAAGGAAAGTGTGGAATCCAGGATATTATACTAGTCTAATACATTCTTCAGACCATTAAAATATTTCATATATGAAAATAATGTTTCAAGCAACAAAACAGCTAGTAGTTCTTGACAGTAACCAGGTTAGTTTGTTAGCTGACATCAGGAAAAATTAAATGCAAAAAAGTGAATGATGTTTAGAAGGATTCTTCAGCAAAGATAAGAGACTATGTATCACAGATTTTAGCCTTTAAATATTTTGGTATTTTTTTTATATAAGTGATAACCCACACAACCATTATGTGTTATATCTGCATGAATTCAGATAAATGTTTTATATTGTTCCCTCCCGTTTTTCTACCTTTAAAAAATGTGCAGCTATGATTTATGCTTTTGAGGGTGGCATAATAGAATTTGACATTTTCCAGCTGAGGTGTGGCCTAGTTCCAGCTCCATGCTTCATTACATTGTACTCCCTTTGAGAGGATGAGAAGAATAAAAATAGCCAGGTTGTTAAAAATGTAAAAAGGCATAAATGAATTCTCACCAGATGTCCTCTTCAATTGTCATTTTCATAAAATTATGGTTGTTAAACTTTTGCTTACCATAAAACACTAGAAATCAATACATGCTATGAAGGAGGGTATCTGGAGAGATTGTTCCCATCTCACTAACAACCTTTTTTGTTTTGGATTCTCCCATAATTTCTATGAAAGAGGGACTGTTCTTGTTTAAAATGGTACCAGACCTGGGTAGGAATGTGAAGAAAGCTGATAAAGACATCTCAGATAGTAGAAGTCTGGACATTGACACTCTAAGTATTCACAGTTAGAAACATCAAGAAAAATAAATATTTGAACACAAGTTATTTCTTCCTTTTTCAAAACAGAATAAACTTGGAGGAATGCAGGTGCAAACATGCCACTTGTCTGGATAACCCCCGTGCAGATGTGGCAGCTGGTGGTTACCAGGCCACGAGGCCTACACACTGCTAGGCCTGCTCTGCTCCACGGTGCCACCACCCCTCCTCAGGTCCCACCTTCACGGAACAGCTCAGGGGGCTGCCTCCTTGCCCACACACTTCACTGCATGATCTGCAGCACTATATATAGTGGCATGTCATCAGAGTGCACCTTTACATATTGTAATAGTATGCCTTTAGCCAGAAGGAGGCTATAAGGGCTGTGAACAGGAAATGCAACTTGTAACTTAAAGAAACTAAATAGTTTATTAACTCTTAACCCACGGTCATTTTAACAAGGAGCAAATGAGAGTGCAAGCAACACATAAAATGTATTCTCCTTGTCCTGCTGGGCAGATACAGGATATTTTTTATCTTAATATCACAGTAGCTGGTTTTAGCATGGTATTTCTCTGCATTTCAAAGGTACTGATGTTACATAATGTGTTTTATTTTACAGAAGTAATGGAAATACCTCACAGTTCATTCAAATCTGTTTTTCTGAATGCAGTACCATATTATAATGTTTAGATATCAAGCCTATTGTATGGCTGTTCTCTCACTGTAAGATAAATGTAGAATAACTGCTTGAAAATAAAAGTGGGAAATTTGCCATGTGAAACTGTAAGGGCTCCTGCACATGTGCTGACTTGCTTGCTGAATGTTTTAAGAAGTTTGGGACGAAGATTTCTGTTTTCTGAAGAAAAAGTGTTGTTCTTTGGTCAGAAAAGTTGTTACAAACAAGATAGCCAAGAAGAAAGATTTGTCAGCTTGCCTCTGAATGGCAAAAGGTTGAGTAGATTATTCAATATTTGTCAGACTTGAGGTGATTGACTGTCACTATGTAAGGAAGTAACTGGTATTGACAGCTTTATAAGATCAAAATTCAAAGACTGCAAGGACGTATATCTTCATCACACAGTACGTCGACCTTCTGTTTTAGGAACCCATTGGGCTCAACTGTGAAGAGCAGCAGGAGTGCAGACAATAGCATGTGAGCACCAGAGGACGATCCCTGCTGTGTGGTTATATCCGTGTTCTCCAGCCACACTATCTAGCCCTGCCAAAATGCCTTAATGATGTGCTCAACAACTACTGGCAATATCTTACGTATTGAGATAATATCTTATAATATCTTAATATATTTGCTATGGTGAATTGACATATCAGCTTGTTCTGAACTAGTTTGGACATTGAACATGATGCTGTATACGTATATAGAGACATGCCCTCAAAAAAGAAAAAAAGCTTTTTTGTCTTTGCATATCCTTATTCATCCTCAGTATATATAAAACTCAATCATTCTGTCTCTTGTTTTAAAGCACACTGTATGATACAGGAAGAATTACTAGTGTTACTCATTATGGTTAGATGCATCATGCATCTCCTTACCAAGGGTAAAAAAATACCTACTATTAAAATTGAAATTTTACACAAAATTTATCTACCTCAAATTTAACCTTTCTAAAAAAAAAATCACTTATATTGGGACACATATTTGCTAGAACAAGTCTAGCGAAACACAATATGTTGCAAATATTAAAAGCTTTACTGATGGTCCCTGAAAGTCTCTGAAAACGTATGAATAGTGATTTTTTTACTATTAACTTGTACAAGCCCGGAAAAAAAAATAAAAATAAGTCTACTCAGAAGAATACTGCTAAGATTCAAACATTTGTCAGCTGTCTTTGCTGTCTTTTACCTAGAAATTTGGAGATCTCAAATATATGGATGCTTGTATTTCTGGTTTAATATAGACTTCAGCATGAACTTCCTCTGAGCATGAAGGTCAATGGAAAAATTCTGATCTTTCTGCTAACGTCATGAACTCTGTAAAATTAATAATTGTAAACACTGATAAGCAATTTCTCTCTTCAGGATAACATGCTCAGAGATACAATCATTTGCTGGAATCTTACAAAATGATGAAAAAAAAAAAAAAAAGCAGGCTCATAAATGCATTCAAAATGCAAATACTAAATCATAAGAATTTCCGTATCTTGTCAGTTCATATACTGGCAGTATACAGTATTATGCTCCGTGCTTTAGAAAGCAAGACAACTTATGTTACTTTATCACCACATTTCCAAGTCTCTTAATTAAAACTATATCTGTATTATCATCTAACCTCCATTTCAAGTCTTTGGCGTAACTAAAATGACCTCTAAGATTTTAAATATGATGTTGTAAGCAGTGATTTCAGGGACAAAATCTCTATGACTTTATAATTATTTATCAGCTTAAAAGCAACAAATAATTAGTTTAGTTCTGTCAAAATAAACCTTAATTCCCTGAAGGTTTCTTTCCAACCAAAAAGGAAAGCCACCTACTTGTTTTTAACTCATGAGAGCTTTCAGTACAGGGACAAAGGAAAACATAAATGCAAAGCAAAACGCACCCCACAAATCTTGCTTTGGGAAGTATTACTGAAAAATCATACTCTAAAAAGGGAATTAAAGATTTCCTGGGAATGGCAGGGACCTCAGTAAAGATATTATAATGTGGCATTTGATGTTCTAGAGGGATTTCAACAAGTTTTGCATGGTCAAATTCCATTAATAAGTTGGCTTTCTTCCAAGGCTGTGTGTGTCCCTCTCATCTGCCACGGTGCCCTAACTGTAAGGAAACCTCACCTCACCTGCTCAGTCACATCTTAGCAATTTTAATTGCTTTTTCTTGCTCATTACAGTACCAAACAGGCTTAGAAAAATCCTAGTATCTTATAATGCAGATTATGTGGGTTATGAGTAGAACAGTAACAATTTGATGGTGGTGTAAGAGGATTACAGAGCATACCAGTGGGGAAATGCCATGTGGATGGATATTAATGATGATGTGAGAGGGAATAAGAGAATCAATGGAACTGGGTTTTGCAAGTAACTATTCAGGGAGAACTACTATTACAAGTACTGTCACTATAGTGTTCCGTAATGGATGTGTTTTATTCTCAGGCTATGCTAACATTTGAATTATAAATACATTTTCACTGCTCCTTTCATTTTGCACAGTTTCTGTGCAAAGAGTATGTGCAGACTTAGACACTCTGACCAAGTCTGACTCACAGTTTTTAGCAGATGACCTTTAATTAGTGGGAAGATATTCTATCCATATCATATTCGTTCACTTGTCTTACTGGGCATTTGATGGCTGCTGTGAAGCATAAAGGATTTTTTTTTGTCCTAATCCCTGTGATGTGACATGATTAATGAGATGAAATTCCCATTTGGAGTTTCCTACCAATCAATAGGCAGATGGGCAGTAGTGGATGTCGAACAACAAGACAGCAGGAGTTGCTTAAGCTCTTGCTACTTTCATACAGGAAAAAAAAAATATTTAGAGAGAGAATTTAAAGGAACAGATAGCATCTATTTTCCATATTTTTCTCCTTCAATAATAGTTCTGTTTTGTTTTTACTACACATAACAAGGGAAAAATGCTATCTTACATATGAATACCATAGTAAGTTAAAACAAGTATGTTTGAAAGTCTTATGGATATCACATGCTGAGAAGGTATACTGCATTGGTATACTGCATCTGTATTGAAAAACCATTTGCAAAGCACTGAGCCTGATTTTCTTCTCATCCATACAGATGTAAATAAGCAGATACATCAGGGAACCCAACAGAATTACAAAACAATAGAATAAAGCTAGCTTGAATAAAAATTGAGCCAGTGATTTATTATTATTTTTAATACTTCAGAAAGAAATCCAATTCATTTTGCATATCTTTAAAAATACACCCTTTTCCAGGAACCTCAGCATCCTATCCTTTAGCTCCATAGTCTCTGATACCTAATAAATGGCATGTAAAATGAAATGAGGGATTAATCTTCCATAGGTTATTCTCAACTGTAAAAATCTTGATTATAGATTATAAAATCTGAAAAAGTTATACATGATTTTAAATTTTACTATTTTGCCTCCACAATTGTATTATAGTAGTCTCAAAATGAAACTGAACATTTTCAATTTGAATATCTTCTTATAAAAGAAATTAAAAGTAAAAAGAATTCTTATTAGCACAGTAATTGAAACTTTTACTGCACAGGAATGTCAGTAATTCAGATGTTTAAAATGGACAAAAAAAAATCCAACACCCTGATTTTTCTTGTTCTTGTCAGTAAAAATCATTTGTAAGTACAGATAACTTACTAAAACAAATTCTACTATACAATATTACCTTTACATGTCTGAATATTAAAGGATTAGCCGAATACCTACAGTGAAATGAAATGATAAGCCAAAAGACAAGTGGACCTTTGCTAAACAGATTAAATCTGAGGAAATAATGCAAGTTTCCAAACAGAAGGAGCAACAGGTTTCAGGAGACTTCTCCTTCCTAGTGCTCATGTTGATGCTCATTTTCTTCTGTGCAACACTTGTCTGCTTCTGTTAAATAGGAGTATTGATATTTAGGTATTTTGTATGTGTAAATGATTTGTCTTCTGTTTTATTCTCATTGCTTTATTTTCCCTCCCTTTCTCTCACAGACAAAGATGCACACAGAGTAAAATTCATAACACACGCCTCCTAATGAACAAACTCCCACCGAGCACCAAAGTGCTTAATGATGCTCAGCAGGCAGAGTTCTGCAGTTCCCCTATGTGAGCCAATATATAATAACACCACAAGTTAAAATAATATTTAGGTTGAAAACAGAAGCACTGGAAATGTAAGACACACTAGATATAAAAGTTTTCCAGACTTTAACTCTGCTCCTTTGTGCTCATCCAGTGTCAAGGAAAGAAAAAAAAAAGGCACACCAGATAATACGTGATTAGGAAATTAAAATCTGTTTGCAAGACAGCCAAAATAGGTTAAGGCAAACTAGTTTAAATCAGACTTCAGTAGTTTGCAACCTACTCTTTGTTTTAAAGAGATTTATTTAAGTAGTACTCACTATATATATTTATGTCATCTTTTTATAGACCGGATTCTGCAGTTAATGAACACTGTATGTATAAACCTACCTGCAATGTAACTTGCAATTATATATATATAAAGGGTTTTGAAGGGGTCCTTTTCAGGGGTTCTAAAATTAGAATGGGCAGTAAGAAAACTAGCTATCAGGGTCCAATTTAAAGTACTTTTCTAGGACTGCTTTTCAAACTTAGATTCATTTATCTTTGGAAAAATAAAGCAAGCAGACCATTAGATAGGCCACAGCTCATTCCCATCTGCCAGAACGTTGTGAAGGTTTAGCTGACACAGGTAACACTGCAGGTTCCCCTTACCTCCTCAGCCAACGGGGATTCTCTCCCTTCTTTGGGAGAATCCCAGAAGAAGGTGGTAGTTGGTGAACAGGCGAGTGCTGGCACTGTCCTGGCTTTGCCTTAGATCCATATCCGTGGGTTTCCTCCATGTGAGTGATCCTTGAACAGGTGTGGTCTGAAATAAGCTATGTATTTAGGGTAGAAAAAGGATTTACAGCCTGGTTTCCACCAGCAGTTGATGAAGCTTTGCTTGGCCAGAGCACTGAAGGTACCCAAACCCTCACAAGAATCACAGCTGGTGTTGAGCAACCAGCTGCAGTTTAGAGATGGGGATGCTTAATGGTTTGTTAATACCTTTGCCTTCTATTGGTTAATACCACAGGCTTCTATAAGCCTGTATGTTACTACACAGACTATTTCACTTTAAGTGAGGAGGAAGAGTATTAGGCATATTCCAACACGACACATTTTGACCATAATGACCGAATAAACAAATGATTTTGAAAATTTAGTATCGTAATTATACACACAAATATGTGTTTCGTTGTAATACCTGAATTTCTTGAAAATGGAAGTCCATTCTTATTTTATAGAAATGCTCTGGAAGTATGCAGAGCTGAAATGCCCAAGGTCGAATATTAATGACAGTGCCTCAGGTTACAATGAATATTTATTGCAAACTTCTTTTGAGAAAAGGGTCTAAGCCATGTCTTCTAGATTTTTTTTTTTTTTTTCTGCACAAAATGTAGCAGGAAAATACTAAATATTTTAAGTTATTTTGATAGGTGATATGAGAAGATCACAGAAAGCCAATACTAGTCATATATGGCTTTCAGGGACAAAACTGCAAAGTGGACAACGACGTATGTCTAGCTTTTATTCTTGTGGCAGTAACGATATTTATTAATTATATATTAAATACACCTGTAAAATTATTCTACATATATATATGTTTGTAAACTGCAAACAAAAGGAAGAGGGAAGACAAACTGTTGTCCTTCACTTCATGGACACACCAGGTTAGGACTCTGTTTGTATAGGTGTCTCTGCAGTGCACTCATTTTTTGCTACAAAGAAATATATATATATATATATTTAAGAAATAGAAGCTGCTGAAAAACATTTATAAGCTTAAATTTGTAGTATTATATGGAAAAAATGAAGGTAGGCCTAAGCAGAACAAATGGGCAATTGCTCTTAACTTCTGAATCATTAACACTCATGCTGTGTGTAAGAAAGAATAAATAAGGTTTTGTTTTGAGGAAGCTACTTATGAGCTGGCAATTACAGCTACTGCCTCAGGCTCCTGAAGCAAAAAGCTTTCAAGTGCCAAACTCAGCTGAAGTTGTTGTATTAACACAGAGGGTAAGCAGAAGGTATTTCACAGACAGAAACAGGCTTGCTCTGCCCCTCTTCAGCTAGATGACTAACAACCATCTGAATATTTTTAATGCGATACAGAACTGACTTAACAAAATCTTTCAAAAGCCCTGGTACATTAGCTTGGGCCCAGCGTTACCACTGAGGTTCAGCACGCACTGACCATGTTCATGTGGCTCTGCATAGCTTGGGGCACAAGCAGGGCAAGACTGTGCCTGCCAGCAAAGTAACAGGTGGACACACTGGTAGCCCGAGCAAGTGTGGTACCAGCACCTCCGCTTCTACTTGCAGAGAGGTGCAGGAAGCCTATCTGCTCCACAAAGGTCACTTCTACTTGTGACAGGAAGAATTTAAATATTTATGTCTTTCTCAGCTTTTTGGATCAGGCCTATCTTTATATCTCAGGAGTGCTGAAGTGCTTGTGGCATGTGCAGCACCAGCAAAAGAATAAAATAAAATCTTTTAATGGTAGTTTCACCTTGTTGTGAAGAAACAACAGCTTATCTGCTCTCACTGACTAGCCAAGATCACTTGGTGGTGGATAAGATGAAGAGGAGGCTCTCTGTATTTCTCCACAGTGACATTTTAGGAGGAATTATCATTAGCTGTTTAGAATTCACAAGAATTCACCTCTGTTCTTTTATATGTCTATATAAAGCTACAGATATTCCCCTACTATAGCTTATTGTCAGCCATTCTGTCAGACGGCTCTGAACCAAAGTCCATTGGCCACTGCTTTCACTGGGTTTCAGTCACCCAACCTGAATAATAAAGTAAACTAACTAAAATGGTTCACCTTTAACCACTCATCAGTGAGTGTTAAAGAAAAAAGTAAAAAGTTCCCACTACATTCTGGAAAAGACGTATTTATATACAATGAGTTTATTAAATATACATCACATTTGAGTAAACTTGGATTTTGCTTTTATTTTATAAGCCTGCTTATAAAATATGTGAGTGTATCAGTCTTTGCCTACCTTGCTTTCCTATGGACCCTGAATTAGAAGTTAAAAACAAAATAAACAAACAAAGGAAACTGAAGACAGAGTTATGTTTAGACATACAGATCTCTTAATTTTCAAGTGCATTGAGCATTCTTTGACTCCCTGTAAAAACAGCACAAGATACTGGTGACTAATGCTTTTAAAACTCAAATGGTTCTCAGGTATCAAGTATTCCTTTAAAATACAAGGTAATATATTGGGTTTTATATTCTTCAACAACAACAACAACAACAGCATCGTTTGAAGAATTAGAAAAGAGCTAATTGCTATTTAGAATATCCATGACTTGGGAAAGAGGAAAATCTATGTATCAGAACCAGGCAGCAACAAAAGTTGAAATTGTTCAAATCCAGCCAATTTCCCACCAGGCTTGCACACACAGTGTTGCTAAGGCTCATTACAGTTTATCATAAATGGAGGTCTAATTAACATAACAAACTGGTCCAAAAGAAAATCCCATCAACATACGTGAAAACAAACCTGATGTGTTTGAAATTCAGCCAACTACAAATTAATTCAACATAGATTACATATACAGGCAGAAAGAGACTCCAGCAGAGTAACTGGCATTGTACTGGTATATATGCCAGAAAGAATCCCTCTTACCCTGTACCGCTCCCACTCACTAAGATGAATTATATTTGTGTACCATATGTTCCCACAAGAAACGAAGCAGTGGTTGACCTCTTATTCTTGATCACTGTGATTTATTTATAAATTAATTGTATTATGTCTCTTCTCCCTTTCCAGGCCACTGACTCTAGGCCAAAGTCAGCTATACTGTGGTCTTGTGAAGGACTGAGGGATTTTACTGCTGGACCCCTGAGCTGTCAATCATTTATAGCTGCTGATGGCCTTGCTATTAGCATCCAGGCCGGTGCCACTGCAGCACCATGAGAACATCAGTGTGGCAGCAAAGAAGGATGTAAAGATGCCTGAACCTTGTCTAAAATAAGATTAGCTTGAGAAAAGCACTGTATCGGTGTGGCTATATATTCCAGTAACCAAACTAGTCTTTCTGTGAGCATTGCTCTGTGCTGTAGAGCTAAGAGCAGAGGTAAGAGAAGGTGTAAGAGCCAACAATGCATGTGATAGCCAGCTGTCTGAAGGATGTTCTGACATAAGCCTGATGAAAGCCATTTTGTCTGCTGCTCCAAATTCAAAATACCATATTAACTCTTGCAGTTTGTTTCTATGAAGTTGATGTGAAATAAAGTAAGGTGTGAATTCACAGCACAAGCCATCCTACAGGATTGCTGCCCAGGAGTACCATGACAAATGCTTTTACCACATAGTAACTTCTCATACAAGCAATTAGTGTAGAAAATCCACTCAGTGGACATCAACAGACATCCTTCTGCCATAGGCTTTCAGAAACATCATTTTATCTGCCAAGTAGAACCAGGTGCACTATACTCAATCATATGAATCAAAATATAGTTCAAGTACCCAAGCCATATCCTTCCAAACAAGCAACTTTGGAAATCCTGTTCCTACTCAGCCTGATGCTATGTGACTGAGCAGTGGTTTTCTGTGAAGGGACATTTTTTCTTCTATTTTCTTTATTGCTGTGGTCTCTAGATCTCAAATTATCTGAAATACTGCCTTAGTTAAGTTCATATTGCTCTGCCCTTCAGGTCATAGCTGATGCCATGGCCAGAATATCCTCTAAAACACTAGCAGATGTTTGTTTGAGTGGACTTTTATAGGTCTGAAGCCTCATTAGTTGTTTTCATGACCTGAATACTAATTTAGCAGGGTGATTCTTAAGCTCTGTATCTGAACACTCAGGAAATTCTGATGAATTTCACTCTATGGGTACTATTTAGTTATCGTCATTTAGAATAATATGGATTAATTTAATAAATACCTTTTATGCCAATAAAATTCTGTTTGAATACAGCAAATGATTAACGGGATCTCTACAATAAATCTAAGTATTTCAAATCGGGATGACCCAATAAAAAATAAATTGTTGGGTCAAGTGGCAAATGAAAGATATTCAAGATTGGTAACACCTCATTAAAAACCATTTCAGCTGCCCTAAGGCAAGATGTTAATACACAGTAATTGTCTACCCAGAGTGAATCTTTTTCCAGTTACATGAATAATGCAAAATAACTATTTAAATATTCTTGTTTATATCTTTAACAGATTCGCTATAGCTTCAAAAGGAAATCAAGACTTTTTTTAAAATGTTTTATGCTACGATCACAACTTCACAAATAGGAGAAAAAAGGATAAAAACACTCACTTCAAGTGCAAACTTCCCTTGCAAAAAAAAATAAAATAAAATAAAATAAAAAAAGATACGAAAATAATTTAATTAGGATAGCTGTGAATCCCAAGGAATTAGTACTGCTGCTACATCTGCATTCATTTTGTTGCTGCTATAAAACAGTAAACAAATAATAGGACACCAGTAATAGTAATTTAAACAGTGTGAGTGATGTCTATCGCTGCACCACATAAAATTACAAAATGTTTTCCAATTGTCTATGTAAAGTTTTGTGCGTGTTCAGCATTTTAACAAAGAATATCAGTAAGAAGTGGAACAAAAGTGGTTTTTAATGTAGGTTAGCTCAAATTCTGATAAATCTCAAGTACCCTCAACATCAGAAGACAATCGGCCTCTTCAATCTACCTGTGGAGAAAGAACACATGCAGCACTATCCTTAGCAATAAATAAATGATGTTAATATTGCTTTTGTTATTCTGTTACACAGAGCATTCATTCTGCCATTAAATATTGATTGTCTCTCTGTGTTCTAGTGTGCCAATCCCTATCCCAGGGAGCAAAAGAGCTCCAGAGCCTAAACCTGGAGTTTCCTGAGGGCACAAATACCAGTATAAAAACCTAAAAGAGGAAAGCTTCCACAGAAATTCTGTAGCATTCTCTTTACATACAATCTCATCCAATCATGTATCTCCTTTGCTGGACTCTTTTGAAAAAAGTAACTTCCCGAGGTAAACTTGACTTGGTTGCGTCAGGATGCCAAAAAAAAACAAAAGAATGATTAAGTAAGTAGAAAAAGCAGCTGATCGATACATCAGCAAGAAAACTTCAGTAAAGATCCTACTGAATAGGAAGTGAGGTACCTAATAATGACAACATATGCATGCTCAAAAAGCTCTAGAATTTCTCAAATCAGAGACAGTGTGTAAAACTTGAGATATCTACAGTACATTACAGTATGTGATAATGCTTTCAATATATTACATGCCTAGTTATATGCATGCCTGTTATATGAAAAAATTAAAAATATGAAACTATGATTTTCTTAATAAAGTGATGTTGTTTAGATTTAAGTGTATTTATTTTGATGATCTATGATAATTTTGTGATTCTCATGTTTTAAAAATTAGTGATGGAATTAAGTTGACATCTGTAAAAAATGTAGTGACCATGCAGACAAAAGATTTGAGACACAAAACCAAAATATAATCTCAGAGCTGCAATGGAATTCAAATTTGCAAGTACAGCAAAACAGATACAACACAATTAAGCTGAAACAGACAAGACTTAAACATTTATTGTTGAAGAAATATTCTGTGGGAGCAAATGATGTGAGAGCTTTATCCTTCTTGAAACACTATTTGGATCATATGTTTCTGACTTTAAACGACTGGAAAAAAGAAGTTTGTATTTCTGCTTGAATTACTATTTTATAAGCTATTATGCAAAATTTTAGAAATTCTGGAGTTCCTGACACCATTTTCCAAAACTGATACCTCAGAAGATATTTAAAGTAGCTGTCTTGAAATGCACTTAGCATTGAAATAGTTTAAAGCTTGTGCCAAGAAAATTTGTACCTTGTTATCTAAACAAATTTCTCCAAAAACACTTGAAACACTTTTGGCTGCAGACACTTGATCAAGTATAATACAGTGTTTCATAATACTATTGTCATATGGGACAATTTCATTAGGTTATTCATGCCTAGTAATTCGTCAATACTATTGTTTCTTGTTCCTCCACTTTACTGTAAGTAATTCAAAGACATAATATTTGTTTTGCAATCTAGAGTAAACATTCTGTTTTGGTGGAACAAGCATGTGTTACCACTGAATTGGGTTTTTCTGCTAGCAAGAGACATAGTGGTGACAAACACTAGTTGAAAGGTTTGTGAGCAAAGCAACCCCCAGCTCAGAATTAAGTACAGTTTCCCACTCAATTCTGGTAGTCTGGCCTGAAATGTTCAAATTAATTAGCATACAAATATCATGTAAGTAAATTGTCTCAGTAAAGACATTTCCTTAAATTCCTTTTAGGCTCAGGAATGACAATTTCCTCTAGTAACAACATTAACCTGTTGACTTGTGTGGGTCCTATAAGAATAACCCACACAGCACGTGAATCCACAGTGTGATATGTTAGGAGCTTAAATCTCTGTTGTGTTAGCTAACAAGCTGCTCTTTTAAATAGACTTAAGCTGTATTTTTCTCTGCCTATATTCTGAATTTATGATTTAATTCAGTCAGGATAGGAAACACAATGAGATAAAAACTTGAAATTAGAGTAACAAGACTGATCAGATTCCACAAAAATGATGGATTAAATGATGGATTTTCCACAAAAGATGGGCAAAGAACAAAGGAGAAATATGGAGCCAAAGGGGACTCCTGTCTCAACTTTAATGTGTTGTCTCTCCACCTTTTAATTTAATTTAGATATGTCAGGACACTAGTCTACCTAAGTGAAATTTTTGTCCTGTGCTCCACTAAGACTGCAATGGATAAAAAGGGACACCCCATGGTTCATTAGTAGATTCTTTGGTGTCATGAATCACGGTATCAATCTGAGTTTTAGGTTATTACTTCCAAAACAGAAAACAATAAAATGTGTTTTCATGTTTTATTGTAGAAAAGCCTTCACTACTCTTTACTGTCAGGAACTTACTGGACTGCCACCTGTAAGGTTTCCAAGCAGAAGCTGAAAGGAAGAGCAAGCTGCTACTATTTCTTACAGTATATGAGTTTCTTTTGTATATGAGTGACATTTGTATGTCTAAATGATCAGTTATATTTTTCAGTCTTGAAAGCTTTCACCAAACTTCTGTTTTTAATATGCTTATGTTATACCATTAAAGCTTACTGGAACTTTTATCTTAAAAAACAAACAAACAAACAGTACAAATCAAGGTCTTGTAAAGCACTTTCTTGACAATTATTGATTTGATTAAACTTCCTGCAAAATTTAATAAAATATTTTGCAGGACCTCGTTCAGAATTGATTTTTTTTTTTTTCAAAATATAACAACATTTAATTTTCAGATTACTGTTATTTTTTATTACAAGTAATACCGATGCAAACAAGACCAAAGCTGTGTTCTGGAAATCCCGTGACTGCTCAAACAGGCAATGCATACCTTAGTTATAGCACAGAAAACCAGCAGGGCCTGCACAGATTTTTCAAAATGTGGATATCTATGCTAGAAATAGATATCAGATGGGAACTGCACAGTCTGAAGCCCTCTGAAGAAATTGGGAGCATTTGTGCTTTCTTTCTTATTGATGTTTTCCAGCCTTGATCTGAAAGGTCTGGTTTTAGACAAGCAAGGATAGCTCATGCCTACCATACCCTTGGCCTACCCTGCTGAGAATACCAACAACAATGTCTCATCTCCATGTGATATTTAATCTAGACTGTAGGCCCCTCAGGGGCAGAGATCACATCTACTTGTCTGTAAAACCTAATGTGCACATATGGCAAAGAACAAATAGTAAAAAGGATCACAGGCAATATGTGATGCTAAGTTTTGTTTACCTTTCCAACATGAGAATATATTTAAGCCACAATTACTTTCCAGAAAACTTAAGCTTGAGAAAGCCTCCACAGCCCTAAGTCAAACTGTCCACAAGGGTGATGAGACACCACTCAGAGCAGAAACTTGAAATTCTGTCATTGGCCTTTCTGAAGCAAAAAAGTCCTGCTAATGGTGTTTGATGTTTAAGGCTAGTTAAGAAGACTGAATCTTTTGTTTTATCCTAATGTATGTCTGTTCTGACAGCTGCTATCTGATTTAAGGAGAACTGGAGAAACTCCAAAAATGGCAACATAATTTAAAGTAAGGAATGACAGAAGTCTTCAGCTTTTCAAAAAATTTTGTTTTCTATTTCTTTTCCCAGTCAGAAAGTAGCCTAGAGTAGCTGCACACAGTCAGCAATACACTGCGGAGAATTGCTAATCTGTGACTAGGTATCTGGAAGGAATGATGTTACTCAGCAGTGTGCTAATCACCTGATCACGGCAGTTAAAAAACTGTCCTCAACACAACCAAAACGTTCATTGCTAGCAGGCTATCACAGGGTGGGTTGGACTGTTCTGCTTCCAGCTGGAGGTTGTGCCAGAAAAAGCTAGTCTTGCATCTTAGGAGTAATTTAAACAAGCAGCCTGCTTTGGTCAACATGACAATAATCTGAAATAATGCAGGTGAAAAGCTAAAAATTGTCTTCCAAATGCAAGCACCCTCTGTTGAAAGTATAAAGTATGCACATGATCACTGGGTTAGAGCAGGGAGCCAGCTTTCTGCCAGAGCTGGCATAGAAGTAGAACATTATTTGGATTCAAAAACTATGTTAGATAGGAAAACAACATTGTCTTTATGACTCATTTTTGTCAGACTGGATTCAAAACTTATACCAACAAATTTGACATTTCATACTGCTCTGCACAAAGCAAGTAAAATGAGTCCATGTTTTAAAACAGCAGGGAAGCTTCCAGTGCTACAATTAACTGGTAACATATGCCACTGCTGCCAAGAGGATTTTTAATCTCTTTAAACATTAATGTAGCATTTTTGCTTCTGTCGCAATAAGGCAGCCATCTGTGTTTGAACCTGCTGGGAAACTAGGGATATGTTTACAGAGAGAGAAACAGAGAGAGGCAGAGAGGGAGGTAGACAGCCATGTTTCTAGACCCAGCATCAAAGTAACAACTCAAACCTTTTAAAAAGTATTATTAAGGAGTCATATAGCAGTAGGAAGATTGTTCAAATGCTCATACTGCTCAATTTGATTCTGTACAAAAAAAGTAACCCCCCAACTTAACACATATTCTCCTTATATAACATACTTGCTTTTCTGCATAACAGTGAGCAATTAATAAGGATCTCATTAAAGACTGTTATTTCCAGGGGAAGCCTAGTTCCATGACTCTGAAACAAACATCTTATACAATATCAAGCAACAATAGAAAGGTAGAGTTCTAATAACCTTTTCTGCATTTCTGTAAGTACTGTATTATAACATCAGGATTTATTTCAACAGAATGTATCTTATAAAGTGAATTTAACTCTTATTAAATATGGGACACTAAAAATTCTGTACCCAAAACCATGTCATATATGCACCTCTAAAGTCGGAGGCTACTGTGATGAAATGTCACATCACTGCACTTCTTCCTATCTGAAGCTCACCAGACCTCTCTTTAGTTTTTCTTTCTACACCAGTACTAACGTGTGGCCTGCCCTGGGCTTTAGCCTGGTTTCACAAACTCCACATGGAAATCCCATCTGCAGGTCCCTTCCCCTCCTTCACACCCTGAACGTTGAAGCCACTGGCCAATTTTAATTAAATATGAATTTCTTTGGAGAGAATTATTCCTCCAGAACTGTCATGAAATGGAAATAGAAGGAAAGCCACATTCCTTCAGGAATTCCTCCAGGAAGATCTTCAGCTAGAGCCAACCAGGCAATCAGGGCGTGTAAGAGCTCAGAAACAAGGACAGCTCCACTAAGCCTTGATCTGCTGTTTAGGGACAATGGTTAAAAATCGGGATACTCTGGACTTGGGAGGACTGATGGAGAGAAACATGAATGGCGCAGGGGTTGTAGTAAAAAAAAGACAGCACAGGGACAACGATGTAAGAACTGGGCTCTGTTAGCCATATTTTTCATTGAATTATTTTTTTTTAGTAGGGATTAATGTCCTCCAAGAAGCAGATAGAAAAATGCAAGGTCACAGTTACCCTCTACAAAGGTATAAAAGGGTACAGATTCACCTGCCTTGGAAAATATCATCTCAGCTTTTTTTCAGTCTTCACTCCTTGGGCTGACAGCCTTTAAAACGTGAATCGGTCTCAGGAAAAGAACACAAGCATGGGCTTTGGCATAAATGGAGCACACTTCACTCAAAACCATGTCTGGAAAAAACAACCATTGATCTCTCTTGCTTCTGGGGAAGATCCCAAAGCAGCTCGCAGCTGCTCAGATGACTGCCCCTGGCTCTAGAGCCAATGTACCCTCAACAGCACAAGCCAGCTGGATCCTACCAGGGCCAGCTACCCAACTGAGCAAGGCATGGGACAAGCTGCCACAAAAATAACCAGTTACAATGGCATGAAAAACACCCCAAAGCAAGGATGAATTCCTGGTAAAATTCTGGTTCTGACACAGATTACTACAGTCTTTATCAATTCACACAGTTAATAATTTTAGTATGGTGGGCTAAATTGTTGAGTGCTGACTTCCAATGTCTTTTGATGAAGCTGCAGGTGCTCAGCATTTTTAAAAACATAGCCACACAGATTAGGGCCCATTTGTTTTTCCTGGCTACAGCAATTCAGGTGGGAGATTTTATAGAACTTAAGTATGCTTTTTGCTGCTGGGTTATTGCTGGTTGCTGTGGATATATTGACTAATGGATGGAAAGGGGATACAGGAGTGGTCTATTGTGTTATTAAGAATCGTCAAGCAAAAGATAAACCCCCTTTTATATGGATATATGCATAGGTTAAAATACTTCAGCATGGATTTAGACTCAACTGTATAAATCCTGGAGTGATATTTTTGGCTGCAGCTCCTAATTTAGTTTATATGTAAAATGGCAATAAATAGTAGTTATTTCTCACACAGACAATTAAGTACCTACAATTTATAAAATACCAAGTAGTACACAGACCTCTAAAATCTGGGGAAAAAAATCTCATACTTATTATTTTTGTGATTTATTACATCCTATATATATATCTTATTACATCCCATAAACAACCTAATGAAAGAAAACCTATATGAAAAGAATGACTTCTTTTTGCATGAATATAATACTTGTTCATCTCTTTTTATTTAAAAACAGCCTATTAGGACATGCCTCTTAATTTTGCTGAACTTGTAACTGGCATGCATTACTTTGGATCCTTATTATGCGTTGAACTAAGAGATGTGTGATGCTTTGACTGATTAAGTTCTGACTAAAATTGTGAGCTGCTTTAGTTTGATGTACTACATACATACACAAGTATTTAAAAATTTCCTGCATTTTTTTGCCATTATATTTTAAAACATATTTTATTGTAAACCAATTCTCTAAAATCCAACCAAGGTAATCCCAACAGACAAAAATAATAGTAGCTGGACTAGTGAAAGAAACCGAGAAGACGGATGGCAAAATTTCTGACAATGACAGTATTTATGAGCCAACTTCAAAGAAGCAGTGTAATTCATCGAGATGACTCATCACTAAATTTTTAAAACTATTTTGTCTATCTGGTTTTTAATACATGTGGTTCCAGCCAGATTTTGGCTTTGAAATGACGTGCATGTGATTGCATTGGGCTTTGCTTTCTGCAAAAGATTTGAGATAAAGAACTTTTGTTCCAAAGCAGAATTTTTATTTTTTATTTTCTCCAGAAACTAGTGCTGTTGTTTCAAATATGGATATTTACTTCTGATTGGAAGTTTATTAGTGCCATCATGCAAGAAACTTGTTAACTACTGTACACTATGCTCAAAATGATGTCATGACCAAATTCAAGTCTATTTTTTCCTGTCATCAGCTCTTTACCATCATTGAAACTTCCCTTACACTCAAATCAAACTTATTTTCTCTCTCTCAATCAATTTCCATCCACAATAAAAATCAATTCTCAGTAACTTTGTCCTCCACAAAGTCAATTTTCCTCATGCTGACATACATATTCAAATATATCCCTCTGTAACTCAGCACTACTTAGTGCAGGCATCATCAGCATCAATTCAACCCACTATCAATTCCTCATGAATTTATTTGGTTTACCCAGTTAAACAAAATTAATCCTCACCCACACTTGCTCAATCAATTTTCTCATCCTGAAATTTGTTTCCCCTCACTGGCCGTACTGATTAGCCCTCAATTGCACCAAAATGCATTTCAAGTCTGACTTCTGCCCTTCAGAAGCTCTCATCTCTCTTACTAGGAGGTCCCTTTCAAGTTTTTATTCAGATTTGTCTTTTCTTATTTTTTGTTCCCAACTAGTACAAGTCCTGGAATTCATATTCCATACACCTCACCCTTTTCTTTACACCTCTGGCTGGGGTCTCTCACACCTTATTCGATCCTAGTTCAGCCCTCCCTGATGTTCATACATCTGTTCTTTTCCATTGTAGCTTCTTGAGCCTCATTAAAAATCCACTAGTCCTCCTTTTCCTTGAAGCATCTAGTTTTGTTTCACAGGGTGTATGTTTTACCGCTTTGATTCCAGTAAGTGGCTGAAGCCTGGACTGAGGTTTGCTAAAGCATTAACGGCCTCTTCTTGGCATACAGGAAGAATACAAATCAGTTCCTATAAAGAAGTAATTTCAGCAGCAGATCCTAGTAGCACTGTCACTCCTATACATGAGACTGTACAGTTCTGGCAAGTGGAGCTACGCTTCACTTCCAAGAACTTGCAGTAGGCCTACTACTACGGGTGACAATTTGGGAAAACATTTTCAACTTTAGAAGACTTTCAAATATTCCCTGAAAACCCTCAAACAGGTTTTTTTTCTTAGCAGTAGGAACATGATAGGATACGGTGGCTTAGAAAGAAAAATTTGAAATGTACGTTATGTGTCTGTAAAACAGTCTCTAAGAGACAGCAAATAACTTCTTTACAGATAGCACATTTTTCATCACACATTAGCAATATCCCATTTCGTTTTATTCTGTTTCAGATATGAAGAAAATATAGGAAATGTCTTCACAGAGGTATCTTTTTTGTATTGATTATTACTACCTTGGTGAGTAATTTTGTAACATAAGTGGTGACAAAATAAAATGAAAAGGATACATCATGGAACGATATGGAGCTTGGACACGTGGAGTTTGAACCTTATTCATGTACATGAAAATATTTTATTTAGAACTTTGGTATGTTCTTCATATCTGGGCGTATTTTCCTGCCCTCATCCCCCAACACTGATATAGTAGTTTCACCAACATTAGTGAAATATAAGTTCAAATACTTTATTGGATCAAGGAACTAATTCCACGTCTTTCTTTACTTCTGTGTATTCATTTATTCTGCTCAAAGCTAGTACTTTCTTACGTACTGATCTTTGAGATTTGAATTCATAGTTCTCAGATGCATATCTCAGTTGGTTTAAATTGTCACAATTCCATTAGCTATTTTCTATGAACATCTCAGACCCAATCCTTCCTTCTAACAAATATTTGTAGGATGTCATTTTTAAAAATGTTTTACAGATGGACTCTGAAGAAAACCCACCCACACATCATATGTCTCTCATGGTGTTTTAATACCTTTTTGTGGATTTTCTTCCAGTCTTTTCTGATTATGTTTTGAAATTAATTATTCTATAGCTCAAGAAGAAGAAAAAATGAAATCATAAGCAAATATTCTAAATAATATCCAACCAGAGTTCAGCATCATTCAACTTTTGAGTAAGACTTCAGCTGGACTTTGATAGATATGATAGAAAAGTACATGTAGGAAAAAAAAAAAAAAAAGAAAAAAGAAAAAAGATATAAATATTCAAGTTTTGGTGTGAAGTATTAGGTGTCATACCCAGAATATCTAAAATAAATTACATGGTTTTATGACATTCACCTTGAACTTTATTTTAATGCATAATTGCAGAAGTCCAGCAGCTACAGTGGCTTGACTGTGTTAACATGCCTGCAATGTGCTCATGTAATGTGCCACAGATTTTTTTGAGAATTGCATAATGCTACCTATCGTGGAATTATACTTACATCTCAGTTACTTCCACAACCTTCATCTGTTTGATATCCAACTTCAGAATACTTTGATTTTTGTAGCAGAATAAACAAGGGCATGTGTTTAACCTTTATTTTTTCCCCCAAATAAAATTAACAGTAATTTAGAAGAAAGCAATTGCATTCATTAATGATTGTCTTTAGTTATCGCCTTTACTAGCATATTCAAAATCGTAATGTTATTTAAGTATTATGTTTCTAATTAAACTCACTTCAAAAAAAAGAGAAATCTTTCAGCAATCATCGTAGGTAAAAACAACAAAACAAAACAATTATTTTGTTGGCGAAGAGTAAGTTATGGCTGACTGCTTTCCTGGAAACATAGCGTATGAGGGTTCCAGTTCCATCCTCTTTAGAAATGTATTAGTACCTATTGTTTTAGCACCAGGTGCACATGTTTGTCTACAAATTATTTTCCTTCTGAAGGCCAAAGAACAAAAGCCAAAACTCTCTAAACTGGAAAATAACCTCATCCAAACTCATATAGAGGAAATCCAACACTCATAGCTATATCATTGCAAACAAACAAACAAATAAACAAACAAAAAAACAGTGCAAAGATGTTCTATGTGCATTATAGTGAGAAAAAAGGACAATATTTACTCAAGAAAACTAACACAGCCTCACTGAGAGATTAACAGAAGAAATGTACTTTCCCTTCGCAGCAAGCTGTATGAGTTTAATGAACCACGCTGCCAGGGGGACAGAGAAGGGACACTCCCTTCCGACAGCAGGTCCACTGGGGAAAACAGCGAAGCTCAGCTTGATGCTGCAGCTGCCAGCACCAAAGGGGACATTTTCACTGCACTGGGAGAGGCCTCATGAGAGCTGATACAGCCCTGTGTGTTCTCAGCCACTTTCACTCAAATAATAACTGGAAGTAAGGAATCTTCTGTCTTTTACAGCAACTTCTGAATATGTTACTTCTTTAATTTGACTTACATTCTTTAATTTATGTTACTTCTTTAATTTGACTTACATTCGGTTACCCATTTTCTTCTCCTGTACCAAGCATAATGTCATAATGTCTTTGGCTATAGTAACAGTTTGCAGTAATCACACAGCAATAAGACAAAAACTGGAAGTTTATTTTAATCTTCATTCTATTATACCTTGCTGTACAGTCAGAACAATAAACTTGTTGTATGCAATGACTGCAAGTGTGCTCACGATGGAAACTTACATAATGCTTAGTTTGGGTTTTGTCATTTTCCTTTCTCCCTTTTTTTTTTTTTTTTTTTTCCTCCAATGATTTGGTTGCAAGATTGCACAGCTGAAGTGTTGTACCAATGTCAAAAATATGAGACTCATAAGATGAAATAGACTAATGGAATGCCTCTAGAAAAAATGTTACTACTTTAAATTCTATGGGAAATTTTTGTAAGATCTTGCTCCTGCAATTCAGATTGAATAAATCCTTGCAAATTTTTTTGATTCTATTGTAACATTGAGTATCAGATACAATCATCTGAAGCAATTTTGGAAAACATCACACACAAAATCTACAGCAGATCTTCTTTTCCCTAAGTGTTTAATGTCAGAAGCTATAGAGAAATCCACTCGAGTATTGCCAGGGGCAAAAAGAGGCTTTGGAAGTGAAAAGGTTTCACTTTCTCTTTTACAAATCCCGGTTCAATTTATCACAAGTCATCCCCTCCCACTCCACTCCCCTGAGCTCCTTCTCCTTCCATGCTGAAGCTCTTTGTCCCCAGGTCCCATCTGAATCTCTAAAAGAGAGTCTTAGGTAAGTCTCTGGGTAAAGCACATGGATATTTACCCTGTCTGTGCTTTAATCCAGCCACTGCTGGATTAATGACACAGATGAAGAAAAAGGTAATGAAAGTCACAGGAAATAGGCCCACAGTCAGGCGGTCATTTCCTCCAAAGATTCACCGCTGGGGTTCCATGAGTACCTTAGCTGGCAATAATAAGGAATGTCCTTCTTCATTTATATTTAAAACAGAAAATAACACTGGGAAATACTTATTGTATTGCTAAGTGATTTTTGTGAAAAAAAAGACAAATGCAGAAAAAGATAGGCTCAAAAAATGGCTGGTATTTGGTGGCTTTTGGGAGAAGGAAATAGGTGAGCAGAGGAATGCTGTAAGCACACCTGAGTGCTGAAGCAGAAAGCATGACGTGGAAGCCAAGGCAATTAAGCTTGTGCAAACTGCTGAGAGCTGGGAGGATGCAAATTAATCACCTGTATATTTTGACTTCCGAAATAAGTCAGGAATGTGGGGAAGGGAAACCATCAGTCCTGGGGATGACAGAGCAGCTAAGTGTCTAGGAACACAGGTGGGAGTAGAGGGGAGACAGAAACACAGATTTCTGTATTTAGAGGAGGGTTTATTCCCTGAAAAAGTAGCAGCAGAAGTAACAGTAGGTGAAAGGGAGAACCTGAGGAATAAGATTGCGATGCCCAAATTTGATACAGGAGACAGTTCCCTTTTATCCAGACCCTTAACTAGAGGAAGGCAATAGCAGGCCACTTGTGCAGGGCACACTGCACAAGGTCCAGGCTGCACCCAGCCACCTGTGGCAGCAGCCCCTGGGCACCGGGGCAGAGGCCACAGAGACTGGCTGTTCCCAGCACTTCTCCAGGGGCCACTGCTGTTTAATTCCAGAATGAGCTTCTGCTACTGTCTTCACCTCTACAGAGATATATATATAAGCAAAGAATGCAGGTCTCAGAGAATGGAATTTCAGAAAATACTCAATGTGTTTGTATACCTGTACGACAACCTGCTCTAAAATATTAACTTTAGACTTAGGAAACAAATTCACATTTTCTTGATTAGGGATCATAACCAGGCCAATGTGTTATTCTCAACTGTTTTCAGTATTACATGTTTCTCTCTTAATATTTGTTTTCAGGTATGACTCTTGGCTTGATTTTCCAGAGCTCAAAAAAGTGTGGAAATTTCATATTCCATTCAGCTCTTTCTCATGAGATATGAAAAGAGTATTCATAGAAAGCAGTTGTATTTGGGTTTAACATTGTTAGCATTTCCTCTCATGAGGGATATTAAATAATTTCATGCACAACTGCTCAAAATATTTTTTAAACTTCTGTAAACATAAGATTGCCAAAATCTAACATATGTTATGTGGTATTTAATCCTCAAGAGGAACTGAAGGAACAAAACACTTCTGCTAAAGTAATTAATAAGCACCAATACAGATACCTAGAAGCTGTTCCATCAAAATGAATCATATCCTCCTGTAAGTCACACCCAATATTTAGCAGTCTAAAAAAGAAAATTCAATACAGAAGAATGCTGGCTAAAACGAGTGCTGAAATCTTACGTATCGAGATCAAATCACCAAAGCTGTGCTACCTTCTGGTGCTCCTGAATTAGGAAAAAAAATAGGGAAGTTATTTGTAGAAAATTAATTTTGCCTATGAGAAATCTGTTTTGGCACAGCATATGAATCCTGTGGGGACTGGCGATTAAGGTTAAAGTGTATGCTAATGAATTATTGAAAGTAAATTAAAAACCAGGAGAGTTCCCTAACTCCATTACATTTGTAAAGGTATTTTTAGTTGCCACTTAAGGAAGTGACAGATAGGTCTTACTCTTCATTTTACTGCAATTTAGAGTAAACAAGATTCTCTGTTAACTGAACTTGATTATAATACTTTATAACTATTATAATACTTTGTGTATTTTGTCCCAGTATTTATTAAGCAAAAATCAAAACAATGATAGTGAAGTCAGTGTATTAAGTGCAGGTGATGTGCAAGTTTTTTTTTTTTTTTTTTTTTTTTTTTTTTTTAAAAACACAGACCCCCCAGGTTGTAACACAAAGACTACGTTTCTGCCAGCTCGGTGGAAAAGCTGCTTATCCCAGTTACTGGGCAATGCTGAGTGGTGAGGGCTACAGGAAAATGCTTCCAGCTCAGGACCCACAGCCACAAACCTTCTCCTTCCAAGCCTTGCCCTTCAATGCACTTGATGGGATTTATATAAAAACATTTGTGATGATGTTTTTGGTGTTAGCTGAATTGTCTTCTTGCATATTAGGCAGAACACTTGTCAAAGGAAAGACTGGATTCAGTTTTCCTGTTAGCTTTAAAATCACATCTGCTAGCCTTGGGATACTACTCCCTGGCCACAAGGGAGCAAGGGAAAAGGTATTTTCTACTCTGCATTTCAAGGTATAGCAGCACAGAGAAAATAATGTAAAATTCGATGAACGGGAAAAGGAATAGGGAGAGACTGTATCTTAACCAATGACGTATTTCATTGGATTCCCATTGCTACTTCTGAAATTGGAACTGCTTAACTGTTTTATGCTGCTCTGAATGAATGCTTAATGTAAAAAACAAAATTCAGCTTCTGATGGTTTTAGAATCATGGATATCTCAGGTGGTGTCATGAGGATATAAACTCAAGCTCTTTTGTTTTTTCAATAATCTCTGTTGCTTGAGCTTCACTGCTTGCTCTAGGGCACAATTTAGTTCTCTCTAGAGATGTACTTTATTTATTTATTTTTATTCTTAGTCAAAGAGACTCTTGAATAACTTCATCACAAAGCAAAATAAAGAGGTCAAGAAATTTTGGCTCATCAGCAGAAGAGGTGTACATTAACCTAAGCTGCCTGTGATTAAGCAGGCTGAGAGTAGACCAAGCTTAATTAAATAGATGGAAGAATTTATGAATCAGATTAAAGAAAAGAGAATGACGCTGAACTGTTTACTTACCCCAATATTTGTAAAACAGCTGTTTGTTCAACTTTTTTTTTTTAAACCTTCAATGTAGGATGATGTTCTGCCAAGTATGGTTTTGCTAATTTTTAGAGACCAAAACACACTTTTATGTAGAGAAAAAGTGTGCAAGCTGCCTACTAGGCTCCCTACAACTACCCCCAGAAATTTACCTTTTACTGAACCCAAAGGTGATTGTTATCAGGTTTTTCTTATTTTGAAGACAACCTGGCCCTTTCCCTCAGCACTAAAGTTTTTGGATCCACTGGTAGACTTCAATTTGACAAGCAATAGAGACTTCAAACACACAAAGCTCAAGAACTAGGAAATGTGGCAGCTTGACAGAGGGAAACCGTTGTCTCTACAGAAGGAAAGCTTGAGAGTTCAACATTATAGTTTTGTTTGACCAACCAACATATTTTTGCTGGCCAAGGAGCACACATCAACTGCTCATCCACTGAAGTGCCTTCTCCAGCCCACAGCTGGGGGCTACCAGAGCCTGCTGGTACCACCGCTTGGGTTGGCGGGTGAAGGAGAATCACTGGGCACAAGGGAAACTCTGAAGCCAGGTCTTCTCTTTTGTTAAAGTAATATGCACATAGGATACATTTTCAAGAAATCAGGATTCCTTGTTTCACAATGGATCTTTCCATGTTTTCATCACATAGGAATTATTTATTTGTAACAAAGCTGAAGCAGAAATGGCCAAAAATCAGGTTCTGAAAGAAACCGCACTGACAGTTTCATAGGTTTCACAGCTCAGCAAACACTGGTGTGGAAAAGCTCTGTTAACATGGTCACATATTTGTGCTGAAAATAACCCTTAGTTGTGGACATACACATCAAGGCAGAGATGCAAAAAAATTTGAAGTATTTTTCCACATAAATTCATAACAACAAAATATCACCTACTAATACAAAGTAGAATAAAGAAAACAAAATCTCATTTTGCTAGGTATTTAAGCTCAGTAACTGTCTAAATGAAAGGGCATTTTCACCCCCTGCTTTTAAGAAACCAAAATTTATAGCAGTATTGTAGGAGTCTTCAAGGTCAAAGGGTATATAGTCTGCTTGCTGCAATATAACCTGACATGATAAATCACGTACAAGCAACTAGCAATGCTCCTATCATGAATTTGTAGAATGAGAAGAGAAAATTATTTTTACAAAATAGTCATTAAATGATATAGCAATTTTCATTTTTTATGTGTTCTGTTTTACTGCTTTGTTTTTCCTTCACAATAAACAATCCTTTTTTTTATTAAAAAAAAAAAAGACCTTTCTCTTTCTTATCACCCCCCCCCCCCCCCAACAAACGTTATGCCACAGAGAAAAGACTGTTAATAGAATAGTTTTAGAGAGAGTAGGTAAAAGCTTTCTTGAGGACTATACCAGTACCATATAAAAAGGATTTTTCATGAAGTATCAAATAGCAGTGACACATGTTCAGCCTTTTTGTTGTTGTTGTTGTTATAAAAATACATGCTTATAACATTTCTGAGGATGACAGAGGATCAGAGCATTCAGAAACACCTTAATTTGCTGCTTGCTCTATATGAACTTCACCTGAAGGAAGAAATAATTAGTGGACTGAGAAAAAAAAAATTGAAATTCTTTAGTCCTAAATCCTGAAAATATTTTAGGATGATTGAAAGATATAAAGAACCCAAATCTCCACAGAACTAGCAATATAATACAGAAGCACCTGGAAGATATCATTTACAAAATACAGAAGAAGATCCTAATACAACCCTATGCCATGATCCTATGCCAAGGTGGGAGTAGAAGGGAATTTGAGTGTAAAAACTTTGGGCCTTTGATGTAAGCTTTAATGGATGGTATAGACTAATAAAAGTACAATAAAGAATAATTAAAGTAGGAAAAATATATTGAATCCACTGAATTCTTACAAATAAACCAAAACAGCTAAGGATCACCTTACACTCAGATAGGATAGGATGCAGGTGATCGGAGTGAACTCCATTATTTGCAGTACTTACTAAGTTTGAGTTGTGCTGCCAGAACTAGCTTTCCAGTTGCACTTCTTTTCAAGAAGTAGCACTGTACACCTTGCAACGACCCATACAAAGGGGGTCTACACAGGCTGACTGTAATTATTTGCTATATGAGGAAGCATTTTCAAACTGAGAGAAAAAGGTGGCTTCTTCTAAGTTAAAAACACCTGGAAAAATGCTAAGACTTGGCACCAGAATGAACAGTCCATTAGCATTCCTCCCCCCCCCCCATTACTATTCTAAATTTTCCAATGATATCATGTGAGCACTTTATGCTTTTATACTGCAATGCCATACTCCACATTCTTGTTCATTTATAAACCAGAACACTTTAAATTCCTCTTTATGATGATCTTGCAGTGGATTTTGATTACTTCTATCCATATTATTTGCTCAATGAAATGAAGGTAGATGGAGCTGGAAATAGTTATGAAGGTGGGAATGGGAACAAATCCCAAAGGATTAACCTGATCCATGCCCACTGTATTAAAACAGCTTTACTACAGACTTTATTAAGAGGCTGAGTGTGAGGAATGGGCTGCCTATTGGTCTTCTAGGGAAGTTTTTCTCCATTTACTTTTTTTTTTTTTTTACTTCACTTTCTGTATATATTTAAAGAGATTAAAAACTCTATGCATCTAGAAAAAGAATAAAAAGCCTAATCCTGACTGTACTTGCTACATGTTGCAACTGATTGCATGTAATTGCTGAATCTCATATATATATATAAATATATATATAGATATTATCTGTTAAAATCCAGCATGAAACGAAGAAAATGAAATGCATCTTTTGTTGTTGTTGTTGTTTTGTTTGCTTGTTACTAATTCATGAGAAATCCAATGGAAAGAAGTTAAGCATTTATTTTTTTCCCATGAATTTCCGTAAGTATATACAAATAGTTATTTCAGTACCTCAGAGTTTAGAATTGAACTTTACTGTCTTTTCCAAGAATGCTAATATTTTTAGGGAATACACACTTTTCTGCTTTATGACCTGGATGTAAATTTTAGCATACCTCTGCAGGTCACACATGGAATCACAGGACAAGAAGACTGTTGACTGGTGAATGGTTAGGAGCTCATGGGCACAGACACCAGGCCCTGGGCCTCTACAGACCAGTAAGTAGATCACAGACAATATTCTCATGCCCCAGATATGGTCACTTGATGGACCATTTAAATTCCAATTTAAATACCTTAGGGGAGTGGTCTTCTTTCATTATACTTCTAGAAAAATCAAATCACAATGAAATGTGTTTTTCATTTACTGGTTAAGAGCTGATAAAAATAGTTTATTTTATAGATGTGATGGCTGACTGTTTGAATTAAGTGTTTTTGCATATCATCATCTTCTAGTAACCTTTAGGTTTGTAGCTTAAATCCTTCATTTGCTTGTCAAGAAGAACTAAATTCCATTTCACTGTAGTTACTTTACAATAGCCCCCCCCCCTATTAGGCACTCTTTCATCCGAATTCCCATGTCAGCTGGTGCCAGTAGCTACCAGCACAGCAGATCAGTAAATGTCTCATTCATTCAAGACAACTAAGGATATTCTCATTGGCCATTTACTTCTAATGACAAAACTGTTCAAAATATTAAAAAAGGAAACATAAACGTGACTAAAACAACCCTTCTCCTTTATTTAAGGAAAGTCTAGAGTGAAGTATTTATTAGCCAACTGTATACATTTTGCACCTTATTGTGCCTATATGCTAATGCAGAACACCTGGATCACATCACCATCTGCCTTTCAAGTTGCAACATCAAATGTACTGCTGCTCCATTTGCTGGGCAAACTCTAGCAGGACATCAGATTATGGATGTTAAAAGCTCTGATTTTTACACAAGAATCCTGGTAGTGGTACTTTTTAACTGAGAAACTATTTTAACTCATTTTATACGAGGAAGCTTGAAAACATTATCCCAGTGAGGGATATATAAATGGAAATTAGATGTTGCTTTCTGCCCAGAAAGCAAGCAACTATCAGCACCATTGGATGCTTGCTTTTTCTTTTCTTTTTATTTTTTCTTTTTTTTGGAACAAAAAGCCAGCTGGCATTATTTCCATTTCCTTTATTTTCTCAAGATTGAAAGAGCAAGTCAAACTCACAATTACCATACATCTAGATGGCAGTCAGTGTGTAATAGATAAATCTACCAGCATCGAAGATTAGCCTTTAACTTTTGAGAAGATATCCTGCTCATACCGCACTCATAATTTAATTTAAAATATATGATATGAAAATTAAATGCACCTCTCAAACCTGCTGTTATTCTTCATTCCATTTTTTTTTTTCCTCTGGATGTGATCACATTCATTACAGTAACTGCGGGCTGCCATTTGTAACTGCACATCTTTTGCATCCAATGAAATAGCTCAGATCTGTAATCCTACTTAAAAGGTGCTTTTACTAAAACCAGAGGCTACAAGGCACATTAAATATCATTATGAGTTACTAAACACAGAAGTCTATGTAAGCACAGGCTGCTATACTTCAAGCCAGATTTACTATTCGTATGAATAGGCCTACTCCCATCTTCAGAGACTGAGTAATTTGGAAGGGAACTGTGGCTCTGGTGGAGCTTATAAATGCTGGGGCGGAACTGTCCTACCCATCCTGACTCAAGCACATTAGTCCAAGGGTCCTGTGCCATGTGAAAACTGTGCAGGGACTGGCAGGGCCTCCAGCTGCTAGTCAGACATCAACCAGCTCAGGTCTATAGTCTGGTGGAAAAGAAGTCCCAATTTACGTCCTGACTTCTACGCTCATGACTGTAGACAGCCCTTTCTCAAGGGCAGTAGCTCCAGCAGCGGTGCCTATAAATTTCACAGGAGCCAGGACTGGGTGCTTTATTGTTCCCAAACACTTAATATTCAGCAGTAACAGAGCAAACATTTAATCCCTTCTGAAACACAGTAACTACTCCATTCCACTGTTAAATTCTGCAGAACTAGTACTGCTGCCAACATTTTCGTGTTGTGCTTTTCACTGGCACAGCATAACCCTCACCAAATGAATAGATTTAACATACATGTCTAACATTTAAATATATGTTAACTAATGTTAATGTTAATATTAATGTTAATGTTAAATAAATATAGCTTGTTCAAGTAATTCAGAAGATAGTCTTTAAAAAAAAAAAACAAAAAACACAAAACAAACCCTCACCACCAATTTTTTCAAAATATAGAATAAAATAGACCTGTTTTTATTTCTGTGTTTTATCCCTAAACTGGATAGTTGAAGTTCAAAATGAAAAGCTGATTTTGTTAATGGGAAGTGGCTTGGGAACTGGAACAAGAAGACTAAAATCTGAGCTGTGTAGTGGACATCTTCAAAAGGTGTTTTCTATTGCTTATCCTCAAAACATGGATAGTAAAAGCATCCTAAATCAGAAAGGTCTGGCATTCCCAACAGTTAACATTTCAGCCAGCATGCCAGAAATGCCCATCTACAGGTTTTTGAAATTTATGATGGGAACACACCATTAACAGCAACAGTAGCTGTCATGGAAGAGCTCTGCCTGGTATCTGAGATCACTGCAGCACCTCTGCAGACTTTGAGTGAAACCTTGGGATTAGGCAGCCTTACAAAAATGTGCTTTTAGTGATAAATGCAGGCCAACTATCAGTATGATTAAGGCAATAGTTCATAAACACCAACTCTGCAATTGTACCTTTGCTGCTGGCCTTTAGAAGTACCTTTCTATTGCAGATCTGTCTTGTACAAACCAAAACATACATTGCTGTGGAAGCTGAGCTACCTTGGAAGTGCAATCTGGCTAAAGAGAAACTGTTGTTTGCTACACAGGTACTAATAATGAAGATAAATCCTAAAGAGAATTACAATGTTAATATAGAGATTTCCAAACCAGGGTTCAGCATGGACAAATCATAGTGGAAAAGCAGTACAAACTAACGTGACTGGATCTACAAAGGATCTGGGGTTGCATCCCTTCACTTGAAGTAATTATGGGCAACTCTGGAAACTGTGATCTTGATAGAAAAATACACTGCTGCAAATGCTCAGCTTTTAAATGGTTTTGGTTAGTTGTTAACCAAATTAGTCTGCAGCAACTAATTTTCAAATGTAGCCCTCTGGTTTACAGAGTGACCACAGTGGTGCAAATCATAACCCTGGATTATAGGTATATTCTTTGTTCAAAATACAATTTACTAATGAAGAGAAAAGCAAACAATCAAAACAAAAACAACAAACCAAACCAGAAAAAAACTTTGCTGCTCATTGCTGCAAGTTTTTTTTTTTTTTTTTTTTTTTTTTTTTTTTTTAAACTTGTGCCTGTTCACCTGGGAAGAATTTTAATACAGACACATTCTAAACATTAACACCTACATAATAGCCTACAGAATGTGCCTAATAAAGGCAGATTTACCACTGTATTTGATTAAACTGTACCTCCATCTGCAGAAGGTAATGGGATTCTTAAATTACTAGGGATAATTATAGCCCACAAGCCTTGTAGAGACCTTGCATCAGTCCCTGTGCAATGAATGAGGTGGCAGCTCCAGCCCACCTAACGCTGTACCCTGAACTGCACAATGAATGTGCCATGCCATCTCTAAGTGGGAAATGAAACTCCATGAGACAGTTAAATACCACAATGTACCCCCCTTCCAAAGGCCTTAGACGAAGATAGGAAGGGGCCCTACACTTGTGCTCACCCTCTCTGCAAGCAAACAACCCTCCTTACTATGGCCACTGAATCCCCTTTTTCGATACCACATTTTCCAACTCCAGTTAAAACATAGAATGAAGGAAGAGATTTGAAGACTTTTGAATCCCACTCTGCATGCTGTAGCAGTCTTCTAAAAAGGACAAACTGAGAAAAAAGGGCCATAAAATGTTTTCGTCGTTGATAATGGGAGAAAATTGTCCAGTTTCCAATTTTGTTGTTGACTTTGCTGATAAGAAATCTGCTGTTAATGAAACCTTTGATGATAATTAATTTAGTAGCAGAAAAGTGATTAATTGTCTTTTAATTTAATGCCAAAATTTACCCTTTTTGCTGCTATTTTATAAAAAAAGTCTGTTTCCCTTGAAAAGCCCCTAGGCAATCGTTTTGAAGTCTCCAGAAAGTAAAGAGAGCAAAAGACAAAGATTTGGCAGGACACTAATATAAAAAAAATAAAATAAGATGTTTATGCCAAAAGATCTTGACAATAAATATCTATCAAATGTTTATTATTTTTAGAAATGCTGTGTTAACACACTATGGGAAAACTCTGTGGGGAATGAAGTGGTGTTTATGCCTAGTTCCATAGCTTCAGCTACAGCACAAACTTTGATATATTTGGTTCCACATCTCTTCTGAAACAAACCCAAGTATTACCCCTGTTTTAAAGATATGTAAAAGTAAAAGGTACAGGACCGGGGTCCATCCCACCTGGTCCCACAAATACAAATGAAGCAAGTAAGTTAGAATCTCATGTCCATTTATGGACAGCAGAGAAGACAAGCACATCTGGACTACTCGCCCACCTAGCGCCAGCATCGCTGCACAGCAGTGGCTCTCTGGCACTTCAGGTGAACAGAGCAAGGGCCATCGAAGGGACTTTGGTCTGAGCTACACAAACCTGCTTACATTTGGATTAAATCAGCCCAGACTGTATGTTTCGCATTATTTATATGCAGAACGCAAATTGTCCAAAGAGAATTTGGTGCATATCTCTAGATAGACAAAATATATTCCATTTTGTGGGGAGATTTCCACTCAGTATGTTTCTTCCATCCCAAGCTGATCAGCAACTTTGGTTTGCTTTGGAACGTTTTTAAAAAAACACAAAATAAATCCATAAAAGATCCCTGAACTTGCAAGCAAAGTTATAAGGAACATGACAAATTAATGCATTGGAAACATTAGTTGAGGTCTCAATATTTCATGTCAAGGATATAGAATAACTGGACTTCTAGTTTTAACAATTGTTTTATAAACTACTATCATTTGATGCTTAACCCCAGAATAGTAAAAAACAAAACAAAACTGAAAACGTTGCATAATACAAAAAAAAAAAATATTTTTTTTCTAGGCAAAATATTCTAGTGATATGATTGAGGAAACCTACAGCCATAACAGAAATTATGCAGAAAGGAAAAAATAAATTCCAGCAGATTTTAGACACTTTACTCCTGTGTTCCCTAGCACGGACTAAATGATGTTCTGAGGCTGGTGAATGAGCTTGAGGTCTGACGTACAACATGTAATGTCACTGCAATGTACAGTGTGATTCCAGATCTATCACACGGGTGAACTGCTAATGAAGGGAATTCCTGATTTTTAGTCAAAAGGACACTAAGTTGCTTGAGAATCCTCACAAGTGTCCTGAAACCACGTCTATTTTCCAAAATTAATTAATTAATTTGGAAAAAGATGCTATCATGTAGTAGTTTTCATACAATACATTTAATATATATATATAAAAGGGGGAGTTACTATAACAACTACAACATCATAAAATTGTTTTTCTAACACACGGGCACATTAAAGCAGAAACACACTTCATAAGTCACATATATGAGTAGAGTAAACTTTCAACTTTCTCTAAAAGATGGGATGGCTGAATTGCAATAGAATCATTTGTGTAAGAGAAATACAATTTCTTCTTCAGTCCTTGTTTTATTTGTTTTAGTAATTGATGCTGATCTTTTGACAACAAACTTTTTTGCCTTTAGAATTTCCTTACGTTATGCTCGTAAAACTGATATTGCTTCTCATGCTATGCCATGCCCATAGAGAGAGAATATAAAGAGTAGAAAATGTAGCACATTTTCTATTAAACGAATGACCAATGAAATATGTTGACCATGAAACACAGCCTGACATACATTTCACTCAGTTCTGAGTCATAGATGTTTCAGTGTCCGTGGTTCGTGCTTGTGGACTGACCTTGTGCAACTTCACGAAGCCTGCTTACTGTCCCCTCTTTTTGTACTTCCCCAGAAAGTGGATGAGTGAGTCCAAATACAATATGACGCATTGCCATGTTTTTGGTAACAGAATAAGGTGTCATGTTTTGCAAGCAAATTAACAATTGTGGCATGAAATGATTTTGTATTTGAGATCTCCTGTATTATTCACAACACTCACAAGTTGACAACAGATCAGCTTTAGCTAACACTTAAACATTACTACGTATGAGTTCTTTTCTTCATCTAAGTTTCCCAAGGACATTTTAAAAATTTCCCCCTCCAAGTAGAAATTATTCACATAAAATATGCACAATCTAAATATACCGGTTTGCTCTTTTTAAGGTCTTTTTGTGACAAGCATTCTACATCCCTCTCCTCTCTGAAAATTCAATGAATATTCCAACTTTGTGCAAAACTGTCTCAAAACTATAAACTGCTGGTGACTGTATAATCAGCAAGAGTGCTTAACATCTAATTGCATGTAACGCAACATGCTACAGAAATGAAAGATGCCAACACAGCATCTCTGAAAAGGTACATGTGCAAGACACTGTCGTGATGGCATGATGTACTTCTTTCAAGTATCAAATTAATACATATAAAAACTGTAAGAGTTTTCAAGAACAGGCAACAGAGGTAGATACAGCAAATAAGAGTTAAGTCGCTATTAACTGTATATGTATTGAACCGATATATTTACTTCTGGATAGAAATATAATTATCGGCATGTATTCAAGCCATGACAGTCAGGGACATAAGGATGCCCTTTGATAATGCCAACACAGATTACAGAAAACTACCGGGAGAACTACCACATCACTGAAAAAAGGCCCAAGGACACAACAGTTTTCCAAGTGATGCAAAAGGTGCAGCAGTTGATCAAATCTATCTCTAGTCAAGCTCAGAAAAAGCAAAGCAAAAACACATGAAACTTTTAAGTAGGAAAAATATAGCGAGAAGTATAATATTAATCTGTATAAATTATATTTACCAAAATAATAGAGGGAAACCAAGATAGAATTGCAACCTTGTGCACTCTGATCAAAATCATCCTTTTCTTTTGAAAGCATATGCCTTTAGAATAATTAATTTTGAAAGTTTAAAAATAGCATTTGCACCTTTTCATTGTTATACCAGAAATGAATGTGAGCATCTTCCTACTCTGACACGTCTTATATGGATATAATTCTCTTTTGAGTGCAGCCTCCTTTGATTGCAAACTATTTTGGTAGGAGTGACAAAGTGAAAGAATGGACAATTAAGCTAATCAATAGTAAGGACCGGGTTTTAATTTGTATTAAAATCAACAGCAAAGGTTTTTCTTTTTTTTTTTTTCAGATCATAAATAGAGGTACAGACATTTAAAACTGATAATACAATGATTATGAATAGTAAATGTAAATATTCTGCTGCAATAAATTCTGAAAAATCCGGTGATAACACACTGAAAAATTAATGTTATGACTCTGAAACAGCTGTAAGGAAAAACGATTTTCTTATCTGATTCAGTTAGGATTCAAGATCTTACGGCATTTTTTTTTTTTTTTTTTTTTCTTCAGGATTCTGCACAAGAAGGGGCTGCCAGATCACGTCTTTCAGTGTGTGATAGCTCTGCAGGAGCAGTCTTGGGAGGCCACTGCACTGGTCTATGTATCAGAAAAAAATGCTTCTACTGTAATGCACTATCTGTGAATAATTCAGTCTGAAAGTTAAGCTAACAGACTTGTTGGATAGTAGTAAATCACTGTCAAACAATGAGAGACACATTGATGGTTATAACTCTTTTCTCTGCTTTTTCTCTGTTGACACATCAATCTGTCTGTCTGCTGATTCCGAAAAGAGTCCATTACATTAATGTATTTCCACAGGCAAATTGAGAAATTTTGATTTTAATCTAATCAATCAGAAGGATTATTTTTGTAAATATCTGTTTTATCTTGTTTACATTTCTTCTTATACAAAATGAAATTTTAGTTTAAGAAATGAAACATGTAGAGCTAATAAGAACTAGTGCAGCTAAATTATTATTATTTAAGTAATATTACTCTGGAGAAGGTAAAATTGTACTAAATAAAAGTGTAGGTGCTACAAATATTCCTCAAAATATATATTTTTTTTTCCTGAAGCATTAGAAAGACTATCTACTTCAAAAAATAAAATAAAATCATGGGGGGTGTTTCTCTGTATTTTAATACTGTGTTGGTCCCTGCCCTAGAATTTCTATATGCTTGTGGAAGACTGTGGTGAAAATATACAGTAAGTGCTCGTGGAATAAAAAGGTATTACTGACTTTTATTGTTAGACTTGTCTTGGTAGGAAGATGCTCACAAAATCCTGATAGCTGCACATGATTATTGGCAGATGAAATAATGTAGACTTTGAGGTTCAGGCAGGACAAGGAGATTATATTTTTATAGCACATGGACTAGTTCTAACTTATTTACCTCAACATATATTTATCTTGTGTAAATAAAGTTCCATTTTACCCTTCTATTTACTTTTAGGGATGTGTCTTATGTCTATATTTTAGATTACCACTGTGTACAAAATGCCTGACCTGGATCTTTAGGTCCCATTGCTTCCATGAGACACAACTGAGACAGAGAATGAGTATTTTTTCCCTCTTTTAACCTAGAGATGACCTGCCACTGGAATCCAATTTCCTCTTTCATCATCATTACTCCATAAAAACACTAACAGCACTATGTCATGCAACACTTAAAACAGAACAAAACAAAAAACCACCACAGACCAGTAATTGCATTACTACATGTACTCATACTAAACTAACAGAATTTTCCCGTACGGCTCAGAGGTGGATACAAACATAGCAAGTCACAAGAAGGAATTTTGGAGCATGTTCGAAGCAACACCAGTCCCACCCTGGCTTGCCCCTGTGAGGGGCCAGCTGGGACATGCTGCCACCACAGACAGCTTCCAGAAGCCTAAAACTCCTTGGTTTATGCTCACATTGGGCAAAAAATTGAAACAGAACTGAAAGTCTTAGGAACTCTTAAACTTGTTTCAGCCCACTGCCTAAAATCCTTAAAAAAATTCTTATAGCTCTCGCACATTTTAATTCTTCAACCAGAATTACTATTATTGTTGTTATTGTTACTATTATATTTTTATTTTTATTTTATTTATTTTACTTGTGCTGGTGCAACTCCTAAGAACTGGGCACAGAGGAGGCTCCATGTGCTGACAGACGGAAAACAGAACAGTCAGTGAGCTCTGATTCCAACTGCGACTACAAAAAACACAGTCAGCGAGGGACACTTAAGGAAATACTAGGGCAGTATTAATCAGCATGACAGGCAACGAGCATAGCACATCAGCAGCTGTTTCCTTGAGAACATTGAGGAGTTAACCCTGCGAGGTTTCGCATGCCATGTATCCTGGTGGACGCATGGCCTTTCAGTCTTCTGTGCCAGTCATGGGGGTAGTTGGAGGGAAACGGAAGGACTCTTCTTCAAAGGGAAGCTACTAAAACTGACCAAAAATAATATGACCCCTGACATACAGTTCTGTAAATTTACAGACATGCTAAAAAAAATAAAATAGTTAATAGCGGTCAAGGGAGTGGATAGAGAAGACACTTTGTACTCCACTAACTGGAATTGCTGCAAATCGAAGACAAAGTAAGTTGTTTCTTTTGCAGGATTTCCTAACAATTATTTGGGATTTTCCAAATCCCTGCAGGCTTACAGAGATCTCAAGAGAAGCATGAAATCATTGAATTAATTTTCAGATATGCTAATAGCGTGCATTAAATCAATGTGAAATAAGATGCACCACATCTTTACAATGCAGATTACTCACCCAGGTACCAAATAGAACTTTGAAATACCTGGGAATAAGCATTTTAAAAATTAAAAATGTATTGATAACCAACATTTCAGTAAATTCAAAATTCTTTTGATAGAGATTTTTGTTAGGCAAAAAAAAATACTATGTGATAGTTTAATATGAATACTAATGGAAAAGAAATATTGCATATATAATTTTCAGATGTTTTTGCAAAAAATGCAAATGATCATATAAGCCACAGAGAAATATCTTACTTCCTCAGTTACTAGAAATTTTTCAATTGAGAGGGAAAAATGGACTCCAAATGTAAATTCTTCTTATGTTTTAATTAATTTAAATTTAAACATCAGATTAACTCAAAACTTGTTTCAGAAGACTCTTGTATAGTGAAACAAAACAAATTTTAGCATTTTAGTTTTGCAGATATGATTTAGCATTCAAAAAAGCACCTTTACAAACCAACTCATTCTGCTGCATTTTTTAACTTTTGTAAACAGATTGCAGAGAAGGAGCCAATGCAGATCTGGACATCTTGTATGTCATCAGGCACAGCTTTTGAGTTTTTTATTGCATAAGGGATGGATTTCTGACAACACATTTTAAAAATTGCTTCTTATCCAAAAAACGACAGGCAAGAAAATTACTCATGAAGAATAATATTTGTTCAATAAGTGTAGTCCCGCCACGTTCTTTGCAACGGCTGAGTAAGTTGGCTATGCACGTGGAACACCATACGGATCACAGGGGACAAATTCTACCCAAAACTGTACACCACAGTGTGTTTCCACAGCAATTCATGGCTTCCACTCCAGCCCCAGGGCTTGCAAAGGAGCAGAGACATCTGAGCTGTCCATAACTGGGGGCCTGTAACTACCAAATTTGTTTATATATGAATTAAGCCAGATCTTTTTGATAGCTATCACTGGACCCTTACAAAAACCAAACTAATTGTATTGATTTGATAGTTATGACAATTGTATGGATTGTGATAATTATATTGTTTTCAAAAAAAAAAGTTGTTAGTTCTTTCAACATTTATTATAGAATAATCATAAATGGGAGGGAAGGGTTTTTGTTTGTTTGTTTTGAATATTAACACTAGCTAAGGGGCTGGAAATGTTTGGTAGAACTGGTCAACATTCAATATGGCTAAGAAGTATTTCAAGGCTTGCTCTTACAGCATATTAACCATGCTACGTTTATAAATGACCTGAAAGCACGAGTGAAGAAGCAGCATTTCTATCAAAGAACTATTTTAGCTAGATCATCTCTTCTCTCCTTTGTATAACAACATATTATTCAAACCCTTTAGCACTTCCAATTCTCTTCAAAACATAGGCAGTTTTTGTTAACTTTAACCAGCCACAGTCCAGTGAGAACACCCATTTTTTTCACATATTCTCCTTTTCTATTTATTGGTCTTTGACCCTGCGGGGATCTACAGTCACAGTGAAGACATCAGTCTGCAGCCATCTACTTTCCTTTAGCCTTCATCCACGCTGTCAGACACACAGCAATTCTCTCTACTGTTTTGAGAAAGAAGGAAAACTGCCAAACATACACACGCTGTAACTTCTTTTCTTTAAATACTGCTAGTACTACTAGCTACAACCTCTCAACTACTATTTTTCATTTAGAAATTGGCATATTACAGATACCGTAATATGCTTCCAGAGAAGTGTTCTGACTTCATCTTACCCATTTGCCTTTATATTGCCTTTAATCAGTCTAACAAATTTATATCCAATGGCCAGAGACCTAATTCCTGGCAAACCAGAGGTTCTTTCTGATCTGATCTTCTCCACATTTCCTGATTTTCCCTCTTGTTTTCTCTTTCCTTCATATCATCTTGCACTCTCTTGCATATTTGTTCTTTGTATTACCTTACACTGTTTCATTTTAACTAGAGATACAGAGTCGAAAATTTATCTTCTAGTTGAAAAATAAACACAATCTTTCAAATACAATTAGCTAGCAATCATATAAATAAAACCTGAGTCATACAGTGGGAAAAAACAGTTTCAATTCATGTGCTATATCCATTATATCTATGCCAAACAGAAGAATGAACTGTACATGGAATGAACTTGTTGTTTTCCAACAAATGCTACTTAGCTGTAGCTCATAATATTAGCTGAGAAGATTAGGCCTATGAAGTCTCAATTTTCCCAGTCCAAAGGGAATAGTGGAAAATAGTACACACACACACACAAATAATAAAAGCAGCCTGGTTTTACTTAAAACAAAAGTAACACTGTGTCAACGTCCTTTTCCAGTGATTGATGGAGTAATATGGAAGTACACCAAAATACCAGTTCTGCTGTCATTTAGAAAAACAAACATATTGAATTCAAGCAAAGAAACAATTGTACAGATAAAAAATACACTGACAAGGCAAGAACACAATGCAGTTCAGAAAAGTATGGAGAAGTACAGAGATAGCAGCAGTATTGTGTTAGCTGCCTGACTAATCAGGAACAAAGTGCTGACAGGCCCTAGAAATGCAGTGGAAAAATGCAGAAGTCAAAGCTGAAAATCTCACAGGGCTTTTTAGGCCCTCCCTTTCATGATTGTCTTGTTGATAAAGATGTACAAGCTCCCACGAACTAGGGATGCATCTCAGGTCATGGCTTTCACAGAGGGCAGATGAATCAAGGCAAGCAGAGTGCTGACAGGGACATGGCAGGCAGGCTGCAGGAGTTTAGGGACAGGCCCCAGGCCTGGTGACTCCATCTCACAGAGCGTGCCCACCTGGTGCACTGCCCAGGGGCCTTCAGGGAGCAAGGCAGGGTTCTTCAGCACACTGAGCAAAGCAACATGAATGAGACCATGAAGAAAGAAAAAGAGAACTGTTTTCAATATTTTTAAAGACACCAAAATAGCTACTGAAATGAAAAATACAGATCAGATCTATAATTAGAACTCTCAAAGAATTTTCAACTTCACTCATACAAATTCACCTTCTATTTTACGTAGCTCATTATTAAAATACATAACTTTGGTTCAGAACTCCAAAAGCTATGTAAATGGATGCGTGACTTCTTAAAAGCTGCTATTAGAAACACCTGCATTAGTCACGGCCTGGTCAAGCATGAGCAAGCCTAAACAATGGTCATGGCTAAAGATGGCAACGGCTGATTTGGTAATCATGCAAACTCTTGTGTTCTTGGAAACCATTCATATGATTTAATATAGTTTTCCATAATTTTGTATGCTGTCACATTCTTAATTTGCTCCTGCCAGGTCAGGAGAGTGTTTCAGCTCCTTTCTGATTAACTTCACAGTTAATGTTTGCTTAAACTCCAAAATGAGTATGGAATGCTGCCAGAATACAAAGTCTTCCCATAGTACTACAATGTTCTTGAATAGTTACTGCAAAGTTACTGCAAAGAAGAATATTTAACCTAGATGGAATAAAGTCTGTAAAGAACACAGCAGAATTATAAACTCAGAGATGTCTCTGGAAGAGAAAGGCAACAGTCCGCTAACTCTATTTGACTTGAATGATAGTATGAGTTAGAAGAGAGTTATGAAGCAAAGCAGGCAAAATGGGAAGGAGATTCTATTTTGAACAAAGGCAGAGAAGATACCAACTGTGAGAGGCTGACAATGAAAAGGATCTTGTGCTGAGGACCCAGGTTTCCAGACTCCCAAGTTAGCTTAAAGGTCACCTCTGAAAGATAACATTTCAAAGGGCAAATATTATAAGGTCGCCCTCTCTGCTCCTACAGCTGAATTAAGCCTCCAAGAGCTTGACTTTGAAGGATAGCACTTTAGAGTTTTGCCTGAACTGGCCTCTTCCCTTGCATCATTTTTCTATGTTAGAAGACAACACTTTATATATTTGCTTCCAGATCAGCAATGCAAAGAGCAAGATTACATACAATGATAAAGAACATAGCATTTATCATGATGGCTATCTAATACAGAATACCAGATCAAGAAAATTAGGTGGATAAGGCTTTTTTGTGAGATACAGGTAAAATCACCAATAACAGGAATCTGCCAAAACAAGGCATCTAAAGTACTTAAATGTGTTAAAAAAAAAAAAAAAAAAAAGTACAATTCTAAGAAAGCGTCAATGACAGCTGTTGCAACTAAAGATGGATAGAAGAAATGCTATTCCTATTTGTAGAAAGAAACTTGCTGAGAATGGGAGGATGTAAGGCAAGCTGGATGAAATGAGAGAGTTCAGAACCCCCAGAAAGGAATAAAGATAGAAAAATAAAATCCATAGAATTTAAGCATGCAGATCAAATGATGAATTCACTAAACATGAGTTGGTCTCACATAGAAGAGAGGATGCAGAAAGTGGAAATGAGGTGAGATGGCTAAGGGACTGTGTAAAAGACAATTTAATATAGGATTAAATATGGAAGGACATTTAAAAAGAGATGCAAGTAGCAAGAAACATTGAGGTTACTAAAGAAAAAAAAAAAGAAGTCAGTCATGCTGTAAGCACATTAGCAGTAGGAAAAGTGTTCAATATTTCAGTATTCAATAGCATTATCAAGAAAAAACATGAAAAATGCTAAGATTTTCAACACATGCATCCACCTTCAAACACCTATCAAATTATCAACAGGTGAAATCTCAGCCTAGGAAGGAGAAATAAGAGGTTGAAAAGTACTCAGTGAGCTAGAGATTTTCAAATTATTGGGATCTGATAATCTGCCAGGTGCTTAAATGCTCAGAGGAATCTCAGGACAATTAATGGTATCTTAGTGGACTGAAGAAGGACAAAGTACTGAAAACCTAATAATCTACATGTATTGTCTAGAAAAAGAACAGCAAATGGAAACTGGAGATGTCAGATTCATTCTTTGTTACATAATTATTTGTAAATACTGGTAGCAAGGAAATACCAGTCAACGAACATTACTTTTTCAAAAATAAAGTGAAGCAAATACACCAAATTTCAAATTATATTGTATTTATTGCATATTTATTTCATGTGACATTTACTTTTATTATTAGATATAAATATTCATTCAGAATTCAAGATCATATGATTCTAAAAGCTCTTTAGCATAAATTTAAGTGCAATTCTACATTGAAAAGTTATAGAAGAATGACATTTAACTGACAGAAATTTGTGCTCTTTTCCAAATTTTTCCAATTGTAAAGTCTCCTTTTGACATAGATATAATTCCAATATATTTCTAATTTTATTTTTACTGCTGCTGTTTATAAATAAATAAATAAATAAATAGAACCAGGGAAAGACCCTGATAAAGCAAAGAGTTTTCTGGTAAGCAAATCTATATTAAGTGAGCAGAAGAGTTCATAAGTGATCAAGAGACCATTTAGTTTTCCTTATCCTTCACCGACACCCCCAAGGGTCAAAACCCTTCTCGTCTCCAAATCCCCTCTGAATCTCCTGACTACTTCCTATTTCCACTTTTTACACTTTGATCAGAAATACTATTCTGTAGCTTTAATACTTCTTCCAATTCTTTTTCTATGGAAAAAAAAATAGAAATCTCTTAAACAGTTCTTGCCTTGCACTAACCACCTGGCTTCATATTTGTCATCTTTCCATACTAACAAGAAGTCGTTTAGTCTGCAAAGGCAGTGTGGGAAGATTTTTAATTCTCTTTTGAAATACCTAACACTCAACAATCTAAGCTTCGAGAAACTGATTCTGTGGAATATCATTTGGTTTTGATACAACGTACCTTACATTGTACACTAACTCTAAATTGAAAATCAGTGTTTTAACGAAGACCCCTTCTCTGGAAGAGATAAACCATAGACAAAATATCCTCCTAAATTTTCTTTTCAAGTTTAGTCACTGATCCCTGAATATTTGTGTCCCCATCTTGGGATATAAATATCTTTGTTATTAACCCTCAGATTTTCTGACCTTGCCACTTTTGTGAAGTAATAGCATAGGCTAGTAGAATTTTCTTTCAAATGAAATGTTTACTCCATAAACCTGCTATATTGCATTATATGTTTATGTTTATTGTTTTGAAATGATGTTATTTGTAAGTATAATTCTGTAATAAAAAGAAAACAAAGATTGATGCTGAACAAGAATGAAATTTCAGAACATGCTATAAAATTAATCTAATACTAGAAAATCATAACAAAGTGCAATTACTCTATTTACAGGTAGAAAAGGAGAAACTACTGCATATATAAAAATAAGAATAAAAGCTTTATTTTTATAGTAGGAAGCTTATGAATATCAAAACGTTAGTGAAATCTTCCTACAAACAAAAAGGTTAATCTTAATTGTGCATCAATCTTGACTATAACATAGAGTTTATTTTAATGCTATAAAACAATTTTATTATTATTTTTTTTAACTCAGAAGTACCTTTGCATAATGAATGTTGTAGCTTTTACAGAAGTTGCCTGAGTCTTTTCATATAAATCATACTGCAGTCAACCTCAGCTCCTCTTTGTTTTGCAAAGCTGATGCTCGTTTATCATAACTTTTCTGGGGCCATTTTGAAAGTAGCAATTGGTACCACATACCCAAACACAGATAAAAGAAGCAGATCTAAATATCTACCAGGTAAAAATATATACAGCCTTTAGAAATATCAAAAGTGGATGCAAAAAAAAAGTACTTTGGTATAAGGATGGTTTGAATTGCAGAACGTTACTTATAGAAGGCAGGTAGAAAGCATAAGCAACTACAAATACTGATTTATCATAGGCTACTGGCAAACATATCTAGGAAGCCCTTGGGAAGCTCAAGGGCTAGAGATAAGTTGTTGAGCAGTGGAAAAAAAATGTAAGAAATATAGTTCACAAGAAACATTTACTGTTTCAGGCATACTTTTGGTTTGGAGCATTTCCTTGTTAGAAGAACCACTTCGGGAAAGTTTTAAGGAAACATTTGTTGCAGTTTACTAGACAAGAAACAAAAACCATCTGTGATTTTACATCATTATCCTCAAAGGATGAAGAAAATGCCTCAATCAAGAAAAGAGACAAATCATTTATTTTGAAAAGATCTGAAAGCAAAGTGGCATGCCTGTACAAAGTTGACATCCAAGTCACATCCTTTCTCTGCTGAAGTGTTCTTCCAAGGCATACAACAAAGAAAAATTAAGATAAAAACCAAATAATATATAGCTCTTCAAATTTACCCTGATGCCTACAATAAGTATAAGAGGAAAAAAAAAATCTCTGTAGAAATTCTTATTTTTGCATACCAAAAAAAGCTAGCAAAGTCAAAAAAAAAAATCCACCAAAGTCAAAGACTATATTTTTTGGAATTTAATGTGCAAGAAAATAAGAAAGAAGGATATTAAGTCAATGCAAAATGGAAAAAGGGCTGTAGAAAGAGCTACTCCCCAAACTATTGTAATTAAAAGCCTTGACATATCTATGAAAGAAGGGAATGGATAATCTTTATTATACTGTAAGCAAATCAAATGGCAGATTGATATCCCTTGGCACACGAATACGCTACTAAATATTTGAAGACAAGCTGTGACTTCAAATATCACATCCAACTGCAACTTTATTTTTTTATTTTTTTATTTTTTTCAGAAAAAGCAACTCATGCTGAGGAAGATATGGCTTATTTGAAACTTATTTACTGTCATAACAGATGGTGAAGACTAGAGAGAATATAAATGAAAAATATGGGGGCCCAATAAATGTCAAGGCTCCCAACTTGGTTTGTAAAATTAAATGGAAAAAAAAAAAAAAAGCTATATCTATGCAAGAAACAAAAACTTATCAGAATAGATTAGCTTTTTAACATCTTGGAAATAACCATTTTTCTGCCTACACAATGTGTGATTTAAAATTGAACTGATATTGCAGTCATGGTCATCCTGAAAATGTTATACAGCATTATCTATACAGACTCACAATAATCCAAAAACTGTTTTCAAGGCATTTATCCCCAAACCTTTGGTGGGTCATGAACATTTTATCAGCTACATATAGGATTATACAGGATGGTCAAGATTTCCCGGGAAGCCACATGGCAGTGGGAACAGATTTGCAGGCAGTGTTTGTAACCCTGCAGTTACACTCAGAGCAGCAGAGTCAGGGCCTTTTCCTGACTGGGAACTTTCTAGTTTGGGGTTCTCATTCCTAAATAAACCAGAATTTTAAAATAGCCAAATCTTCTGCAAAATAGAATTATTCTTCTTTATGCTTAGCCCATTCACCTCGAACTGCCTTGACTTCAGAGTGAGCGGAGGACCCTTAGGACTCTCCAGAAGGCATTCTATAAACTGAGCCCCAGATCCTCTTCACAGAGGAAGATGCTTCCATGACACATCCTTCCTTATTTTTTGAGGTACACAGGAGAAATAGGAACCACTGACCAGTGAACCATGTCCGTATGAGGGGAAACTGCACTTGCATTATTACTGAAGCCATTATTACCTTGGCAATGCCTTTAATACAAAAATTGAAAACAAAATTAGGGCAGAACTAAGATAAAGTGAAAATGATACTCACAAAAATCTGAAATAAATTGTCAATGTAAGCTTACATAATGAAGCTGAGGATGAACATGTATACCTCATTAGAAAGTGGAGTTTTCATGGTTATACAGCGCAACATATTAACACTGTAACTCACATAAGAGTATAAAGCCAGCAGCAAAATGAATAGACCTTATTCTATATTTAGCTTCTCTGTTGCTGTTTTATAACACTGAGATGACTGGAACAAACACACCACTTTACTGCAGTATCTCATTCATTAAAATAGTTCACAGCTAATTTTATTTTAAATCTAGTAATGAATTTCAGAATGTAGTAAGAAATGGAGCATTAGATAACCTATAAAGGTAAAAGAAAAAAAACACACACTTAAGTACACTTCATTTTAATATATTTTTCTTAATGAAAAACAAGGAAACATACACAAAGTATTTGAGTTTTTCATGCTGCTACCTTTTATGTTTTCTGCGCATTGTATTTGAATGCTATCCTCTTGATTATATTCTCTCAAATACTTGTTTGAAGTAAGATACTTTATTTTAATAAGTGGAACAAAGCTTTGAATAGCTTGGTTCAAAAAACAGTTTTAAATGAAAGGAGCTGTTGCTAAGCACAGGGATCCTTGCCAAATACTTTTTAAATGGTTTATTGTGCCCTAGCAATCCTGAGATTAAAAACATCTCTTGAATTACAATGACACATCAAAAAATAAAATTAATGTGGGGGTTTTCATTACAAGAATTGAGCCTCTGTGTGTTATTCTTTCCATTAGATAAGAAAGAAACATACTGTGGTACATTGTTTTTGCTGTCAGAGAGAGCTTTTAGGCAAATATACAATATCACACTATATCCCTCACGGATTCAATCATGTACTGTACAATTTCTTCTATTAATTTAACTTAATGCTGTGGATTGAAGGGATAGACCATATATTTTCACATATTTTTCTGTACTGGGTATGAGTTATTTTTAGACTCTTCATAAGTCTTCATCAAAATCAGAAGATCTCATTGCCTCATATGACTACAATATGCATAACAGTATTGCCTCACTCTGTAATAAACAGTTTATTTTTTCATAGTTCCTGCAATAGTTAAAAAACTCTTGTTTTCTCAAAGCTCTTACGTTACAACACTTGAGCATATAGATCTCAGTGTCAATGAGAAGCTTGAACACATAGAGCTAGATGCTTTAAAGAAAAACAAAAATCAATAGCATTTCCTACCTAATAAAGATGTCTACACCAGTATGCTTAAAAGTGTTGGCCTCACAGTACACAAATTATGGTTTAGAATAGGGGAAAAGGGAAGTAGCAAAGACAGCAGAGAAAAGAGCTGCTAACTGATTTTAAACAAAACTTGAGCTCCACATTCTGAAATCCTGTTTTACTCTATATCTGACTGTGCTGCAAATACACAACAAACCAAAAACACAGCTCCATGTTCTCTTGAGCTGGATATGAAACCAAGAGCATGCAAATTAGCAGGACTTTTCTTGAAAACACTTACTACTGCACTTTACCCAACATTCCATAAGATACCAGGGAAAGATAACACATGTACCTTGCCAGATAACACACATATGCTGGTACTCTATGGTTTTAGCTTATAGATTTTATCTGTCCACACACAACTTACAGCTACTATTTCACAAGGACAAATCTGTAACTGTGAGTTATGGATTATGACAAATTAAAACAAAATACATTATACATATTAAAACCGAGTAAAATCCAAACTAGGTAGATTAACAGATACAGAAACCTATAATGATTGTAAAAGTGGCTCAAATTATGTGTCATGTTACTCACATATATAACACCTCAAGTTACTCAAGTAATAAATACAAACAAATCCAGTTCAAAGGAATCACAGTGAGAGCTTGCCACTTTCATATCTCACATACTTTCATGGATTATCATTATAATGCCTTTCAACGTGACTGCTTTTAACAGAATTTGGATATACAGACAGAAAGCTTTCCTCTGCTAACACCCATCTTAAAAAGGAAATATGTAGGGAAAAAAAGAACAATGTGTGAAAAGGAAAGCCAAGATCACTGCCTCATGTTGGCCATGTTTTGTTTGTTTGTTTGTTTGTTTTTCTGCCTCTCTAAGCTAGTACAACCACTCAAAAGGCAGTCTGCTGCCAGTACAACCAGTAGACAGAGAATTGTCTGCTGACATAGACAGTAATGCCAACATTACTGGAGGTCCCTGGACCTGTGGGGAGGGGGAAGGATGGTGGGAAGAGAGAAGAAGATCCAGTCCATCTATCTCCCACTGTTGTAGCATGTAGCAGCTTTTTACATTACATTTAACTTGGATTAATTTAAATTACAGCTAATTTACAGCAAAGCTATTAAACTTTTTCAAGAAAGGCTGAAGAACATGACTTTGGGTCAAGAAGTGTAGACAGGATTATGCCCTGCTTCCCAAGCAGTGCCTGGTGCTGAGCCTGTGAATGTGCCCAAGGTGCTGGCAGGAACTGGACACTGCCACAGGGGGACTGGAGAAAAAGGTCAGGTCTGGACTACAAGCACTACAGTGTGTGTGTGTAGAGTATCCTCAAAGCTAGCAGAGGAAAGGTGGCAATGGTAAAAGCAACATATAAGGTAAATGCACAAGTGAACTGAAATATTAGTATTAGATCATGAATTAAACAACAAACATCCTTGAAGAAAAGGTATTGTGAATGATTGAAATTTCACTGCATATTTTAAACTATTCAGAATAATCTTCTACAAATAAATCTGCCTATAATTTAGTAAGGTGGGTTGTCCTTTCCAAAAACAAGAATTTGACATTAATATTGCTTCATCTAGCATTGTGCAACCTACACAAAAAGGGTGACATGCATATGCATTTCTTTGTGTCTGAAGTGTGCAGGTTTTTTCACCAAGGCATACTCACATGAATGTACAATGCATGTCTTTAAATGCACATATTAAATATGCTACTAAAGATGCTGCATGTTGGTCAAGCTGAGACATGCCTGCACAAAGATGTATTTTTAAGATACTATACATTTTTACTAGAAATGATCTATAGTTTAAAGTTCCTCCTTCAGGAGATCCCTGACTAAGCCACTGGTACAATCGCGGGCAATCAGGGTTCTGCCTTCTAGGTAAAATAGGTTCTGCCATTTAGGTTCTGCCTTCTGCTCAGAAAAACATTCCTAAAGCAGCCACATTTGATTCCCTGCTCTGATAGGAAGCCAGAAATAAAACACTTTAAAAATGAATCAGATCCCTTCAACCTTTGCTGGAAGAAGGCCATCGCAGTTTATAGCACTGAAAAGGTGAAGAAGAAGTATAAAAAAGATGAAAACAATTACAAACCTTTACATGCCTCTTCAGGAAATATGTACTTTTCTGTTTTTCTTTGGTAATACTATATAACTCCAGATTTCTAGAACACAAGGAGAACACACAGTCTCACATAAAACATTCCTCTACTAGGGAAGGCATTTATTGGTCTCAGAAGACATATATCACCAAAACTAAAATGCACCATTATATGCACAAAGATGGAACAAATTGTCATGATAATCTAACCTGCAAGAAGATGCACTCTTCACTAACAGTCAATATCAAATAACACTCATTAGGAGAAGTAACTCATGGTAGGCTTTAGCATTGGAACTCACAGACTATGACAACTTCATTTATTCCTATTTAGTTCTGTGGGTTCTTGTTTCCTCTGTATGAGACACATGCCATATAAAGCAAGTCTGAGCTAATTGCTTTCTCATTTCCTAAAAACCCTTAACTATGTTACGAATAAAGACCATATTTTTTTCATACTGATTTAAAAAGGAATTAATGCAAGTGAATAAGCAGTACTTTTCATAATCAAATTTTCAGTATTCTCTAAAGCATGAGATTTTTTGTGTTTGAGTTTTTGAGTTTGTTGTTTTTGTGACACAGATCAGACTGTAGTCTTTCCAGCTGTCAATACACGATACCTGAAGCTAATAAAAAGGGGGAGGGGGGAGCTCAAGTAAGTATTTTAAGTATTTAGAACAAATTATGAAAATGTTAAATAAATTAGAAAAAAATAATCAAAGGCAGAAAAAAATGAGAAAAAGTGACTGTGCTGGTAGTGGCTATCTTAATAAGAACAAATTGTCTATCCCCTATTAGCTGCCCAAGATAAATACTTCCTTCTAAACCAAAGGTATTGGGAAAAAATGTACAAAACTGGAAAAATATGGACTAATTACTAAGATCCCCTAATTATTAGGAATAGATTTCTATATAAATTGTCCTTATTGCAGCCAGTGTTAGTTTTATATTCTCTTCTCCATCAGTATTATAGTTTCTTGCTAGGCTACTTGGCTTAGGGCTTTTTTTTTTTTTTTTTTTTTTTTTTTAATTAAGCCTCAGTTATAATAAACTCTTGCATAGATTGAAGCAAAATATTATATCAGCAGCTTGTAGATGATGTTATTTCAGTGAAGAAATGTCATAAGTTTAAAGCGTAGTGTTTCTCTAACGACGGCTCCTGCAGTAATTGAAGCAAGTACTCTAGAGCCCTTTTTCTTCTTTTGGCAATTGACATTTCACAGTAAAAGTAAACACAGTTCGGGTGGTGGAACCTCCTTAAACCCTTTTGTAAACTGAATGCTGAAATTTCCAAATTAATAATAAATTGAGTTAGTTTTCAAAATACACGTTATCATTTACTTAATCATGCATTTGAGGTGAGGCAGCGAGGCAGAGGTGGGGCATGCAGGACCCTCTCCTGCAGGCAGTGAGTGGTTAATACAGCAAGTAGACAGCACCCCATGCTTAAAAATAAATGGGTATTCTTCTTAAAAAAAATAAATTAGACCCATTAAAAATAACTAAAATTATGAGAAGTATTTCCCTTAACCCACACTGCCTAGTGATGCAACAACCCCCATAAGCTTTTTTGTATGTCCTTCTTTCCTTGCTTTCCTTAGTGCTTTTCTGCACAATTTACATACCTCACTAACAAGACAGTTACTCATCTGCCTGTACATCTTGTATAAATCGTTCTGAATTTGGCTGCTTGACCTCGAGGTTTTCATGGCCTGCCACTCCCCTACAGCCCAGAAACCAGAGCATGCTCCACGGCTCGGCTCCACGGCCTTTTCTTTTTTCCAGACCACTGGTTTATAAAATGAACAAAATTGGTGCTAATGCTGATCTCCTGTAGCACTCCAATAATCACTTGCCTTTCCCAAGCCACTACTCACTCACAAATACCTCTGTCTTTGATGTTGCAGAAGATAATTTATCTATTCACATACCTCACCTACTATAACGTATCAAAATTACAGACCTTGCAGATTATTCTTTTGTGTTTTGTTCTATCAACAGATTTCCTAAATGCTAGGAGAACTATGTCTATGGACCCAATTTACCTTGTTACTGCATAGCAATGATTTGTTAAACAATCAGATTTTTGTGGCTGTCTTTACATGTAGTATTCCAAGTGCTTCCAGTGGGTCCTGGTATAAAAATAAATGGAGTAGGGAAAAAAATCTAAACATGATTAATCTGTGCACTAATTTACCATCGGAGCTCAGATAGTATCATGTCTCAACATTTTACTTACAGGGTAAATTTAAAAAACAAACAGCCAACATCTCTTACATCTAGACAGAAATGTGTGGGCACAGATCTATGCATACTTATTTTTCTTTAGAAGTCTACACTCTGACTGAACAAATGCCTCGAATCATTATATACATTTGCCTTAGAAGACCTTGTATCAGACATTTAAGTCTTGTTGTTGCAAAACAACGTATTTAGTGAACCGAGATAAGGATAAAGGAGATGATCTGGAAATATAATGGTGTTTTCCTTGCTTACGTAAGGCTTACTTTTCAGAAGCTCTCACTCATCATGCTTATACATCTTTCCCCATACAAGGCTTGAGGATCTCCAACAAAAGACAGGCTACTATTTCTCCTTCAGTAGCTAAGCCTCCATTATTCTCCCAGACTTGAGTTCATTTTCTGTGAAGCCTCCATGGTGCTTCCCTTTGTGTTTAGCTACATATGGGTTTGAAGAAGAAGGAGCAGATGAAGTACCCCATCTGCTCCTACACCTCCTGTAGTGGTGGTGTCTCAAAGAGACAGAAAGCCATGAGGCTACTCTCTGTGGCCTGCCCAGCTTCCCACAGCAGAAGACAGGGCAAGAGACAGAGCACAGCTGGGAAGGATTCCCCAGCTGATTCTACTCACTGCAAAAGCCCATCAGGGATCAAAACACACATGCATTCTGCACCACCATCCTTGCATATTACTTTCCATGCCTGTGACCTGGCATAGGTCTTTAGGCAGTAACCAGGCACAATAACTTATAGGAAGTATGCAAAAGCATATGCATATGTGTTCAGTAGAATCATGATTTGTATCTTTTACATCTTGGGTAACTAAGAAAGTACACCTTCTCCTACAACTCCCTCCTTAACGTGAGTTGTAAAGCAGTCAGTGAGACTGTGACACACAGCCTCATCGAGTAACAACCATGAATCATAGATAGAAGTAAAGATTTCAAACAATGAGTGAGGAATGTTGATGGAAAGCTGTGCTCCTCTGAGCTGCTGACATCCTTTAGATATAAAGCAAAATAAAGTTTGGAGAAAAATAAAAGTTCTGTTTTATATTTACTCTCTGCTCACAAAATTCCTTCTTTCTTTCCTTGACTAGTCAGAGACATAAAAATTCTATTACAACAAAAGAATTTGTTCCAGACCCCATCAAATGTCAGTGGCGTTCTGATAGCTAAGTGCCAACACAAGATAAAGATTAATAATAGTAGCAGCAACCTCCTTTCCCGAGACTTCTATAAAGAAAAGGGACAGAGAATACCAATGGAGTCACATACACACTTCTCAGCTGCTACCTTCTCGTTTGTGTTGATTCCAGCGTAAACCCTATCGTGAATTGCTTGCATTATTGTCAAAATTCCTGTGTATTATAATGACATGATAACACCACTTCAACCTTTTTCCCTCAGGAAAGAAAGAAAGAAAAAAACCCACTGTGTAACAATGCAGAAATATTGTTTTGTATGCCACACCAGCAACACACATTTCTACAAACTCAGTGACTACATGGACATTCCTCTCTCATGCATAAAAAGATCCTTAACAGGCTGTCTTTACTCACAAGGCCTTTCAACAGGTATTCTTGCTTATGTCTGGTAGTGATATGTACTGTAAACGTGTACACCATCTTATTTTATATTAAAACAGAGACAGATTGTTTCATATAGTTGAAATAACTGATAACAGAAGGCATAGCCATGCTAATTTATGTTGATCAGGATCTGTGCGCATTTTCAAATCTCTGAAGAAAGGAAACTCTTACTGAAGCTGTTATGTCTAAAGCCATCACAAAGCCCAATGGGAAAGAGCTGCACAAGAAAAAATATACTATAAAAATACTTAAATTCTTGTCAACTTCAAAATGGAAGCAAGGTTACACTAATTTCTACACTGAGATTGAAAAGCACCGCTGCATTTAGATCATGAATTAATGGATAGATTAAGATGCAATGGAAGAACTGATTTCAAATAAGCCAGAAACTCTTTAGCCAACTATGAATTTGGGATAGAAAAATACAAACATTCCACTTTAATTCCACTTGATAACAGGAATCTTTCTTACATTCACAAGTTCCCCCCTTCCTCTCCAACAGCTTATAACCTAAGCATTACCAATAAATAACACTGTCCCTGGGCACCAGACTTGTACCACCAAGGTGTACATGTGAGCAGTTCTTGCACTGTGGTGGCATTACTGGTGTAATTTCAATCTCCATGAGAAACAAGACAACAAATCAATGTCTTTCAAACATGAAAAAAAAAGAAGCAGAGTTAGTGATCAACCTTCAAAAGTGTATTAGAGATGGAGAGGATCACTAATCGTTATTTGGCAACACCAGAAACCACAGGAAAACAACCCCATGAAGAGCACTAGCTGCTGTAGTATCAGTGGAAGCACCTGCGCTCTCTCTGACCTCCTCTGTCTGCGCTGGTAGGGAATTTCTGGGGCTTATCCTGGCAAGGCAGCAGCAGAGGCAGCTTGAAACTTAGTCTTCCACTAGGCTGGAACAATGTTAATGGCCAAAATTGGTTTTTATCACTTTAAGAGTAAATTACCACAGGGATCAGAAGCTAATGGGCAATTCAGCAGCAGATGCTTTTTGCTGTGGTTGTAGATACCCTGAGCTAGGCTTGGGAGGCAGTGCTTCAGTCTTTAGTGCAAAATCACCTGTTTAGATAGCCAAATACAGTAAAGGGTACAGGCAGATATCAACACCAAACAAATATGGAAGCTTGGGCTTTAGCTAGGGTGAACATATTCTCATCACCATCCACTTGTGTCACTTCCACAAAACACCAGTAGAGTACATAGGTTTGTTTTTGATTTTAAAAATACTTTTATAGTGCTTAAAGCAACATTTACTTTTTAAGTGCAGGACTAAAGAATTCCTATCTATGCATGACTAAAGATTAAAAATTGTCAGGGATTCTTCCTCAGAAAAAGATAGCTATTAGAAGCCAGATTTCCAAGTCAGTTATCAGGCCAAGTAAAACACTCATCTTGGCCTTAGTAAACGTGTTACGATAAAATCAAGAAGTCCTTAAATACTTCTAAGTTTTCAAAAATATCAGGAAAAAATCTTATTTGACTGGTTAAAAAAAAATAATAAAAAAATAAATGCCTGCATTTGTGAAGATGTCCTGGTTTCAGTTAGAACAGAATTAATTTTCTTCCTAGTAGCTGGTGGAATGCTGTGTTTTGGCTTAGGATGAGAAGAGTGCTGATAACACCCCGATGTTTTAATTGTTGCAGAGCAGTGCTTATACCAAGCCAAGGACACCTCAGACTTTCGCTCTGTCCTGCCAACAGGCAGGCTGGGGGTGCAGTAAGAGCTGGGAGGGGACAGACCCAGGACAGGTGACCCGAACTAGCCAAAGGGGTATTCCATACCATCTGACGTCATGCTAAACAATATATAGGGGTGGCTAGCCGGGGGGAGGGCGCCGGACTGCTCGGGGTTAAGCTGGGCATCGGTCAGCGGGTGGTGAGCAATTGCATTGTGCATCACTTGTTTGTACATATTATTATTAGTAGTACTATTATCATCATTGTACTATTATTATTATTATTATTATTATTATTTTCCTGTCTTATTAAACTGTCTTTATCTCAACTCACGGGCTTCACTTTCCATTTCTCTCCCCCGTCCCAGAGAGGGAGGGGGGAGGGTGAGCGAACGGCTGCGTGGTGTTTAGCTATCAGCCGGGTTAAACCACGACAGAAGAAAATAGAATTTTCTTTTCCTTGCAGCATTTGATGGAGGCCATACGTATCACTGCTGCAGCATTTCCCTACCTATGGATACAAAGAGCAAAAGGGATTTTATTACATAGGTATTAAATTACAGCTTTACTCTGTAATAATGAACACAGAGATGCAGAACCTGTTACTCTTAAAGCATAAGCATCCTCTAGGGATTTTAAAAAGACATGAAGAATTCCTTGGCTTGCAGGGGTAAGCGCAGCCCTGGTCAGATGGGATGGGGTTGCACTGGGGGAGTGCCATGCTAACGGCTTGCTGTGCTGACAACGAATGAGACAGCTTTCCTTTCCTTGGTGCTTCCCTGCTCTCTTATGTCCCCTGCTAGTAAATCCAGGGCTGACTTGTTTAAAGTAACTCAGAGCAGAAAAATAAAAATTGGTAGTTTTTATGCTGCACAACACTTAAAAAAAAAAAAAAATCCCTGACTGACTCAGTATTTCCAGGAGAGTGAACCATTAAAACTTTCAGAATTACAAATAGAGCACTTTTCCATATGGTTCTACTTTTCAAGTAACTTTCCTGTAAATCCCAATGAACCCAAGACTGATTTGTTAGCAGTGCCACTGTCCGGCGGGTACACATGCTCCTCGCAGAACTGCAAGCCTATAACAAGGACAGATGGGACTGTTCAGGACCATGTACTGCAGCAGGTGACAAAACCTATGACCAGACCTCAGGAAGCTTCATTTCATGACATCAGATTTCCCCTTTTCCCAGAAGATTGCTTCTGTTCTGAGCCACCTAGACAGAAATTTCCTTGTACATACATACTGTACACCTTCAGCCATTCTGAATATCCCTCCCCACAGTTTCAAGTTTGCTCTGCATAAGCTGTGCACCTAGACTTCTAGCAACAATAGTACAAAAATCAAAATTTCTGTCTCACCAGTAATAAACTCCCATTTGCTTTATGTAGAGTGACCTGCCAAGTTAGCTCCCAGATCCAGAGACAAATTGAGAGGCCTTTCCTTTCTTAGGAAATCTCTTAGGTTTTGCTATTCCAACACATGGACATGAATTAGATGCATTGTTACTGGATAATATTATATCCGTGTTTATTTAGCTTTCGAAAATATGACACCTTTTCAAGAAGGGCAGACTAAAATATGACTTTTTGCAGTAATTCCAACTGTGTATTAGCTAACATTTACCATACAGCAGGATGTCAGCTTTAAACACCACTATCATACTACGATGTAATGAATGGGAGAATGCACACAACTCAGTCCTGAGGTTATTTCACTACCATCTGAAGTGCGTATGGAGAGACAGGGCCCACTCTAATTACAATATTGTAGTTTTGACTGACAGACAATATGTCTACAATCAACTCATTTGAAAGCCATGTGTTGCAACAGTTCCTTGTCCGACTCCAAAGTGCACAGAATCAAGATAAATCAATGCCTTGTTACTATACACTAATTCCACAGTAAAAAAAAAATAAAAATAAAAATAAAAAAAATCCTGGAAAACACATGTCTACAAAGAACAGCAACATGGGCCAAGAGATACCCCCCCTCCCCCCTTTTTTTTTTTGGTATCTTTTCCTAATTGTTAAAATCTATTGACTTCTAAAGCATAGCCAGAATATTAAAGAGTAATGCCTAAAAACATATATTCCCCAAACAAAACTGCTCACTCCAAACTTCCTGAACTTCATGTTTGTTATTCTAAAGCAAAGTACATTTGAATATTAAAATTTGAAAAATTCCATTTTTGAGATCGCAAGAAAAACAACTTTGGTATTATTACACATAATTCTAATGCACACAAATATATAGCTGACACTGAAACAATGTTTTTATTTTGACCTCACACAGGCCTGCGTAAGTATAATTATTATGCAGCATAATATGACAGAGATATCTGTCATTAGTAGAATTTCTGGAATTTTGAACATACATTTCAATAGCCTAAGTGGACCTAGCTTGGCAATTTAGCTGACCCTGGAAAAGAGTGCCTTATGTTCATCTTGTGCAATCTGTCCACTAACAGATGTACACCATTAAGATGTAAAGCGAGGTGGAGGAGGAGGGGAACAGCAGGAGAAGAGTCAGACCATTTAGCAGAAGAGCCACGAGTTTCAGTAGGCCAGCGTGAAGGAAGCACAGTAACGTATGGATCACTCCAAACAGGTTTCATGTAAACCTGTGATAAACAAATTACTATTTTTAAAGCATTGCATTTACTTTATCTTAAATGATATGTAAACTTTTTTTTTTTTTTTTTTTTTTTAAAGTATCTGCGCTGTGCTTATGGTAAGAGCCCAAGATGGGAAGGGACTGCAATGAGATTTAGGCATTACAGGGGGTACCGCTACTGCCGAAGGACGGCAGCAAATGCAGACAGTTTACAAAGATCCCTTCGTGTGGGGGGAGCAGCTTTCCTCAGCATCACAGACCTGGCCAGCCAGGAAGCCTGAAGCCTACCAGTGGCAAAGTTCTCAGACTAACGCGTTGTGTAGGTGCCACGTTCAGATGTTGGAGTTACTTCACCATAGCAACAGACACAACCTGACACGTTATAAACTCATCTTCCTTATTGCTGCAATAAATGCACTCGAAGAGTTTTACCAGATTTAAGCCCTGTGTTGCCTACTGGTTTCTGTGAAATTTTCTCACCTGCGCTTATTCAGTAACTACCAGAAATGTGCAAAAGCAGACAAGACTTGCGATTAATTATTTTTTTAAATGTTCAAAGTGCCACTTACCAGGATTATCGCAAAATAAAAATATTCATCATATCTGCCCACACCAAATGTTGATATAAATTATTAATTTAAGGCAAATGTGACAATTAAGCAGATTTATTAGCCTTAATACATCATACAATTACTAAATGACTTCTTTTTAAAGCTCATTTTGCCTTCTCTCTGCAATCAACACTTCTTTTCTTTTAGGTCCTATATTTTATTTATCGATGCATATCATTTTGAGAATCAGTTATCCAAGTTAAATTTTGTAGCGACAGCACATAATTAGTGCATAAACAAAGTACATACAGATAAATTATTAGTATCACAATAGCAGTCTCAAAGGAGGAAAAAGGTCCCTTACAAACTGAGATTTTAGTAAATCATTAACAGACAAAAAAAAAAATGATTTCTGTAACTGTTGCTAGCATGCACCTTTATTTGTAGTCTCAGTATATGGACCGGTAATTAACTGAGGCTGGACTGCTCACGCCTGAAAGCTCTATCTTTTGCCTCATGGCTGATACCACAGATGGGAGAATAATGGCCACATTCATATTTTCCTGCCTACTGTGTGATGTCTGCCCTGCAAATAACCCAACAGCAGTTTTCAGGATTGTCCAGTATCAAAATTATATGACTTTCATGTTTTTAGAGATACAGGATCTAGCAATGTATGTGAAATATAGCTAGAAAGTTTTTGAATCTACTTTTAAAAATAAAGAGATATAAAATATATCTCATTGGACAAAACCAGTGTTTACCAGAAACATTGCCTATTCACTACATATTCCTTTGGGTGTTCTTTATAAAAACACACACACATATATGCACACTTCTATTTTTGTTTTTGCCTTGCACATATTGCTCTGGGAGCTTTGATATTGTTTTCAGCTGAGCAAAAGGAAATGTCAGAGATAATTTTGATAAATGTGAGCTATCTCATACTTTCTGTTAACAAGTGCTTTGTGTGTCTAATAACATGCACCTGTAAAGCTGATTTTTCTTCCTCTTGTGACCTCAAAGAACTGAGCAGAGACTGTACAGTAAAAAGAGACTATACCTACTGCTAGGTCAATAGCATTGACAAAAAGACTTAATCAATGCAGAGATAAAGTAAGGCCTTCTGACCCCCATCCCACCCCACCTGCTGTCCCTTGCTTTGGCAGTGTGTCCCTCAGTAACTTCCTTTGCTTGTTGTGGTTTGCCAGGTAAGTACAAACCTGGGCCCACAGGCGTTGTGCTGTGATGAACATGCCAAGCCACAGCACTTAAGTGAGCGCATCGTGATAGCAGCTGTTAGTGATAGCTGCAAAATATTTAAATCTATGTAAGCCCTTTAGACTGTACTTATACCAGTTTTCAAAAGGAACGTACTCTCTTCAGAATAACTAAAACTACTATGATAACCAATGCTTCCTTCTTTCTAACAGACCCTTACTAGGAAGTGACAAATTCTACAGCATATAATAAGCATGTGTAATTGTACCTGATTGATATTTTGTGCACTACAGTAATTCTCCACTTTATTATTCCTTATAACTAAATGCCTATATTTGTATAAGTATATATTTGCAAATCCAGAAAAAATCACTGTGGTTTCAATCCTCTTTGGTTTTCACCAAGCATTTTTTACCATCAACTCACTACATCATTTTTTCCTTATAAGCCATTGATATTGTTTCCCCTTGGGTGAACTGTGAGGCTTTTAAAGTTTCCTGATACAGACTGTGAAAATTTCCTAGGTTAAGAAACAGCATGTTTTTTCTTGTTTTGCATATTTGGTTCTGGTTTGGTTCTGTTGTTCGGGGGTTAAAACATTAGAAAGAAATAACTATAACCTGGAGTCTAACAAAATGAGAATATTTTATTTATTTAAAAAATCATATTTTTATGCTTACCTTTATCACAAGTGAACAGCTTCAGTTTCTATTTTGAAAAGTTTTTTTTTTTTTTTTTTTTTTTTTTTTTAATACCATAAAGGCTGCTGTGAATCTAGGGAAGTAGTAATGAGTTTCTTTCAACCATTTAACAAATATGAAAAAAAAGTGACTGTACACTGGCTTATACGAATTAAAAAGAAAATTACAGTCAATCTGGTTTCCTGTAAAAGATTTTCTAGACTGGATCAGTAGAATCCCAACTGACAAAATATTTTTGCTTTAGATGAGACAACTTTCTCAGCTTTAAAGGAGTTCTTTAGAAAAGTTAAACATTTGATATACATGTTAGCCCATATAGATCCTAATGTTAAAATACTTCCCAGATAAAAGAAATATATTCTGTACTATATTAATTTGCACAGACATAATGTTAGTCTATCAACCTAGGCAAAGATTCAATTCATCTGTGAAGCCTGACTGAATAGAAATCTGCTTTTTAAACCAAGTGGCTTGAAGTCAAATTTTATTTTTATTCAATGTCTTCTCCTGGAATCCTCTAAGCAAGATTGTTTTATTTCAGGAATGCTCATTTAGTCAATTATTTAAATTGAAAAGCCGTACAACGGGATATAGTCTGTGGGGATTTGTTATGTACAGATGGGTCGTTTATTTATGAAATTTGTGAGCTCTACTCCTGTTACAATATTGATGTTCTTCCCCTTTGCTCCTTCTGATTTAAGTAAAATGATAGATATTGAATTGAATTAATTTACAGATTAGCCATTATAATGAAGTCTTATTTAATCATTAAGACAAGTCAAAAGAGGGGGAACACAAAAAATCTGGCTGATGGAGTTTCTGGAGAAATATAGCTATTCAGCAGTCAAGAACAAAACTTCACTAAAGTCTCTTCCACATGTTGGTTTAAGCATTGTCTTCCTAGGTTACTTTTTCTTATGAAGGAAATGTCAGTGTCATCTGCATCACTCACTCTCCATCTCCCCCAAGCAGGTGATGCACAGTTTATAGCCTACCCTTACAGATGCATTTGATTTAGGTGCTGTAGTAAAGTGGAAGTGTCAAGGTGATTCATCTGTCTGCCACTGCTGACAGCTGTGTTACACAAAGTGCCCGTGTGGAGCACGTTGATTGGGCTAAAGAAGTAGGTATTCCAATATCAAAGGGAAAGACTTTCTTTGTCATTACAAATGCAGCACTGGCTTTTGACCAATATAACAGAACGGCCTGCATGAATATTTTGCTGCATATTCTGGATATGTTTCCAAGATTCCTTGCCCTGTGACAGTGACCAACAGCAAACTTGCTTGAAAAAGAAATCGTGTTGCCATGACTAAATTAAAAGAGGGGAATAAAATGTACTAACTTCTTAAAGAAAAATAAGAAAACTTGAGCACTCTACCCTTGATTTGTCACGTGTTTAAACAACATCCACTAGTATCTAAAAATGTTATTTATTTTTGCTACAAGTCCTGCAAAACAGCTATTTTTCTTTCAGTGTATTCCTGAAGTTCCTCAGCATTGTCCCATACTTTTATGGAAAATTATCTCCCATTATCTATTTTGTAAATTGTCACCATTACTTTTACCAGATGACTACTTTTACAAGGTTCTTATATTAGTAAAACATTTCCTAGATACTGCCATTTTGTAATCTAATTTCCGTCTTTTCATCCATTCGTGAGAAATGAACCTTGCTGGCCAAGTTGAATGATAGGTATGTATACATACATGTAGTCTGAGGTGTCATTTGTAGAAGAATGAATTATTATGGGAGTTAATGGGAGCACCCTATAATGATACAGTGTCAACTAAAGCTATTTATCCATCATAATTTCTATCTTTATAGATTAAAATAGTTGTATATTCAAAAGTAATCTGCAATTCAGTGCATCAGTTGTTGATGTGTCAGTAATTTATCTAAAATAGGCCATATTTTAATCATAATATCCCCAAAATATTGCAAGTTCTTTTAATAGTGTGCTGTGTTTCAGGAAAATGTGTTCAATTTCAGGAAAAAAAAAACAGTTACATTCAAACTCTTCTTGGTGCCCTTGCTATTTTGAAAAAGACAAGAGACATTGAAATTCTGTTTCAGTCTTCTACCTGTAAAACCACACTTCCCTTACATGAGGTTATAACCAAAGCAGAAACGCCAGCCTCAGAATGTAGGACTTAACTGTGAACCATGAAATCCTAATTACTGAGTTGTTTGCCAGGAGACAAAAGGCTGGCTGACAACACAGTATACTAATGCAGTTTGATCCGTAGAGTAATAATATACTAGGAGCCATCAAATGATTTCAGAATACTCCTTTGGCTTTTAATTGAGAATTTTTAAGTGAGAATCAGAAGCACTAAGATACTATCTAAAGTATCTGTTTCTTTCTTGACAAATAAAACCTCCTAAAACTGATGGAAAATAAGGGACAAGTGGACTGATGAAAGGCCAAACCTCACAGGACACAAGCAGGAAAGTACACGGCATAGGAATGTTTAAGAATCTGCATGACTTTGGGAGCCAGTTTAAAAGTTTCCTCTGAATAACACAACTTCGTGGCACATCACTGTACCAGGCACCTAACATAGGTCTACTGAGGTAAAAGCATTTAGAGTACCTTATTACATCTCCACCATACTTGAAGAATAATGATTAGCAAGTTCAGACAGTCCTTCTCTTCATATTTACCAGTTGTTCTACAACTTCAATCCCAAATACACCATGATTCCTTTTACCATTAAAAAAAAGCTTGTAAACAAAAAACGTAGATGATGACTGGAAAGAAATATTTCCTACTACTATATTATAACGCTCTTTTGGTAGCAGCATGAAACCTTATAAATTGTCTGTTAGCTCTTTCAATGAACATTAGCTTCCATTTAAGCAATTAGAATGCTTATATCATTAATCAGAATTTGCACCTTAATGCAAATAGCAATATATAATATGATGAAAAATTCTAATGCTAAGTTAGAAAAATAAGGCTGCCATTGTATTTCTAAAACAATGCTGATCAGGAACCTGGGCATGTGCCATGCTGTGGAAATTTGATGTTGGTGTAATTCTGCATCTGACACAGTCAGCCTCCAGCATGCGTACAGCTCCGTCAGTTATCTCTTAAAGTGAGTTTACGCAGAAGTGAAGCCTTCAGGGACATCAGAGTCAGCTTTTGCTCTCTGGACACAAATGACTGTGGTACCAAGGTATCCACTTGCTAGGTACCAACTAGCAGGTTAGTACCTTTCACTAGTTGGCCCTGACCAACTGGTAAACTACACTGTACCATCATGTGCTAAGATCTCATGACTGGAGTGAGACAGAACTTGCCTATTGCGGATCCCTAACAAGTTCACGGAGGAGAAATCCATTAAAGCTTATATATATAATGTGTGTGTGTATATATATATATATAAAGGCAAATATCTGAGTCATGAAGTCTTGGAGTGGCAAACTGCTGACAGGTGGGAAAATATTCTGGAGAAGTATCAGTCTGGGCTTGCTCATCTCATTATGAACATTGGCCTAATCTTCAGAAATGTTCTCTCATAACATGTCGTTCATTTGCCAATAACAAACCTGTTCTGAAATGAGAAAATATTAAGGGAAATTGGAAATTTTAGTGATGAACAATGATCATGAGAAAGTTACCCTTAAGTAAGAGACTAAGTGTCTCACCATCTCCGACCACTAACTTTGAAGGCAGATAAAAGGTATTTGTCCGCTATTGTTAGTATTTTTGTTGTGACTATTAACCACTGGCACTCCTCCCTGCAGTGGTTAGTTTATTTGGGAGTGAACCCAAGCTCTTACATTAAGCACCCCTTTGTTGTTCAGGTCTTCAGGGGAAAAGCCTGGTGTTAGACCTCCAAAGATCAAGCATTTCCATGACTGCTTATAAAATAGTAGAAAAAATTGTATTTGTACATATCCTCTTAAAAAATTATTTTCCCTGTGCAAAACAGTTTAGCCCCAACATCTCAGGAAAACAAGCATTTCTTAGCGAGAATCCTTCTGATTTGAATTCTTACATACAAGGCACTCTTGGACTATATCCATTGAATAAGCTCACTTTCTTAACTACTGCCTATCTTTTTTATATCAAATTGTATTTGATCGTTCATTTTTTATTTTATTTTTTATTATTTTTTTAATGCATGAATATTCACCTGTGTTGAAAATCACTGGCTTATTTTCTCTGGATGTCTTTTCTTTTACTGTTGGAATTGCAACAATTCATAAACACATTTTTTACTTTGTTCAATTTCTTATGCCCCTATAGCTTGGTTAATAAACTGTGGTTCAGAAATAAGAAATTCTAGTTTTCTTTTTTTTTTCTTTCTTTCTTTTTTTTTTTTTTTTTTTTTTTTTTAATACAAGAAATCAAATCCAACATCTGGTGTACAGAAGTAGCATGCATATATATCTTTCGTATGATTTTCAATATAGAAAGCTATTCTGATAACCATCCTTCACATAGTGTGGCTGTCCAAGGAATTCAGGTAACTAAAAATCACTAAGAGAGTGAAAATATTGTATTTGTAAAAGAAAAAAAAGTAACTGACTTTAGTTCAGAATGATATATTTAGACTGAAAATATATGAAAATATTTCTGAAACACACTTTTCTTTAATATATATCCAAGAACATTTCCACTGTGCAATGTGCATTGCATTGAACTTAGAATATTTTTACAAAGCACCTTTACAAAGCCACAAATTGTCATTGAGATCAGGGAAAGAAATATAATTCAAAAAGACATTGTTAGAAGTGAAAAATTATATGACACTGTATCAATACAGTATTACTAAATTCATAATTTATTATGCTTTTATTTGGACTCTTAAGCATATTTAAATTTGGCCATGTAGTTTCATCACAAATACACTATCATTTGATACATACAGTATCATTTCTCCATGATCAAAGTACATGAAGATAATGTTTCAGGAGGCTGATTATAAATGTTATGTATTAATTCTGTAATATTTTTATAGCAACAGCATTAGACTTGTTTTATGGAAGACGTGTTGCAACTTGGCATGTGAAATGGAGATTGCACAACATACACACATGCATGAAAAGAAAATTAAACTGTGATGTCTTGTTCAGAAACACATTGTCACCCCAGATGTCTTACTACAAAATCCTCTGGCCAACAAAAATAATTCCAAATAAACCGCACACAGCTTATTTACACAGAAATTAAAAACTGATCAGAATTACTGAAAAAGTCTTCAAATGTTTTTCAGACTTTATTAGTCTAATAGAGTTCAGTTCTTTTGTTCCCCAGTAGCTATATGCTTATCATAATACCGTATCATAAGCCATACACAGTCACTTGGAATAAGCGTACTTCATCCCGTTCTCTAGTTTGTGGGTATTTTTATATTTACATTGTTGGAATGAGAAGAACGTCCCATATTCCTCATGAGGATCTAAGGGATGCTCATGCAGGCTTTTTTTTTTACATTATCATCAGTAGTTAAAATGAGTAAATGATGGAGGAAATGCTTAGTCAAGCTATAGAAACATGAAAGAGGAAAAAAAATATTTCATGTCTGTTTTTCACATTAAAATACCTTTATCTGTTTCAAATTTAAAGGCAAGTAATAGCCAATATATGCATTAAGATCTCTCAGATACAAGGTAGTATGACTATTGCAGACCATCCATATAGACTACTGGTACTTTTCTAAGCTGAGCACTTAGGGGCCCAAATCCCTTGGGTGACTCTGAAAATGTTACACATCATCACCTCAATGCCAAATCAAGCCATTGCAAATGTGTATTTCATACTGTTTGCACATATATTAGACCAATCCTTTTGAGGACAGAGACGTGTTTCCTTGGATCTCTGCACTTTGCTGCATAAATCCTCAACATTCACCAGAGCCAAAAAACTGTTTCCTTTAGTTCAAACTGATATCAGAGGGACAATTTTTGCTTTGATTAAAAAAAAAAAAAAAAAAAAAAAGCTTTAGCCTTTAAACTTGAGACTTGATTAATTACAAAAGTAAAAAATCCACCGAAGCAAAAGGTATTTTGCTTGTACACAGACTGAGTTGTAGTCAATAGAATTTTTTTTTTTTTTTTTTTTTTTTTTTTTTTTACAAATCTGGAAGAACTTTAATGAAATGATACTGGTTAAAATAAGTGACATTTTTCTAGAATTAAAAAGTAGTAAATCTTCTGAAATTTCAGCATAAATAATCCACATTAAATGTCATAGAGAGGAACTCTTTGTTCAGTAATAGTTCAGTTAACTGAACATTATAACCAAGACAGACTTTGCTTTTTTCTTAAATTATGAGAATTAGCTTGGTAAAAACACAGTTTTACTTTGATATAAGGTGCCCTTCTGAAATAGGCAACTGTGATTTAAGATTACAATGTTGTAACTTCAAAATGAAGCTCTAACATCAATTTTTATTTTTTATTTTTTTTTTAAATAAATGAAACAGTTAAAGAGAGCATCTCAAAGCATACTGCAGGGACATCTATACTATCTATACTCATTATTTATAGGAAATATTAAACAAATATTCATTTTCAATGTTTAGTGTGCAAAAGTACATTTCATCCTAACTGGTTTTGCATCTGTATAATAGCACAATTAATATGTTTTCCATGGATTACTTCATGGAAGATAACACTTTCAAGAAAAATTAAATATGGATATAACCTTCTGGCTCAAGATGTCCCTAAACTGCAGATTGCTAGAAATGTCTCTGGGGAAAAAGGCAGGATGTCTGTGTGCTTGCTTTGCTCTCATTCAATATTTTCAGATGAGCTCTACAATCCAGTGCTGTAGCAAAACGCTAGTCTGAGAGCAAGCCAGTGGCTGTGGACACCAGTCACTTACCTTCTCACCAAGGTGACACTGGAGCATTTCTATGCAATACTTTTGTTCTTGAGAAAGGGAAAGGACTGAGAATGGCCTTCAGTAAAGGGACACAGATGTTTGTGTTTATTGCACCACCTGAGCTAATTAAAATTCTTACCTTTTAAAAAAAGAAAAAAAGCTTCCCATGGGAATGAAAAGTGGCTTTAAAAAATTACAGATGCGATAATGAAAAAAGATTATTTTCAAAGTAAATTATTTGGTTTAGCATTTTTGAGGAAAACAAAATATTGTTACCCTGCTGTCCAATATTTAAGGTTTCTTTGTTTGGATTAGGACATAAAGAAACTGATTTGTTAGACAAGCTTATCAACTTTGTCTGAAGTTGCAAGATAGCTTTATAGCACCTTACATTGAATAAGAGTTTTTTGCTTAGCATTTAAGAGAGAAAAAAAATTAAGAAAGTATCCTATACAATGACACAAGTATCCTTGAACATTTATGGGTGATAATCTTTGTCAGATTAACATTTCCATGATAGTACATGGTATTACTTTTATACTAAAAAAAAAAATAAAATAAATAAAATAAAATCTTGCTGAGTATTTCCCAGATTTTACTGAGCTTTGTGTTATGCAGAGGGATTTCTAAGTGGGACCTACAAGAAGATACTAGTCTCCCGTAAGAGATTTATACATACACAAATTCATATTTTGGTTGGAGGTGAATCCACCCCACATTATTTTTTTTACTTGTTTTATTTTCAAGGACTAAATTGCTTTTGTAGTGAAATAGTTAATGACTATAAATTGGAAAAAAAAAAACAACCCACCCCCAAAACACTTATTTCAGTGAACTGCTCTTTAAACAATATTGTCAGACAAAAGCAGAAAAAAAAGCTTTAATCTGGATTAGTTTTAGACTCAAATACTTTTGTTGAGATAAAAGATATCTCTTCGCAGATAGGTTTCTGTGTTTACCTAACAATTAACAAATATTTTCTAAAGGTCTGAGAATTTTCCATACCATCTTGATACAATTGAATAGAAGACCCATTTAGCCTAATGAGCATTAAGATTAAATCATTTACTAACAGATCAAAGGAGATTTTAATTATGTAAACGAGTTGTTCAGAAACACAAAATGTTCCATTAAGCTTCACAATTAATACATACAATATTTATGAGTTCAGACTTTTTTCCTTGTTAAAAATTGATTGTTACATCAAAAAAAGTTTCCCTAGATGCACTGATTGAAGGAAAAATATTTTAAGTCATAAAAGTAGCAGGCATGCAAAAGATTTTACAGCCTTTTGATTTTCTTTCTCCTCTTCTTTTTTGTTGTTGTTGCTCTGAGCGTCTTGTCACCAGATGTTCATTATGTGTACAAAAATACTGAGTTCATATAAGTAAGTACTCACAGCATGGTCATACCATGCTGAATGCATGTCACTGGGATCTCTAAATGGAAATAGCGCAAAATAAAGCACTTCTAAAAAAATAATCTTAAAGGTTTCATTGCTTTCTATTCATTAGAATATAAAACAATGGAATAAACTTGGTGCAAACTTGAAACTGAGCTTTGGTTCACTGCTGTGTATCTTTTTTTTTTTTTTTTTTTTTTTTTTTCCTTTTAAGGGAACAACCTTAAATATAACAAAGCATGAACATAAAGCAACTACTCCAAGCAAGGGTGTCATTCTGTTCCTATATTCAGACAGGCATTACCTTTGAGTGGCACAAGAAAACCCTGACATGATAAATCATTAAATCACTATATTATTTTTAACAGGCAAGATTAAAATAAATGCAAAGGAAAAAAATGATGGAAAGAATGCTGATAAAATATGCAAGTAGGATTAGTTATAGAGTAATTTATTTCTACTAGAAGTTCTACTTAGGAAAGCAAATCAACAGAATGGAAGTCTGCTGACACTAAATAATCCTGAAAAGCAGAGAACAGTTGTAGGAAAACTGATTACTACTTGAGAGGGAATAAAAATACATTCAAATTACCAAGGCCTGCAGTATGCATTAGCAAAACTTTCTACATGATTATTTTCTACAATTAAAAGAACCTAGAAAGTACATTAAAAAAAAATAAGATAATGGATCTAGGAGATATACTGGGGAAAAATTCCACCCTCAGTTACACAGTGTGCTCCAGTAGAGTACGATAGATTACTGAACTTTATGAAGATTCGTCTGAGAACACAGACTGCTTTTAATGTTCATCAGAGTTAGCAGCTCAGTTATTAAGGCTACTCAGAGGCACTGACAAATGTGTAAATTTGTCCTGAATAGTAAATTGCTGATGCCTCTATGTTAGAATAAAATATTTAAATATTTTCTGAAATCTGTACCATTGTGTCAGTGAAAAATTCCAACACCTTCAATATTCTGTCTTAGCAGAGCAGCTGAAGCTTTTTTTTTTTTTTTTTTTTTTTTCTCCATATATTAGGAACTCAGCATACTTTAGCTCTTTCACTCAATATCATGATCTTATGATTGATCTTATTTATTTTTGGTTTGTGTGCAACTTGAAATTGATGCCAGAGTTCTTCTAATTATAACACAGTCAACATAATGACAGAAATCTTATGTCCTGGAACTCCATAAATAATTCAATGGAACTCAATAGTTTATATTCATTGCAATCCTAATATATCTGCAAACTTATGGTCAGTTTTCAGGTATTTTATATGATTTTACCTTTCTATTAAATTACAATTCTACCCCAAAACAGAGTAATTTGCAATGCTCCTAATGCTCTTGCTTTTGGATACAGATGGCTAGTGATAAAAAGTTGAATTCACTATCCATCTATTCACTGTCTATCAAAATAAGTGTGAACGTAAATTATCCCAATCACTTTCATGCATGGCATATGAGAAATGATAAATTTGAGTGTCTATTTTTCCTTTTGGTAGAAGAAAGGAACAACCAATAATACTTTCAATAATTTCTCATTACTTATTTTTCCATCCACAATACTGTCATTTTTCAGTAAGCTCTCCTTTTCTCCAGTCTACACAGAAACAAACTGTCACAACAGACAAAGCAGTAACTCTGCAGTACATTCTCCCTTTCCTCGTAAGAGCAACGTAAACCCTTTGGGTGGAGGTAATGGGGGAAATGTATGTTGTAGGATATCTATGACATACAGCAAATTATCACTTGTGGATTCGTATCTCCTGTATACACGTTCTTTTCAGGAGAAAGGAAAGTGCACTGCTAGAATGGCTGAAGTAGAAAGGATCTGTGCCATTAAGGCAGGTGATGCTGTGGGCTGGGGTTGATCCAGCTGGTGAAGATTTCCTCCATGGACTTCAGCCGACAGTATCCAAGACACGATCCCTTTCTGCACGCTTTGTGAAACTAGGCACATGTTCATTATTCCATCGGTTTCATTTTGGTGGGCAGCATGTTACTCACAGACAAAATATGCATCTCCATCTATCTTTTGCCATATGCTCAACAATTATAAACACATTGAGTCTGGTTAAGTCAACGTAGTTAAGCATGTAAGCTAGGTGGAAAACGGTAGAAAAGGGGGAGGTTTTGAATCACTTTGGAAACATTTAAAAGATCTGAATTTCCTACGTGTCTGGCAGACGTGAGAAAGAAGCAGAAACGGGAAGGTTAGGTGGACGAGACTCTAACGGGCCTTTCAATTGCCTTAGGGCTGCCTAATGTACCAGAGAGACAGGACAAAATATGCCATCAGTGCTGCCTCATGGACTAGGTACGTCACCTTTGAAGTGCTGATGTTCAAAAACATGCCTTACACAGTGTTTTTCCAGTTCACAAAGAATTAAGAGGAAGCAGCTTGCAAAGTTCTTCTGAGTTTTTTTTTTTTTTCCTCTTTTCTTTTTTTTTTTTCCCTATTTTTACAAAAGGCAGAAACAGTCTTTCTTTCAAAAGTATCATTTCATGTTTTTTTGGGGACAGGTACATTGTTTTTAGAGGTATATTTTATCATCTAGCAAAATCCACTGTAAATGTTAATGCAAAAAGGAGCACTGATTATATACACGTTGTGGTTATTTCTACAAAGTTATGTCTTTTTGAACCCCAAAAATCACCTGAAGACTTAAATGAAGCCAAATACCTCTTTCAGAACTTATGAATAGCATTATTTAGAAATACGGAGAGCCTCAGAAAAAGATACCACCTGATAGCAAAGGCATAACGGTCTTTTCTTTCAATTCAGATACCTTCTCACATTTCTGCAGGATGCTGCAGCAGCATGCTGGCTGTACACAGGGTACTGCTGGCCTAGGAACAGCACCAGTCTCTTCACATCCCACATTTGGTATATGAGACTAAAGCAATGGTAAAATTCCTGGTACAGAAGCAAGTGTCTCTTTCAAGCACTCACAAAACCTGCCGACAGCCCCAAACCGAAACAAAGACTATCACAGCCATCTTTCTGACAGGCTCAAAATTAATTTCCTATTTTTAATATCTATCATTTACATATTCCAGTTAAGTGTCAGAAGAAGGAAGAGATCAGAGCAAGAAATACGATGATTGTGCTGCCACTGCAAGATTATTTTCTGCAATACATTGTTTAGAGCTTTTCTGTCCACTCCTAAATGACTCCAAAAAAGGGCATCCTTCACTTTTATTGCAAAATGACTCCATAGTTCAGCAGCTGCCAACCACAAAAAATAAAGGTTTAATTTTTTCAAAAATTTAAGCCCATTAGTCCAGAAGAAATTTTATGCCAACTCAGATGCTTGTTCTTTTTCTTTGTGAACATACTCTCCTTATATTATTAACATATGTTATGTTATACAAACCAGGTATTTGTTTTTAGTGCACTTCCTAATGAAACTTTGTTTTCTTCTTGGGGGAGCAAATACGGTTAAGGGGATAAGGAATTTAATAATATATAAAATATAAACAATGAACATATTCTTGAATTCAAGGTCCTTCTCTAACAAAGACAGTATTAAAAATTAAAATATACCAAAAGAGAAAGCATACTGAGTCTCCATTTGAAGCAAATTTAAGCATTCAGGCCCATCACTAACCCATGGACAGCAGCTTGAACATGAAAGAAAACCTTTTTTGTGCACTGAAAGCCACCTTACATAGGGGGAAATAAAAGGAACAGAGCTAGAGAGACAAGAAGAGGTAAGGCTACTGTGAGGTTTTCAAAAATTACAACTGTTCAAACAAATACGAACTGAAACGGAACTGCTTTGAAACTTGCCTGATCACTGAATGAAAGAAGTCTTCATCCAGTTTCTATGCTGTTACTTTCTGTGGGATTAACAGAGACAGAGTAATGAGAATGTTTTTATGTCATTTGCTGCTCCCTAGTGGAGATAAAACATAATTTCAAAGTTAAAATAAAATTAAAAACAAAACAAAACAAACAAACAAACAAAAACCACAACAATTGCTTGTAAATGTTGGGTTGTCCCTGTAAGTAAGGGAAATTGAGTTACTGAGAGGAAAAGGATGGGAACATCTATTTACTTATAACTATTTGGGTATTTAACTTTGCAATAGCAGATTGTTTTATTAACTTATAACAGTTTAGAGTATTTAGACATTTAAAGTCATGATTTCACAGGAAAATCACATTTCTACTTCATAGATCAAAAGTTATGTTGCAAATTTATAGGTAGCATTATTTGCCTTCGCAACAGCAAAGAGCAATGCTTAATAAACTGATTTCAGGTGACAATAATGTAATATCCCAGTTATATCTATTGCAAAATAATTCACATGTATTTGTGAAAATGTACTTTTTGATCCCTTTCTGTATTTGTGTGGTTTGTTATCTGATTCCACGATGCCTTATTTGCTTTGGATAACTCAGGAATTACATCGGAACTAAATAAAAAGTGGCACAGATTGTTTTGCATGCAACCAGATGAAGTAAGAGCTGTATCCAGCTATCTGTTGCTGCCCTTTTGCCAATTTATTAAGTCCCACAGTTCTTTTTTTTTTTAAAAAAAAAAAAAAAAAAATCTTCAAACCAGCAGGATCACAGACCAAATGCAATTGCTTCGTTTTGCACTCTTAGATAGCTCTGCTGTAGGATAATTAGAATTTCAAATAAATATTTTTAAACCTGTGACAGTCAGTCACCATGGAGGAAACTGCAACAATCTGGATATAACGGAGATTCAAAGAGCTGAGAGACTGCTTCTACTGTCTATTCATTTTTAAAACTATCCATCTGAAAACCTGAAGTATGAAGAAAAATAAATGTTATTTTAAAATATGTTAATACATTTTCTTCTATTCAGAGAAAAAGAAGCACATACAAAGAACACAACACTGTGATGGGGCAGAGAGACAGCTTACTTCATCTGCAAATGACAAAAAAGCTGGGAGGTGCATGGAAGTATACAGAAAGAGAAGTTTGGCATTTTAAATCCCGACAAACTGTAAAGATTAACTGAGCCCTCTGCCCCCACCTCGACCCATGCAATTCAGTAAGATCTTATATCTCAGATTTGATGCCTAAATAAAAATAGTTCAGAAGACAAATAACGATCTGGGAACACACTGATAGAACACCTGAAAGAAACATCCACAGGCAACAGATCACAAGCTGCGCATCAAAGTGCCACTCTTCCAAAAAGAAAAAAAAAAAAAAAACAAAAAAAAAAACACTTGCTGCATCACTTCCTGTGGTGCATAAACAACAGCATGTCCTGACAACACACAAATTCTTCTACTCTATTAGTACAGAAAAGACTTCAGCTGAAATACCATATCCAGTTTAAGCACAAGGGAGAGCAATGAGAATCCTCATATAATTTAGGCATTGGCATCACAAAAGGGTGGGAAAAGGATCAGAAAAATTTGTGCAGATGTCAGCTTCATGACTGCTTTCTTCTTCTTTTCCTCCAGACCAACAAAATTTCATTCAATCATTTGTTTAAAGACTATTTTTCTTGCTGTTCTGTGATGGCAACTTGAACTCTACAGCTGTATAGGACACAGGACAGCACAACATGCATTCCCTATGTGGTTGATTCAGAGAGAGCAAAAAGATGTTTCGTAGACTTGAAAGGTTTGCTTCAAATGTTCCACGTACTTGGTAACATTTGCAGGTCTGGTTTGGAACATGTGTGCCCTGTGGAGGCCTCTCTGGATCCCTTTTTTGAAGCATATAGGTAATCTTGGTTAGCAAATATCATTTTTTCCCCCTTAAGCAGAAAAAGTCTTTCAGTGACTATGTGCATTAAAATTATTTAGAAACACTTAAAATTCCAATGGCTAGCCCGTCCTATACATCAGACCACTGCAGAGTCAAACATCACTTTCTTGAATATAAATGAAAAGTTCATAATGAAATCAGTGAGAGTGATGCTTGCATATCAAAAAGGAGAATTTGGCTTCTGGTATACTGCTTCAGTTGATGAAATACACTTTAAAATCTAGACATTTAATAACCCTAAAAGCCTGCAGTACAAAATGAAAAATCACGTTGCAAATAGAATAAACTTTTTTGCTTAACCTGCACAACTTCGTAAATGCGAATATTCCTGTATGAAGGTAGAGGCTTTCTGTTTGTTTGTTATTGTTCCTTCCATGAAATTGATTCCCTAATTTCCCTGAGTGCAGAGATGGACTTGTTTTCCTTCTCTAATCACAAAGATAAAAACAAAAACAACAACAACAATAAATTATATACAACCGGAATGCACTTACAATCTCTTCATGCAATTGGTACAGCATGTGTTTGTTTCCAGCTAATTCCTCCATTAAACTCATGTCAGTGTTGCCAAGTCACCTTATTCTCATATCATATCTTTCATATGGGTTTTGCTTTTGGCAGGGAAACCACAAAGTCTCATCGTAGAATGGCAGCTTTGAATATCTCTTGAACTGTGAGAAACCTTCTAGACTGTCACCACACACACTTACTTGTTATTGAGTTACACTTCGAGGGATGACTCTCAAGCATATTAAAACTGCCCTGTCTTAAATGGTATTTAGACCATTTTCTGATTTCTTCTGATTTTCTGATGTCTTCTAAGTTAAATGACAGAAAATTCACAAGGAAAAACTAACTTGAAAATTTTGGAACTGACTCTCAAGACTGCTCAGGCATTTATTTGAAGAGTATGGCACTTAAATAGGTGGTTGGCAGTTGAACTGCTAGAAGAGGGGTGGGATTAGTTCTTTTCTAGTCCTACTCACAGTTTTGTCAAATGTATTCACTATTTCCATTCTTCAAAGTTAATTTTAAAGTGTGATGTACTGATCAAAAAAGTCATTAAGAATATCCGATAGGCAATGGTCAATGTGAACTGTAAAATTTAGTCAAGAACTCCTCCACATGCTTTCTTTCAGTAAGGGGCAAGGAAACAGAGAAGAATTAGCCTATTTTGTATTCTCCATTATTTTGCCCATATATTACTCTTACAAAAAGTAAGAAATAAAATATTTATTAAAAACTTCTTTCTTGGACTCTTCAGCAATTTTTAGAGCTTGTTGTCCTGTACAGTCACAACAAATTCTATACCTTATTTAATAAAACATGTATTTTATTTATTGCCTTGTAGTTTGTTTTTCATTGGCATTTTTAGTAATTACTATACTGCTGGGCAGAGGAAGTGCACGAGCAACAAGTTAGGCTTACTGTGAATGCAGATAAGTAAAACCTATTCAAGAATTCAATTAAATAAATCAAATCCAGGAAGAATAAAGTTAATCATGAAAAACAGGGAAGAAATTAAGAAACAAAACAAACAAAAAACTATACAGGAGGAAGAACATAGCTGTGCAAAACTTCAAAAAAAATTACATTTGTCAGTATTAAAACTTTCTAAGTGTTCTCCACATACAATTTTGATTTGAAAGATCAACAGTTAGCTGACAGAGAATGTTGCAGTCCTTCCCTTCCTAGAAGGAGCCTACTAAATAAATGACACAAGCTATAGTTTCAGCAGACGATTTTGATGACCTATGCCACACTTCAGCCTCCCAAAACCATGCCTGTATGCAATTAAGTTCTATTGATAACATATTACACATAAAATTGTAATATAATGTAATATAATAAAATATAATAACATATATTAACATATATTACCTCTAATATTACCTACTGCTGTTATATTATCTGTATTATTATTAATTACTAATTTGTTATATATATGTATTTACAAACAAATGAAAAAGCAGCAACACTGTTTTCACACCTCACTGTCAGACTTGCAATATCATGCCTTCTTCCTTTTTCTTAAAACAGTTATCATCCTTAGAAGTGTCAGGCATTTTTCTGTTCGGGTCTACATAATAGCAAAGTATATAATATTTTATGACCACCAATGAAATATCAATATTAAGCACAGAGTTGTGTCAGTGAAACACCAAACAGTCCATCCTGGCTAGAAGAACTACCTGATGCTAGTCTGTAGTATTTCCTTTAATAGTGTTACCAGTATTCCATTAAAAGCCCAGATACAAATAAAGCAGAATGTTCATTTTCTGCTTTCACCCCCTTCCTGGAGGGCAGAAAAGGTGACTTCCACATGATTTCTGCGTATTCATGTAGAATTGCACGTTCTCTGTATTTCAGACCTATTGCTTCCTGAATCAGTAAGTGATTTCTTAGTATTTAAATAGATACAAATGCATCCCAGGGATAAAGATTACTCTATGGGAAGGACACAAAACAACAAAAGATCTACATGGCATTCATACAGAAGGAAACTTAACCGTTATTTTTAAGTGCTGTCATTAACTTTTCATGTATTTTTGCAAAGCTGAAGGTTTTTTTTTGTTTGTTTGTTTTGTTTTGTTAAAAAAAAAAGCCAAGCTATCTTGAAAACCAGAAAACTATGTAACTCTTTTTGGAAATGAAGTGTACAGAAGCTGAACAATCTTTGCTGCTTGAACTACAAGTTGACAATAATAAAGGGCTGACTTCTCCTCCATTTTTGATCTAGTCACTAGACGGAACAAAGAGATGCACTCAGTTATTGTGGGCTGCACTCTGCACAAACCACAGATTCAGAACTGTCAATTGGCGTCATGCTTTCCTGCAAATTGCATTTTCTATAACAAATATTATTTACGTCTTACATACAAACACTTTCTTTAATTGCTTTGTCCTTGCTTGAATAGTTTGTTTTTAAGCACAATGTGTTAATGAAAAATGGAGGTTAAATTCTGAGTTTTGAACATAAATGTTTTCCCTTCAATTCAGGATCTAATGAAATTGAGAATCAGATATTTACAATATATACGCTAATGTTAGTGTTGTTTGCACCACAACATACTGGAAAATTTAAAATCAGCCTATACTTCCTCTTTACATAGGAGGCCATGGAATTAGATATGCAGGAAAGTGCAGGTGAAAGATATTTTTTATCTATTTATTTCTACAGTTATACTAGCTGTTTCATCGGTGTATTAATGTTAATTTAAAAATGTATATCTGTAGAGTGGTATAATTGAGTAGAATATTTTGTACTTTTACCAGTGATTTATCTCATGTGTAGTCATCAAAAGAATAAAAATGAACATTTCACAACAGAAAATTCATATTAGTTAAAGCTAAGTGGCATACCAAGCAATTCCCATCAGCAAATAAAAGTGAGGAGTTGCTATATCTATAGTGAACATACCTTAAAAGCAACTGGAAATTGACAAGATTGCTCTAATGGAATGATAACAGCTATTGGGCATAATAACCAACCAGAAAATAAGCAATTGAACTAATAGATCAATTAAACCTATAAGGAAATGTGTGGCCTCTGTCACAGCGAAGTTGCAAGAGAGAGACTCTACAGAGTATCTTCCACAGGCAGGGGTAAAACTACGTTTTTAAAAACACATAACTCTGAAATGCAAAGATAAAAAAAATGAGAAAGCAAGTGTTTGACTATTTAAAGAGAAGTAGGAGTATTTTGTAAGAAGTATAAATTTCACTTTTGACCTACAGGGATTCAAAAGTCATGTTTATAGAAAAAAAGTTTTTGTTTTTTTTTTTTCCCCTCCTAACAAGTATTAAATATTCTATTAAAAAAAAATAAAAAAAGATGTTTGGACTAATGGGAACATTTGGTGTCCTTAGTACCTTCACTAAAGAAGCCTACACCTACATGCCAACACTTGGTGTTAAGTAGCTGAACCAAACAGATCTACCAGTGTTTTATTTATTTTGTGTATTGCAAGCATATAGGCTGCAGTTTATCACAATGACGGCTAAATCTATCATCCTCTACCTGGAGCTATAATAGGAGTGCTCTCAAATCAACAAGTCTTTCCTTCAGAGTAACTGAACTGTAAATTGTCCTTGACCAGTCAGACAAACAAAAACAACCTTCCCTGTTAATCTGCTGAAGACAAACAGTTCACTGTCTTTCATCCTCAGAAGAAGGATGTCAGTGGCAATGGTGTTTTATATGTCACATCCTTCACACAATGCTATTCTGTTTTCTGGTTCAAAAGCTTAGTGAGATATTAAGAAATACAAGCATTTCGACCTCTAGAAAAGTAAATAGTCATGTTGATTCTAGGAACATGGATTTTTTTTTTTTTTTAATGACAATGAAGTTTCCCATATAGTTAGATTATATTACCAAAATAAGTGTTTTTTATTTATTTATTTATTTATTTATTTTTTCCCTAGTAGGTTCAGAGAACTTGCAACAACATGGGGATATTTTTATACAGGGATATTTTTATTATACATATATACATATATATACACACATATAAATGTATATACATATATACAAGGATATTTTTATTCCTGTGCAGAATCAGGAAACTAATTTCACAATATACAGTTACAGAATTATTTGGGATGACGCATACACATCACTGTTGTAACTTTACAGATAAGATATATTTCTAATGAAATTACTGGAAAAGATTTTTATTTAGGCTATTTCATGTGTTCCATGCAGCAACAGAGAACAGATATTTTATATCTCCTCATCACTTCCTGTAACTGATTTTTTAAGGTATTTTACCAAAAAGCATTCCTGAAAGGCTCCATTAAAGAAATGCTGACACATTATGTTACAGTATGTTACAGTATCTTGGGTTCTATCAGTCACATTTCATTACTTTTACATAACATGGCTCTATTGATGCAACCTGATGTGACATGTCACACTGCAGTGTCAGCGACAAACTTTGACTAAAAAGTTTTTGTCCTCAAAACCAGCATCTGTAGATGAAACAAAAGAAATTACTAGACATCCCTTAAATTTAAACTATTTATTTGTGGCAATAAACATGACTTTACTACCACACTTGTATGCTAGTACTGAAAATTTCCTGCAGCATTAGTGCATACTATGTGCAGTCAAAATTGGCAGTAGTTTGAGCATTTTACAACTGGCACATCTTTATTCAGAACATCCAGAGGTTCCTGGGTCAACAGCTTCCTATTTATTCAAATTTATATTGACTAGCTTCAGAAGGCAAAGCTGACAAAATGATTAATTAGACTTTATAACTCATTGGCAGCCTGCAGTTTAATAGAATTAGTAGAGCTTAAGTTCATCTTTAAATACCATGACGGTTTTAATTTTAAAAATGTCAAAATACATTTTTCAGTCAGTGCAAAATACAAGATGACTTACTCAAAAATTACAGAAAAGCAAAAAAGACTAAATAGGCACTGTGTTTAATATAGGATTTTTATGATGATTAAGAGAAGTGATTCACTTTTTAATTCACATTATGAAGCAGTACGCCTTGTACAGACAGTAAGTTCACTCTGTATACGAAGGCATTTGTTTATAGTGCGGGCATGTGATCCTTTTTTTTTTGTGATCCTTTAAAAATTATTTAAACTTGACAATTTCACCAAATACACTGATGAAATCTGAATGGTGAGAGAGAAATTAATTAAATTAGTTGTAATGGTAGCATTTTTGTCCAATAAAACCAATCCATGTGATTTTAGCAGCACAATCAGATCCCTTCAGCACAGACTGCCCTTCTATAGTAGCTGTAGTAGCCTCTTCCCACATACTGTCAGGTAAGCATGCAACTCATTCATTTTTATCATCTCAATTGGTACAAACTGTTCGGTGTAACTCAAATGGTAGCTAAATGTTCAGCTGGGGACACACTTGTTCATTCTTTCTGTGAGCCATTCTAACATCACACCAGCCTTTATTCCTCTTTAGGGAAATCTCTCTCTTTTACATCCTGACCTTTTCATATTCTTTCAAGAGTGAACATTTCAAGGCATAAGGCTGTAGAATTGATGCAAATGTTAAAACTTCTCACAGATACTCTGGGCACCTCCTGAAGAGCTACAAAGATATCACAAAAGTGACCTACAGACTTTTATGTAATTTCATAGGTCCAAATATAGTCGATCATTCAACCTTCATGCTGGTTTTAAACCTAAGTGTTGAATTTATTAATTGGTTTTCCTTCTCCGTTTCCTCTTCTGTTTATTTTTGGCTCATGACTGTAGCTTGGCTAAGTATGCATCATGGTCATCGACTCTTTCTAGTTCATGTGCTTTCTCAGAGCATGTGTGATTATGCTGGCATGTATGACAAACTTACAAGTAGAGGATTTCATAGAAAAATATAAATAAGAATTTAACATCAACCTTAGCATTAATTTTAGACATATAACAATACTAATCCACAGTACTGTTTTCAGAGACACCATGGTTTACTATACACACATACAGGATTAAAAAAATAAAAATTACAGCACATGCAGATCATTTAGGTTGATGTTACGTACTGAAGTGCACTTAATACTTGATGAAGTAATAATGTCTTAAAGGGAAACCCTGCTAGATAAATAACACAGTAAGTCTTATTTTGGCTGCATATCTAAGTTATGTTAAAACTTACTAGAATGCATGAACAAATTTTTAAATTATTTTTGTAAAAAGCTAAGAAAATGCTGTGACAGAAGACCAAACACAACTGAAGTCACTATCATTCAAAATGGAGAATAGTAGAATATGTTTTAGGGGGTGAGTGAGTTGCATGAACAGGTATCATCCCTCTTCTCAAATCTGAATTGATAGCATATTCAATCCATGGAATTTAAAATCATCTGGGCTTTTAATACACCTGCTACAGACAGGAACATGCACCCAGATGTAATAAGATAGCTATGATGTAGCCTTCCCAATTGGGAATACTCAAAGTTTGTTACATAAATATGAATGACATGCTAGCCTTCTGTTCTGTTTGTTGTAAAAAATAAGCAGAAGAAAGAGATCCGAAAATTTAAATTGATTCAGTAACACTTGCAAACTGAGTGGTCAGAGAAAGGACTGCTCTAGAGAAATGTTTTCCCTTGTCCAGAAATAAGCTGAGTATGTGATTTATTTTGTGAGAATTGATGAGCCAAGTTTCTTTCCTTTTAATTTTCTCTGCTTTCTTATATTTAGTAATTCTTAGTAGGAGTGCATTTTGAGTATAATTGCAGTTAGATTTATTCCACCCAAAAGGGAAACTGTAATTGCCTAAGGTAGCACTGAAAAAAACAAATGAGCCTTCCCCTAATTCTGAGCTGGTGAAGAAGTTTCAATGGGATGCATTGGACAGCACTGAAAAAATGCCCGAGGCAAGCTGTAACTGCCAGAGGGACTTAACACCATGATGCCAGAAGCCCCCATCAGATACGAAAAACAAACTGTACATAAAGATATCCAAACTCCAAGAGGGAAGGAGAGGATTGAGATGCCCACACTCTACCTTTATTCATGTGATTAACAGACATTAGCGAAGTCAGGTTATGTCATCCAACTCCAAACAGAGATTCAATGAGAGGAGGAGGTGGCAAACAGCAAGAACAGTCAATTCATTTTAATGTGACAAAGTATGGCAAGACCACAGGAGAAAAGAGTGAGAAGGATAAATAAAAACGATACTGGAGTTACTGTTAGACCATGACATTGAAAAGCCCTTATAACTAGCTGAGAAGTACTAAAGAGATTGCTTTGTTCACAGAATTACAAAGTCCTGATGTATTTATACAAGCAGTGCAGCTGCTGCTCTTTACAATTTATTGAAGTCTACCTTCAATGACGGGGCATGTAGCTTAGGCATCCAGACATAATGCATTAATACACCTGGCTAGATCACTAGTTATCAAAATTTTGATTTTGTTTTCATTCTCTTCGGAAACTACTTAGAACAGAGAAACACACTACTGAGCCAACACACTGTTTTTTCCATATGCTTATTCTAGACATTTTAAAATAAATTCATGGCTATTTTTTTTTTTTTTTCATCTACATTTATAGGTTCTCAAATGGTTTAACAAAACTGATCTACAGAACACAGAAGGTGCTGAAGTTCTAGTTAGGCTTACTGATGTACAAAAATCAAAATCAAAGAGAAGCACTTCCAGCACCAGTCTCAATTATGTTTAGCTGAAAATAGAGAATACCACAATTTGTTTTTCTTTTCTTTTCTTTCTTTTTTTTTTTTTTTTTAATTTCAGGCAAAAGGAGAAAGTCCTTAAGACTACACATGCTCTCCATTTCCTTTTAGTCTTTTTTCTTTATTTTTAAATTGTGTGGTTTCTGCCTGACTTGATACCAAATTAAGTGTAAAAAAATTCAGTTTTTCATAGAAAGCTGATACTTCCCAAAATCTGCCTCTTAGTACAAACGACATTCTTGTCAGCTTTTGCAACAGTGAACAATGTCCAAGAAGACATTCACAACACTCCAAGGCATACAACACAATCTCATTTTTTTTAATAGGAAAGTGCCATTTTGATGGGCAGCAACACAGACCTCACTGTATTTCAAATACTTTGAATATAAAAACAACAACACTTCCCCCCCAACTCCTATACTGCCATAAACAATTAGAAATTAAAGAGGCAGAAAAAATAAAGATAGCGTAATGTATACATATATGCTAGAAATCCAGGGAACAAGGTACATATATTCAGATCACAATGTGTAACTAGAAACTAAACTAGTTTCTAATGTGGTAGTTGTTTATGTCATGAGACATACATACATATGATTCTATGAAACAGAAGGACAGCTATTTCCAACAGAAACGTATACATTAGTTCTTGAGAATTATTACATTTCTGCACAACTAATACTCCTTTCAATTCTAAGAGCCAAAGTTCTCTCTAGACACCTAGAATATTAGGGGAAAGACCCATTTTGATACACTGGCAGAAACAAAACTGAAAGCCCTTAGAGCTGCAATATTAGGATTTTGTTTAAGAGACAAGGTATTTTCTACAAAGTTGATGAAATTCCCTACTCATTTCAGGAACTGGAAACCATATTCTACACAGACAGAATGGAGGACGTACAGCATTTGTGATGGCTCACTTATGGGGTAATAGAAAATGGCTAGGGTATCTACGTAGCCCTTTGTCTTATTGGTTCTCAGTAAGCAAGGTGACACACACAAGGAAGTGTGCTCCCGTGAGATGAAATTAAATCTAGCAGAAATTTGCAGGTTGGATTTTGATCATGAACCTAATAAGTCAAGAGGGAGCAGGGGAAATAGAGGGGCATAGGCAAGCTGTGCCTGTTAGTAGTGAAATATTTGTGTGTAGATTTTATAGAAAATGCCAATAGACAGGTCTTATGGTTCTTCAGGAAGAGGTAATTTTCCACTTAAATGCATATGCATATTAAATTGTGTAGTACTGTGCAAATGAAGAAGGCAATCTATAAGGAACTTAAAGTAAGCATACTGAAGGAGATTCAAAAGAGCCAATTCAGCATATATGGTATACATGACTGATCATAGAATGATAATGAATAACAATATCCCTTTGATGTTAATTAGTTGCACTTGATAAGGCAATGCTAAGTGGGTTTACTACATTCAAGTAAGAAAAATCAAAACCTCAATAAAGCTTTCAGAATGCTAAAACCAATAAGGATTTAAAAAGCAACAAAACATTATAATGCTGCCAAGAAATCCCTAATTCATTGGATTATCTAAACTCCAAACTAAGGGAAAAGACTTAATAAAAAAGAAGAATCAGAAATAATGAATGTACCATTTTGCCAGAAATGTTTAGGGGTTTTTGTTGTTTTCTAAACTCTGGGGAAGCAAAGAACAAGTCTGTTGGCACTGAATTCAAATGATGGACTCAAAACTAAACACAACATAAACTCTAAATTTTAACAAAATATAGATGAATGTACTAATGACAGACAGATCAGTAATATTTAAAAAGTGAATCAATGAACGTTTTCTTATGCTCTGTCAAGACTCTTTCTTGGATCTCCTCGCATTTGAGGATATATTTCATATGACAAGAACTGCATGAATTAGGTAAGGAGTAGCACTGTTTTCTTTCCTCTCTCCAGCAATTTTTTATTTTTTATTTTTAATTGTAGGACTAAACACTTTTTTTTTTTTTTTTTTTTTTGTACTCACCCCAGGACTCTTGCAACAATCAGAACACATAAAAGTACCAATACAGTATATGATTCTGTCCCTCCAAATCAAATTGTGACATTATGCTTGTTGCTTTCTATTCAAACTTCGCTTTGCAGATAGTGTCATTAATTTTTTCAAGTGCTTTCTATTAAAGTCATTACTATTGTACCTGCATGTTTCAAACAGGCTGCTTATATGATTTTCAAAAACCTTGTTAGATAAGAGAATGTTATGATTACTATTACTAAATAATAAGGTGAGATACAGAAGGATTAGACACAAAAGATTTAGCTCATCTTGATTGCCTGGTTGGCTCAAGAGTTCAAATTTTTCAGTAATTCATACTGGGAGCTGTGTCTGAACAGACAGCAACTTAAAAGATTTCAGTTGCAACTACTCAATAATAGTCCAGACGTTCAGGTGTGAAACTACACATCTAGAATGCAAGGAAAACACAAGGAGTTAATACTGCTAAAAAAGACTGGAATAAATGACTGGTTAGAACCATACACTGATATGCTTCAATGCCATTTTGGTCTCTACTTCAGTCATCTACTTACTCAGTTAAAATATTTTTCAAATACCACAAACTCGTTAGCATGTATGGAAAAGATACACGCAACGAGAACAAATAATGGATATTACCTGACACTAAAAAATATGGTGCATATTAAGATTAAAATTTTACATCTGGTTAATGATATTAGTACCTAGAAGGTTGCTTTGGCCTATTTCCCATTAGGATGAAATATCCTCTTGTTCTCTTCCCTATTTATACCCTAAATCTTGAATATGTAGAAAAAGCAACACTGATATAATAAAAATTTGCACATATTAGCACTCACATATCTATGGAAGTGCCAAAAGCCTCTTGTATAAAAGTCACACAGCACAGCAACCCAAAGCAGCTATAAAAAATTCTACTAATTGTCGTGCTTTAGCTTAGTTGAGTAGACTACCAAACTAAACAGTAGTAGTAGTAGTAGTAGTAGACTATCAAACAAAAGTTGAGTGTCTACCAAAAAGTCTAAAATTTAGTTTACTTTTTACCTAGTAATAAACGTAAACCACGGTTAGCATGCATTTTGAGAAACGAATGTGATAATAGTAAAAAATGAGTAACAATATTAATATTCATATATTTTATAATCCACATAGTACTTCCCCAGATCCCAGTAGTACATGAACAGATTTACCCAGGAGATGCTCTTGGTCTAGCAACACACCATTCAATTCATAAACTCACTCTCTGGTCTTGGATTTTGTTCCTTTTCTGTTTGTGTGCAGTCATGGCCAGCCAGATGTCAAAATGTTCAAAACTGAGTAATTCTGCTTTCATGTATGATCTTTAAAATTCCTGAACCCTTTTGAAACTCAGGATTTCATTCACACTTCAACACATCTTCCTGAGGAAAGGCCAAATAGGGGACTCTGCTGACTTACCCCTCACATTTAATGTTCTTGGAAAACATCTTGCTGCTACAGCTTTTCTGCCTTGGCAATTCTATGGTACATCAAAACTATTATTAGTATAGAAAGGGAAAAATACACATGCAGAAATTCAAAAGCAATGTAAGCACAAAGAAGCAAAAACGTACCATAAATATTCTATGGTATTTCAAAAACATTTCTGGTTTTGCTTTAAATAAGATCTCTAGGAAAACCAAAGCACTAAACCATGATATCAACCTTGACATTATGGAAAAATGCCTTGAGTCTGGTTCATTTCATAGATATATATTAGAGGATAACAAAATTAAAATGATCTTGTATATAAATAAATATGAAACTTATTGAAGAAAATCATATGTGCCTACTGTGTTTAAATTAATTTCATATAGCTCATCATATCTGCAGCAAATATGTTTGCAGCATTCAGTGGCTCAAAAATAGGAAAGCAATCTTATGCATTTCCTATTCTAAAAAGAAGGGATCATGCTTTGATTTAGATTCTTATCATCTGATAGCCTTAACTTCATCGCTATGTAAGAAGATGGAGGAAATGATTTATTGTTGACTGTCATTCTTTCTGGAGATGAATAATCTTCTTCCTCAGTATTAAAGTGGCTTTCAGGCAAATCAATCAACCATAGATCATGTCATAAGACTGTCTTCTGATGTTAATAAAGCATTCTGTAATAAGGAGTTTTTATGTGTTGTATTTATAGACACAGAAAAACTATAATATCCTGTTTAAAAAGGGACCATCTTGCCTGTGGTACTGTTTTAAACTTAAAACACATACATACATCGCTCTATTTTAATTCTGCAATATATACTGTGTTCAAGAGAGCAACAGTGTGCAAAAATATTTTCTCAAATAAAGTGATCAAGTTAGGATGACAATAGTGAACTGAAGTTTCAGAGTATGAGTAATGGACATCATGTAAATTAATTACAGCATTTCACTTTGAAAATTAACATTACTACATAACTGAAAGACCGCCTTAGGTTATAACGCAAAAAAGACCAGTTAATGTGGAACATCTTATATAGTTGAGTCGTACTTTAAAACTGCTTCTTCTTCAAATGTATATATCATAATGTGACAACATAATGAAATGTCAGAACTGAAGAACACACAACATTGTCATTTTTCCTACACTGCCTAGTCTGACTTTGGCACAAGCATAGGGTAATTTTCAGGTCAGGTATTCACAGAAGTGGGCAATTTAAATTATCTATGAATTCTTTCAAGTCACTGATAATTCATTACCTCCATATCTCCAATAATAAGGAAAAATGACATTTACTGCATAATTTAAATATTTAGAGGAGTGACTGAATAATGACTTAGGGTCATCAAATTTAGTTTTGTAATTGAACTAGAGAGTAAAGAATTTGAAGTACAAGGAGAGACTTCTGGGAAACAGGGAAGCAATTCACTTTCTAAACCTAAAATTCTGACTTAAATTATATGCATGCATGTGTCAAATGTTTAGACCTGTCAGCTGATCTTTGTTGATCTTAATGCTTTGGACATGACATTCTATTATCACTTCTTGAATAAAGGTTGGATACTAAGGAAGAGCTCAATAGCTCAAACAAACGATTCATCAGAACTTCCTAGGTGGCTGTCTGGTCATCTCTGTTTAGTATTTGCAGTGGTATGGATAGGGGTTTAAAATCCAGCCATAACATAGACATTTTCCTTTTTGGAACAGAGATGCCTATGTGTAAGGCAGGAACAATCCAGATCTAGAATGACTGACACCAGGCAAAGCAGGTGACTATCCAGAACTTTGAACATCATACAGTGGAAAATCAGATAACTAAAGGATTCAAAAAAATTTGTGGGGACAGTGAAGTAAGCAAATAAAGTAATCTGAGTAGCTATGGCTTTTATGCTCATAAGGAAGCAATTTAAGTTTTGGTAGTTCAAAGATTAAGAGCCTGCAGTGAACAAAATTGGCAGAGATGATGAACTGTTTAACAACTTGGTAGGATTTAGAGTGATTATGCGTCCATAATAAGCATCCTTATTACTTACATTTAACCCAGTGTGCTGCAATTAATATAGACAGAGGGAAAAAAAGGTTAAAGACTTAAAATTTGCTTGTGTAAGCTAAATAATTGCTTGAATCCTTAATGATTGCTAAGCAAGACTAAAGATTTTTGAGATGATCAATAAAGTGTGAGAAATTACTTTTTTTAAAACTGCATCTGAATTTCTAGTTTTTGAACAATATAAAGCAGCAGTTTCTGCAGTACCTTTAACCTAGCTAAAACAAATGAACATGGCAAAAACACCATGCAGCCCACCTTCTAAGAATTCTTAGAACTGGTGATGCAAAACCACTATGTTAGCACAATGAGGACTCCAAAACCTACAGATTAATCTAACTTTGAGGTTTTATTGCAGTTTTCCCTTCTCTGCAAAACCTTATTTGGCTAAACATTTAATCACTATCATTTAGTTGAAATTAATGTTTGTTTGTTTTTAATCCTTGGTTCTTCGTTATTTTGTTTTTCCATTTTAATTCAGTGGGATAGGATTTAGTGGCCTCCTATGTGTGAATTTGGGTTGAAGAAGCCAGTTAGATTAGTTATCTGGTTATACTGCTGAGTTATTTGCTATCTGATGGTGCTGAATTAGATTGCTAAAGTACAACCTTTACAATCTGTCACTTTTCCAGATCTTTTAAGTGCTGTTGATATCATCCTAGAAATTTCAATCACTAGAGTAGGAATAGCTTTGGAAATTATTGATGTCTATAATAAGGTAATATGTCACAGCAACAATGTCATTTTTGTATGGATTCCAGCCTGTGTAGATATTAAAGGAAATGAAATGGGAGATAAAGCAGTCAAAAAAGCTTTGCGAAATAATTCAGAAGTCATTGAGAACAGAGAATTTGGTCAGTCAACAAACAAAAATGCAAAGCCAAACAACTAATTCTGGCAGCTGAAGGTTAAAGAAGGGTAAGTTAATTTACAAAGAATATTCAACTTCTTTACCCATTTACCAAAAAGAAACAGCAATAAAATCATACCTAAGAACCAGAGATTTTCATTCCTACATACGGTAAGGCTGACTAGTTGTATTTATATGCAAGAATGCTTTTCTTAGATGTGATGCCCTCTCATATTTCTTTCCTAAAATTTAACATTTTATTCAGGACTGCTTCATCATCAACTTATTCCAACATTTAAAATACTGTTCAGCAGTGTACAAAGTTTTGTACACAATTTAAGAAATCCAATATTTGTATAAGTGGACATTTCTCTTATTTGAATAATTGATATTAAATGCAAATACAGAAGATCTAAGAAGAATGAAATATATAGTACCTTACAGATTTAAGTTACTGGAGCTAAATCTGTCTACTAAGTCATACTTTGGTATTTTTTTCAACTCAAGTAAAATATTAATACCATACAGTTTGCAGTACATGCTTTCTTTAACTACATTATTATTGAATTTTACTTCAAGTTACTGAAAATCCAGTAAATAAAAGGCTGACCAAAGTACTGTCAACACAATGTTTAGGTGAAAGAACATCACCATTAAAACATAAATCAGAGCTGACTGTTCTCAGTGAGTGTTGTACTTCAATTATGTAATGTATCCCCAGCCTCCTACTGGGAAAGACTTCTCCCACATTTTTCTTTTAATTATTAACATTGCTCCTCTTACAATTTCATGTTTATATGATAACAGAGATCTGTGTATTTCCCAACAAGGTCTTATCAAGGCACATATTTTATGTGAAGTTAAATGGTAACTTTTCTGTGAATCCTACAAAATCCTGTTCCTTCAGCCCTGCATCAGCCAGTTCCTGCCTTCCCTATTGCGTGCTGCTACATGTCTTACTGTATACAAAATCACCAAATGATCCAGGTAAAAAAAATGGGCTAGGGTAAAAACAGTCTGCATTTTACTGAAATACACATTTTTGTACATAGGGGCTATTATTTCTAGTAGGGTTCATTTGATAATCCAGTCAACAATGTGCTACCATAAACAGTTAACACAGAAAAAATACAAAAGAAGCCCTAAATACAGTGAAACTATGAACAAACTTTGCATATTGTTGAAACAAAATTCAACAATATACTACTGTAAGCCAATAGGTAGATATTTACCTCCAGTAAAAAATTATACATAAAGTATTAAGTTCTATATAAAATTGTGTTTGTATGTATAAGCATATGTATAAAAATACCTCACACTTCATAAGTCATACATGTTGTACGCCAAACAGGAGAGTGTCCCCCCAGAAAAATGTAGCTGTCATGTACACCATGAAGTTTGCAGAAATTTAATAATACTGGATAGCCTATTACATGTAGACTTGAATTTACACAGAATGTGTCAATGGTATTTTTACAGCAGTAATCATACATGCATTTCCAATATACTAATAATTACAGAAAGCAAGAAATAATAGAAGCTGCCCTGATACAATTATTTCTTTTCCTTCTCTCTTACAGTGTTATCATTTACCTGTTTAAAAGGTATACTCTTCATGAGCTTTACTCCTCTGCTTGTTTATAAAGGTTAAAAGCAGGACATTAAGCTCAGCTGCAGATGACTGAGGAACATTGCAGTAACAGACAAAAAGAAAACAAAAACTGAACATCGATACCTAAAGATACACTTGAAAAATCAATCCTCTTGCACTTAATCAAAATCAATACATATAGACACACACAGGAAGCTAAATTTATGCGCAACCCATATTTTTAGAAGTGAATATTGATATAATTTTCAATATCTCGCATTTGTATGCCCACCCTGAAATATCTTAACTGGGCTTGTTTTCATGGAAATGATACTCTGAACTGCTGAGCACCTATCATTGAAGTCTATTGTTTCTTCTGGTTTGGGTGGCGTATTATCACACAGAGCACCACATCCCTATCTGAAAGGGACCCACTGCTTCATTCAGTCTTTAGCAGAACAACAGACTCTCCTACAAAGGCAGGCTGAGAGCACTGGGTTGTTCAGCCTGGTGAAGCAAAGGCCCTGGGAAGATCTTACAGTACCTAAAGGGGGCTGCAGGAAAGCTGGGGAGGGACTCTGTCCCTGGGGGTGTAGCGATTGGACAACAGCGAATGGCTTTAAACTAAAAGATGGTAAAGTTAGATTAGATATACAGAAAAAGAAATCTATTGACAAATGTGAAAACATGAGTCATAGCAGCCTGAGGTGCATAGTATTACGTAAACCACCTTGTTAACATGCGTAGCTAAACAAGAGCTCAACCGTGAAATAAATAAATAAATAAATCCCCAACAGCTAAACAAACAAAAAAAGCTTGAAAAATATTTTACCACCCTCTAGTGGCACAATGTGAGATGGACATGAACAGAAATAAAGTGTTTACATGTATTTCTTTAGCTATCAATAAGAAATTCTTAAAAACAAAACAAAACAAAACAAAAACACACACAAAAACAAAACCAACATTTATTTTGTCTCCTGCTGAATCATACTAGGTTGCATAAGATACAATATGAAGAGAAAACCACACTGACTTAATTCTTACAGCTACTAGCGTAAAATGCTTCTTACTATGAGTGTGAGCTTTTTAAGAGAATTGGCTTGAGATAACCTCACTGTTCAATCCTGTTGAAGATTTTTTCATTTAATATTAACCAATGAAACAAGCCTAAAGTTTTAAACTTTTGTTTAAAAAACACAATTTGTTTTTTGTTTAAAAAACAAAATTTGTACTACACTGAACGCAATCTTTATTTCTTAAAGTGCAGCACAAAGTTCAGTCAAGCTTATATTCTAGCAGATTTATAAATTCTGATTTCAAAACTCTCTAAAAAAATCTCAGACCTTAGAAAATTAAAACATATTTAAAAATAGAAAAGAACACATATATGTCAAAATGTAGAAAAAGTACATAGACATCTGAACTTCACTGTATGTCTGCCAATCCTTCTGTCCCATCCCTAAATCAGGCAATAGACTCACAGTATCAATAGACTACACCATCACCTTTTAGCATGATCTTGAGATGCTTAAAAGCCTTCTCTCCCCCCCCCACTTTTTTTTTTTTTTTTTTTTTTTTTTTAATAGGTGGGTAGATGGGAGCCTCAGAAACATCTTTTGATCTAACATGAAAGACTGAAAACACTAGACTATACTGATGTAAATTAACTGAACCAGTACACCTGACATCAAAGCATTTCCATCTACACTAACATTGTATTCTCATGCCAATTCTCAGTCAGAAGGTTCCAGGGAAAGGTCTTTTTAAATTGTTAATAATTGAAATACTGGCTGACCTTAGCAAATACTTTCCATAAATCACTGATACCACACTATTTTTTTCACCGACCTTTTACATTTTTTAATGTGGCTACTCCAGCAGTTAAAATTCATCCATAACAATTCTTCATGAGAACTAGATCACTTTCAACCCAAGCTGTGAAATGGCCAAGAAAACAAGTCTGCACTTCTCTGGGAAAGACCATGCTTCCTTTCCTTGCAATGTTCCAATGCCCCTGCTTCAGGGGATATTCCACTACTGCTCTCCTTCTGTTGAGACATATGACTACAAACCTGCTTTTCACACAAGTGGATAAATGTTTCATCTCAATCACAGTAAACTATGTCTGTCAGCTGCTCATTTCCTCACAGTATTTCATGGTATATTATGTATTAAATTGTTTTTTTGCATGAAATTTTCTTGCTTTACAAAATTTCAAAAACAAACAAACAAAAAACAAACAAAGCAACAGGCAGCATCAGAGAGCTAATTAATCTGTATTGAGAAGCACATCAGTTATCAGGACATACCTGAAAATAGTTGACAAAGTCAGTTCTTCTGAGTCCGAACTCTTTCTGTGAAGCTCTCTGGCCATGGCTGCTCTGGAGCATAAGATAGTTTCTCATTCTGCAGCTTTGTTATTGTCTGCTGCTCCTCCACCAGCTCCTGCAATTTCAGGACTGGGCCCCTGCACTCTCACAAGTACCATGCTATAGGCCCTGAACATTGCATTTCATCACTTACAAATTATTTGTAACTCTTCCGCTCATTCACTTCACGACTCTGCTCACTTACAGCATTACTATCTCTGCTATTTCTGTTTCAAATCATTACGTAAGTCTTAGATTTTTATGCCATACTTCCTTACCTTGTTAGCATGCTCCTACCCTCCTTTTCTAGAAATTTCAGTCTTTTCTGAAATTTGCTTTCAAGGAAATTTAAATGGGTACAAGATCCTTCTTGGTATAAAAATGTTAGGGATATTAAAGAGTATGTAACTTCAAACAACTTCTAGTATAGCTACTGAATATTGCACTAATTACTTATCTGCAGTCAGTAGTTGTATGCAGTCTTTAATTTGCTCAAGAGCCTAAAAATTTCCCATCTTTATTATATGTATGAACTTGAAAAGAAACTTGTCTTTTCAGGCAATTTCTGAATTTGTCTGAACTTTTCAATTGAAAATTAATTTTTTGGGCAAATCCCATCCTCTATAAAACATTAACTACAGAACAGTAATTGTTGGAGTTTCTTTATCAAATCACATGCATTATTTTAATCCAGTATCACACATGATATTCTAATCCACACAAAGTATTGTATGTTTTAAATACTTTTAAACCTTCAGCTATTCATAAAAAGCAGCTACTAACAGGAAAGAGAGAACACTGTAATCATCAGATCTCAGAAGTATTTGATCATTAGTAATCTTATTCCTATTGCAATTTTGATTCCATACTAACAACATTTCTGCCACATTTTTTTGCTCAATAAATTTGTCCTTGTGGAAATGACAACTATCAACTCTGTCTAGCTAATACAGATGTGTTTGAGGAAAACTAAAATGTCACTATTTTCAATTACAACAGCAGAAGATAAACATCAGCTCATTACAGGTTACTTAAATCTTGAGTCTAAACTTACTATGAATTACTTTCTAAATCTAAATGTCAATATTATACTTAGGCATATTGATTTAGACATATAAACCTATTTACCTTTCTGGGTCAGAGTTTGTGTTTGTTCTTCAAATAACTGGATACTCAAACAAGGTAATACTAGTGTCTTTGGATTATATAAAGAATTTGCCTCAACTGTCCAGTTTCATTAGTAGGTGACAAAAGCCTGTTTTTTTCCCTCTTTTTTTTTTTTTTTTTTGTCATGCAGCATATATGACATTTCAATACACACCCAACCATTTTTGTATTTTATGTAAGTCTTGAGTGTGAGATTAGACAAACTCTGAAACTCCAATTGAAAACAACACTTCAATGCGTGCTAACATCCTTGAAGATAAACAAGTTCTTCAATTTACCGGAGCTTCAGAGAGGCCATCTCTATATTCATTTAGTTGGACAACAATTTACATTGACAAACTCACAAAACAGACTTCAGATTTCTTAGTTATCATTCCCTATGCAAATGCTTGTTTTGCAAATTCTTATGGGATGCCTCAGTCTTTAAAAAAAACATTTATTTGGTGTGCTTTTCCCCTCCCACCCTCCACCTGGTTCTTTTGATGCCTCTGCTATACGTTTTTGGCTGCAGAAATGACAATATCGGAAGTTTTCTCTGAAGCCTGAGAAAACTAAACCACGTTCCTGACCACCTCCTACCCCCCCAGACAAAACTCACTACTAAAAAGCAACATTACCAAAAAAAGAACATTAGCAGCAGATAGAAGGATGAGAAAACAAACTTGAAAAAAAAAAAGCACCAGTTAGTGAGTATTTTCTATGGAACAGAGATCCTCACCAGCAAGTCTCCTTGGAGGAGCTGCCTGCACCTGATATAACCTCACCTCCTCTGCTGTGCTGTGTAGGCTCACTGCTTGACCCACGCCTGCCCCCTGACTGCTCTAACACCAGGCAGTGCTGACGGAGCTACACCCTTCACTGTTGCTGGTGGTGGAATCACACATAATGCTTCTGGAGGGAAAGACTGATGAGACTCCACTGGAATATCATGGTGTTGTGGGTGGAGGTGCTCAGTTTTGGCAGCGTTGTGGCTGCAGGGACTCTCTGAGTCCGGGCTGCAGTGCTAGGCCTGGCAGAGACTGGAGTGTTGGAGCAGGGGCAAAATACTGCCCAGCAGCGAGGGGTAAGGGCAAAACTGAGCGGGGATTCCCCCTGCAGCCCATGGGGAAGCAGGTGGGTATTTCCTGACAGAGCCTGTGGAGAGCCTAACATGGGAGCAGGGGAAATGTGTGATGAGGAAACAGCAGTAGCAGAGAGGAGCTGGTATGGACTGGCCCCAGCTCCCATTCCCCCTGTACTGCTTGCAGGAGAAGGAAGGCAGAGGAGGGGGCACAGTGTGACATTGAGCCTGGGAAAAGGGTGGGTAGAGGGGAAGGAGAGCAGGGTGGTTTAGTTTGTCGTTGCTTCTCACCCACCAACTCTGTCTTAATTGGCAATAAATTAATTTTCTCCAAGTTGAGTGTGTTTTGCCCATGATGGTAATTGGTAAGTATTCTCCCTGTCCATCTTGATCCACAATCTTTTTTCTTATTCTCTCCCTGAGTGAGAGCATAGTGGGGTGGGGACCTGGCAGCTGGCCAAGGTCAACCCACCCCACTCAGCTAGGCTTCAGCACAACCCTCTGGCCCTTCTGCACACAGATGTTAGCAGGAGATTGCTTTCATGATGCAGCTTCTCTCCATCTGGATTCTTCAGATAATCCAAAATGCCCACCTTCTTCAATAGCAGGTGCTAGTACTGAGTTTTCTACTTGTGAAGCATATAATCTGCATTTTCTGTTGGAAAATGCAGATTATATTTCCCTGTTCCCTTAAGCAGCCCACTTGCAATAAGGGAAGCAGTAGATGGCAGTAAGCACATGACACCAGGCTGCTACTTTTCTCTAGCCCTGCCTTCTTGCTATTCCTGCAAATAGCCTAGGCAATGAGGGATAAGGACTTCATCCCCACAGCACTTGTTATGACATGCTGGAGGAACTGTTATGCCAGGCAGGTCTTCTCCATCAGTATTTATTGTATATACCATAGTATTAGATCTTTTTTTTTTTTTTTTCCCTAGAAACACCAAATGATGAGTAAAAAATCTGCATTTGAAGAAGTAATCTGTAACAGTTCAGGTATTTTTGTTTAGCTACCCCCACACCTAGGGCAGCATTACCCAGCATAACTGAGCAGTGATGAGGAATCTCTCCACATACCCTGTCTTGCAAATGTCTCAAAGGAACAGTTTAATCACTGTCAACTAGTTTTCATGATCAGCTCTGCATGCGTACTCATAGGAGACTTAACAGAATGGTACACAGCTTCTGCTATCCAAGTAATTGCTGCTTCCCTTTGATATGTTCCAGCCCTCCTAGAGAATTTGGGTACAAACAATATTTAGATATTTAGATACATACACTTCAAGCAGCAGGAGCTGAATACTTGTGATAGAGCTTAAACAAAGGGAGATTGGCACCTTCCTTCTGGAAGTTCTGAGGCAAAGTAGGTTTTGTTTCCTAAATATTAGAGTGTTTTGGATTTCTTTCCCAATCAGGAAGAAAATTACAGACTACAAGTAGTAATTAGAATTTTCCCTAGATGTCTACTCAAATTTATTTTTAATGTTTAGGTTTACAACTGACTTCAAAGCATCTTTCCTGATTGAAATAATAACCAAATGAACAGCAAGCAGTAAAAGGTGTTGTTTTGGTTTCTGTTACATATTTATGGTACCAAATAAAATGAGTAATCTCAGAGTTGAGTGTTTCCTAAATTGCAAGATAATACCTTGAAATATACGGTCTACAGTAACCAGCAGATGATTCACCATGCTAGTGTGCATAGCTTTTCCAGGCTGGGATGCAGAGTCCTCTTTTGCTGTAAAGGTAAGAGGTCTGGAAATAGCAAAAACCTGACATTAGTGATCTAAACAGCTGAGGTATTAGAACATGCTGATCAGTATAATGGTAATCCCATCCAACCTGAACCTTCTTTTGACCTTTATTTTAAGAGGAAAAATAGAACAGAAGTACATAAAGGTGATGGTTTTCACCCAGCAGAAATCTGCTGGGGCTGAGGGTGTGGAAGAAGAGGGTTTATTTTGCATTTTATTTAACCTACACAACGGTATCTAGATAAGAAAATCTTCCAAACCACTGCGATAGCCCCTGTGCTCTGCTGCTGAATGAATGCATTTTTGCTTTCACCTTTCTTGCAGTGTGAAGAGGTAACAAGTAATTTTTAATTTGATGTTCTACAGGCAGTATTTTTACAGAAATAGAATGAAATCTGAGAGTATAAAATACAATTGTAGTGCTGTCTAGAAACACACTGAACAATCCAGGAAGGAGTGCGGATGCTGAGATGCTATATAGCTTATTTAAAATTCTTGGCTTTGTACATCCTAATCTGGACTAGAGAAGGTAGTAACAATTGGGACAGTAAGCTCAGGAAGAATAGAGGGCAAACCTACAATGTTGTATTCTATGTATCCTACAGGAAAATGACAACAACAAGAAGCATGGCCTATTAACAATCACATATGCCCTCACCTTCTAAATATTTCAGATAAAAGAAAAGACAAAAGAAAGACAAATTTTGTTTTTTCAGACAAAAGAAAGAGAATCAAGGGAAGAGCATACAGAACACTTTCAAGACTTTTCAGTAAGAATGGCTGAAAAAGGAAGTCCTGATCCTGTTTTTAAGCAAAATCTGAAATACTGTTTTGGACTTGGTAGCAAGCAAACATATAAACAGATGGGTGCATTTATAGGAGCTGTGGGAAATGTCTGCTCACATGGATTCCTGTTGAAACTGCTCACAGTAGTGCTGGAAGAGATGAATATATGAATTGCTTAGAAATAGGTTTCACTGGTGATATTCTATACTCACAACTTCATTGCTTCTCAGCAGACTAGAATGGAGTTGTGTCCTTGGACAGAACAAAGCCTGAGCATCCTGATGCGAAGGAACTGCTACTTAAAAAACTCTGCCCTGGGCTGATGGCTTGTCTGACTGTGCTCCCAAGTTCTTATGAATGTGTTCACTGTGAGTACTCTCATCAGTGGAGGAGGATATAAATGTATATCTCTGATACACTCTTGACACACTCTGTATCAAATCTCCCAAGAAGAGAATGATAGCTAGGGAGTGGTCATTTACTGAGAAAGTGACAGTCATTTTGACAAGTAAACTATAAAGTCACAGCTCCAGGACCCAGAGGTAAAGTCAGGCATTAGCTGTCTTGAATGCACACAGATCCATATGCTCCATCAGAGACTGGCAGATTTATAATGTAACAGGCTGTCATGTTAAATGGAAGGTGATTAGAAGATCTCTGTAAGGGAAGATAAGTCTTTACAGAAGGAGAGTGTATGATTTTTCCTGATGAACTCTGTGGACTTGGCCACAACAGGATGTGATTTTTTTAGTCTATATCACTTTTATTATTGGCCCAAAATGTATGAGAAACTACAGTTGGGGCTTAATTTGCTCAGCTAATGAAAGCTTTTTTTATTTGAATACTTATCACACACAATATGAAATTGATACATGATTCATTCAGAATTCCACATTCATATTTTTTAATAAAAGTAATTCTTCAAAGGTAACAGTTTTCATTATAAGGAGTTGCACTCAAACTCTTAGCATGATAGTGAACAGTGGGAAACTTTTAAACATTTAAAAAGTCAACAGAATCCATATGTGATGAAAGTAATTTACATCTAATTATCTACATATTTTTTCATTAACATTTCAGTGATTTTATGTCTACAACTTCCTCATGAAGGGGAGTGGAGAGGCAGGTGACCTATTCTCTGTAAACACCAGTGATAGGACCAGTGGCAATAGTGTTAAGCTGAGGCAGCGGAAGTTTAGGCTTGACATCAGGAAGAGGTTCTTCACTGAGAGGGTGGTTGGACACTGGAACAGGGTCCCCAGTGAAGTAGTCACTTCACCAAACCTGTCTGAATTTAAAAAGCGATTGGACTGTGCACTTAGTCACATGGTCTAAACTTTTGGGTAGACCTGTGCGAGGCCAGGAGTTGGACTTGATCCTTATGGGTCCCTTCCAATTCTGGATATTCTATGATTCTATAATTATATGATTATATTTATATTTTATACAAATTCTGATCAAAGTCACCCAAAACTGAACCTAGGTCTTCAAAATTCCAGCTCAATACCAATATTCATATTTAGAACACACCCATCATATTCACTGAAAAATAATATTGATAAACATTAAAATTGCATGCATTAATCTCCTATATATCTTTGAAAGATTTATAGGCAATTAACTCAAAAATGGAGTTATGTTCTAAACAAAGTAAAGGAAACTCCTTTGCTCAGGCAAATTTATGCATACAAATTTAAAAGAGAAGTATTATTCTTCTTGTCAAATTCTTCAAATATAGTACATAATACTGTATTTCATTCATCATAACAATAATGCTAGAAAAATAGAATATTTTTTTTTTGTGCATATGTCCTTGTAAAAGTGATTTCTAAAATCATATGGAGACAGGTGCATTCACTAATGTAATGAATTGTTATTTACATCATCCTGAAAATACTCAAGATTACTAACGGTACACTTAACATTTCAAACATAGACCCCTAGCCCTGTTCAATGAATTATGAAATGATCCAGCAGAGGGACCCCTTCAGTTAAAAATTAAAAGCCATCCATGAACCAACATTTGAATCAAAATCTGAAAGTATTTTATTTAGGCACACAGTTATAGATTGTGCCTAAACTAGTATAATCACACAAAGTGTAGGAATATGTCTGATGCAAGACAGAAAAGCTTAAAACTTAATTATAAATTCTCTCTTTGTATTCCTATATTTTCCAAGAAAAAAAGATGTGTAAAGTTACTTTGCTATTTAATATATTACTCCTAAGAATCCCGTTCAATTACATGTTTTGCGGGCTGACTGGTACCACCATTCCCAAGTTGCTAAATAACATATGTCAGTATTACAGGTAAGAAAATCAGCTAGACAAATTGTGTATTACTAGCTGATGGTAAAATGGGAAATAGTGCTATAGCAGGGGATGAAATTAAGATCAAAAAATACCACTTACTTATTTAATCCATTGCCTGCCTTATAACTAAACAGGACATCCATTGAAATTTGACCATCTTAAAACTATCTCCTTGAACTGAAGTAGCACAGAAGGAATGTCTGAACATAGATAGCATCCTACAATGTTGCAGCTGAAGTGTGCTGATGACTGGTAGCAAAATACATACATTTAGAAAGTACAGTTCTGCAGCAAAAACTTCCTAGATGTATTTTAATGTGACAGAAAATCTTATTAGTGAATGTATCTTTTGCAACAGTTGCCATGGCAGCTCACTCAGGCTGTTGTATAAATGTTTAATTTTTCACATTACAGGAACTCAGCATTTTATAACCTTCTGCTTGTTATTCTTCAACTCTGTGAACTCCCATAATATTATTTCTATCTATTCATAAGTGATAAAACCTTTGTAGTGAATGCTTATTCACCCTGCAATATGACAAAATCCCATCTTGAATAACATTCATTCTAAAAAGAAATTGTAAGCTATGAAATTCTGCTAACACAAATTCAGAAACAAAAACAGTTTATTACACTGTTTGTTCTCAGTGCTCCTCAGTGTTCTAAGATTTATTACACATTAAATAGTACTTTACAACATGGGCCATAATGTAGCTACAGTATTACATCAAGACTGAAAATTAAATCGATTTCCACCCACTACAAATTTAAACAGGTTGTATTTCGTTGATATGTACTAGTAGCACACAGAGATGGTTTTGATACACAAATTGGCTGTGGGGAAAAGCATTTTGTTTTATAATCATAGTTTTATGAATTATGTTATTTACACATAAAACAGCAATCTGGAATCAGCTAAACCCTTGGCTTTAAGGATATGCCTCATTCATAGACAGAAGTCACAGTCTAGCAACTTACTGTGATTAGGCAGGAAATTGATGGAAGATTTATCTTTGATCATATTTACTAATGAAGATTATAGAGACCAGTGTTTTTGAATATAACAGAATATTTTGAATATTAATAGAAGAAAGAAGGCAGCTGTTTCCTTGAATGCAACTTCACAACACTTTTACTGTACCCTTTGCCTGAAAATTCATCTTCCTCATCAGGCTGTCCTGACTCTCCCTTCCTTGTCTCACAGTCAAGTATCACCCATTCAACTAAATTACCTTAATTACTCAAGTTCTTTCCTCTTCCAAAAGTCTTTACACTTGCATGGTCTTGCTATGAATGAATGTCAGTATTAAGTGACTATATTTTTTCAATTTTTAATCAGTTCTGATTGACATGAGAAAACTTAGCTAGAGTTAAAAAATCATTTGGGGAAATAATTCTTTTTTAATTAAATATGCCAAGATGATGGACAAGTTTATAAATGTATTAGAATAGTAACATGGGAAATAACAGAAAATGTTTTGCAGATAATTATTTTATGGTAGGACAGCATTAGATAAGTTTTCATGATAAAATTTTAATTTTGTGTTTCAACAAGATAGCCAACTAATGTTAAAAATAAATGCTCTTCTCTATTGACAGGTTATTTTAATCTCTGATTTTTACATTCCTAATGCTTTTTTTTTTGGGTTTTCCTTTTCCCAAGCACTAGTAGAAGGAAATGGAATCCAATTGCATCTACATCGAGGATATTTTTTTCTCCACATAAGCAATGTGGTGATAACTATCACAATTACGACAGATGGCAGATGCTAATTTCTACCCAACTGATATACAGTGAGTTTTTGATCACCATGTATGGTATGAGCTCAACAACTTGTAAGCTAGTTTGAAAGCCTCATTAGATGACCTGAATTTGCTGGGCAGAAAGCATATGGTCAGCAAAATTAGAAAGAGAAAGAAAAGAAATGTGATTAGTTTTCCTGTCTTCCCAAATCTGCCAGGTCTATTTGAGTAGTCCTGCAGAGGTTTCTTATCTCTACACATATACATGTAAATAACTGTAAACTTGAAGAACTCTAAATGCTATATATATAGAAATATCTATTAACTACCTATATTAGAATCTTCACCCATGTTTCTGCCTCTGGTTGGTTTACAACACTTATTTAGTAACATTAGTTAAATTCTTATCATCCTGGGATTACGGAAACACCTCACAGTTCCTATAAGAATGTTACATTTCTGGAGACCACAATTAAAGAAAAACAGAGAAAAATGTAAATCCCAAACTATGTATCTAAAAAATATTTCTAATTTTTTAAAGCTTATAGGCTGAATGAATTTCACTGCTGAACACTTCAGATTTTTCAGCAGTGCTCAGTTCTATGCCACAGAAAATGAATGCTGCATCTCATTTGCTAAGAACTGATCTCACAGTATATCAACATGCTCAAACACTGTATCCAACACTATGGTGGCTGTAGAACAGGTGTAACAAATTTACTTTCAAAAGTAAAAAAAAAAAAAAAAAAAAATAAAGCTGTCTCTAAGCATTTATGCTAGAACACTACTTTCTGTCTCTCATCAGCAGGTGGCTTCCTATGTTAAAATTTCAGGTATTTAAACAAAGGGCCTTTATGAAGATTTAACATCTACAAACTCAACATCCAAAACAAGTCCAAGACATTAAAATAATAATAAAAAGAAAATAATGAACCACCAAGTAATTGAAATAAGTTAAGTGAACCGTACTGCTCTGTACTGTTCTTTCTTGCATATAATGTTATATGTTTTGCATATAATGTGGCCCATAATGTTAAAGTTTGTGCAACAAATATTACGGACAGTACACTGCCTTGAATCCAATGACAGATTTTTTGAAAGCTCAGCTGGAAAGATGATCTTGTGATAAATTATTTGCAATGACATTACTTGATATTTTATATTTTATTTTTAATTTCAGTAGCATTTATTTTTCCTCAAAGCAATTTCAACTATTGCCTTACATACCTTTTATTTAATTTAAAATCAATAAAGCAAGGGGAATATATCCTCGCTATTCAAAAATAACATTTCTCCTTTGTTTTCAGAACACACATACCAAACAAAAATCCATACTTTATATTTCCACACTTTGATTTAAGCTCACTAAAATTAACCTCAATTGTAAGTGTCTGGTGGATTCTTCATTCCTTTCCAGTGTGACATATGATTAAGAATTTTATTTTTAAATTATTTACAATTTTCATTCTTTCTTATCACTATTGGCTCTGGATACGGGGGAAAAAAAAAAAAAAAAAAAAGATAACCTTTCATGTTTACTAAAGGAAACCTCATGACGGGCCATGCTGATTTCCAGAAATTTTCTCTTGCAAAATTCAGTTAACACAAGAAAGAAACTATAGAACAAAGATGTAAAAAAAAAAAAAAGATGCCTCATCCCGCTAGGCTTTTGTGTGCAATCTTAGGAAAACAAAACCAAAAACAATTATAAGTTCCACTGAGCTTTTACAGTCTACTTCTGTGTCTGAAGATACTAACTTAAACCAAGGTATCTGGTTGAAGCTGGACCAATTTTTAGTTGCTTTTCCTTTTTTTATATATGCTTGTCAGAAAGCAGGAATGAAATTCAAAGCTGTATTTAACTTTTTTACATGGACATTTTAATCCAGAAGGAAACTAAATAAACAGATAAAAAAAGACAGAGACACATACCATATTCTATCACATGTCTATTAAAACTACCTCAGCTTCTGAAGAAAAAACAATTTGTGCTTAAAGAGCAAACTACTATTACAACCCTCAAATGGGAAGCAAGGGAAGTGCCATCATATTCTGATCTACTCATGAGTGATAATACTAAGCTCTACAGAGTTCAGATACTATTTAAGGAATCAAAACTATTTGGATAAATTTTTACATAACTGTATCCTTTTGGAACATGTTCCCAACCAAACTGGAAATATAGAATAAAAATTAAGTGGAATTTTATTATTTGATATCATCCTGTTTCAGCATTTTCCAATTAAAGTACTTGTTATGGTAGTTCCAAAATTAAATGATTAAATTAAAATTAAATACAATTACATTTAAAATAAGTTAGCCCCTACAGAAGAGACAAGTAACAATTTCTGAAGCAATTTCTGAAATATTTACATTTGGAGATTGGAAAATTTCCTACAATCCTGAGAAACACACAGTGGTAGTACTTGGGCGCAACACAATCTTGAGGCTACATGTTTTTCAGAAAGCTGAAGGTAAAGACCTCAGGAAATGATCTTTGGTAAAGGCATTATTTAATGTAGATGTTGAAGGAAGTACAATGGAGAACATTTATCAGAAATTTCCGGCTAGAGAGGAAGATATGCTGTTTTAGGGGAAAATACAAATATTACTCAGCAGACCAAGGGCAAAGGAAATAGGAAATGGGCTAGAGAGTTCTCTAAAATAATCTGTCACTAAAACACGAGAACATACGCGTCTGTTGACAATTCTTTTATTTCAAAGCCTTCCACAACTCAAGATCCTTTTGCGGCACTGTGCCATTATTTGAAAGTTGGCTACTTCCATTTCAGACTTCTAAAAGGTAGGATAAAAAATTTAATTTGATTCCTATGTTGACATATCATTTGCATGTTTATTATTTGAGCCTTTGGAATAACTCATAGGAAAACCAGGAGCTTATCACGGAAACAATACATCTTAGAAAGGCTGTAGCAGCTGACTTTGCTGCTTTTTACAGACTGCAGAGAAATGCCAATGATGTGGCCAAAATCTTTTAGGAGTCCCGCTTGATGAAAGGGCAGAGTACACCTCTACAAAGGGTCTCACATCTGAGCCTGCCCAGGTTTTGACAAGGGGTGGAGCACTCCCTGTGGGAGCTGATATACAGAAGAGGAAATATCTACTTCTCATATACAACACATAATCTGTGTGTGGGTAGAGAGAAAGATTGTGCTTTGAAATCTGCATTTTTAACCTTGAAATACTTGACTATACAGGCACTAAATATAATGAATGCCTTAATTACAATAGTGTAATTTAGAACATGTATATTAGGGTCAGCTTCCAAATAAATTTAGCCTCATTAATAATTTAAATTTCAGGTAATAAGGTAAAATAGCTGCTTGTTTGAGTGAAAATACATACTTATTAACATTTAAGTAATTGTAATTTTATCACCATACTATTGGTCAAATTAAGAGAAAAGTATCTCCTCACACAGGGGAATATACTAACAACCCTTCCATCAGCTGTGTCATTCATTGTCCAGTTTAATTAAAATAAAATCTCTCAAAGTTAAAAATAAACGTTAGAAATCACAGCTGCTGCAGTTAGAGTTGCATTATGTCTTATACAACTAAATATTACTGGAATGCCCTCAGTTTGACAGATGCTTTTGAGGCTTATCTGAAAACATGGTGGGAAAGAGGGAGAAGTACATTATATGGAATATTCATACTGCTTAATTCCAGATACCAATAATCTGAAACAAAACTCTCTATGTTCCCCAGTGGAAAAAGAGGCTCCTCCAGAGGGTGATTTAAGGGCAATTAAATTAGGCCTGTTGTTCTGAATTACACTCAGAAGGCTCATAAAGCTAGGCAAAGTGAGTATGTCCTACAATGTTTGCTATCAAGAATACAAAAAAGAGCAAGCCAGGAAGAAGCAATACCCTAGGTGAATAATCAGCATGACTGCAATCTTTCACTCAACTGGGTGCTTGTCTCTGTATACCTGCTCTCCCTTCTCCATTGTTCGCTGTTTGTATCTTTTCCCTCACACCACTTCCTGGTTTAAATTACAGTATCATGTATTCCTGACCATAACCTTAATTTACAGTGAAGATAAATAAACAATTTCATTAAGAAAGATTCAACTAGATAGTGTACTCAGATGCCTAAAAGCTTACAACATTTCTGAAGTAGGCTTTAGTTTTTTGTACATGAACAGAGGAAGTGGATCTTTATAAAACATCTCAGTGAGGAAAAAAACAGTTTAAAGTATTATCATTCATAAAGCTTGATAACCTCAAGAATGCTAAAATTACTGTGGTTGATGCAGATAAATTTGATGGCAAGAAAAGAGGAATGTAACAGAATCAAAGAGTAGGACATAACGATAGAAGCAATTTAAGCATGATTTTGTCAAAAGGAGAAAGACAAATTAAACAAATTAGTTGGGAGATATGATTACATCAGCAAACATGAAAGATGCTCTCTGTGGCTTTGTTTTTATTTCTGTAATTCATCATGCTTCCCTTGGCAATGCTGTGAGGGGTTCCCTGAGTTGCATGGCCCACTCTCTGGGTCTGGCCTGATTCTGCCGGGCACGGATGCTCTGTCTCCCAGAAGCCCTCCTGGCAGCATCCCAAAAGCACTGAGCCTGCCCATTGCATACACTGGGGGACTGACTGGAGGGTTGTAGTACTGGCTTATTTTCCAGCTGCCCTTTTGAAAGGCAACCTGAATGCACAAAGCAATGTGGCACTGCACGGTTTCTTCCCATGCAGAGGCAGGATACAGCAAAGCATGCCTGGAGAGTGCCTCAGTAACTGCTCTAAAGCACAGATTCAGTGGAAGGAGTTAAAAAAGGAAAAAGCATGAAGAAAACAATTCAGTTACCTCCTAGTTTCATGACATGTATATATATTAAGATAGTTATATCTTTTTTTAAACACTGGGTATCTCAAAGCTGTGTAGGTAGTGATGACAGCTAAGTACTCAAATGCCTATGTAAAGTGAGATATCAGATTCAGATAATTTTCTCAAGAAGAGTTTGTGTAAAACTAACTACCACCTTGCTGGCAGCATCAATAAAAACTGATTATCTTGCCTAATTCTCTTGTGCAGTAGAGATGACTTCCATTGGATCAGGTGTGGGGAATAAGTTTGGGATGAGGAAGTTTGTATTTCACCTTGCTCTTCCTATAAATACTGCTTAGATAATGTAAGGTTTAGGCTCCACTGTAAGAACTACTAGCCTGGCAGTTTATTTTTAAATACTTCTTTAGTTTGACTGTTCATTGTACTGTTAATAGATACATTTTGCAACCTACTGAAAACTAGTCAATATATTTATTTCTTTTTAGTCCTACAGTTAAGAAATATATCTATATTTTTTTAAAATCTGAACAATTTCAGACTGCAACAACAGCATATTAACTTTACTCATACCTGGAGCTAAACTATAAAATACTAGCAGACAAAGAAACACCTTCAGAAAACACCCAGCACAGAACAAGGTGATGCATCATTTAAATATCAATTTCTGCACATACTTACCATTTCTAGCACGTTTTCTATATTCATTGGAACAGATTCTAAGGTAGGAAACCAAGAACTGACTGAGTACATGCCTATAACTCCTGGAGGATTGACCACTCCCCATTTTCAAACCATTTGCTAACACATTTACAGCTCTGCAAAGCAGGGTCCCTTAACCCTCTGTTCTGGTGAGACCTGTGCTCCTCAATTTAAATCTGCTAGGAGTCAAATATGTCCTCCACAAATATAAAAGGCCAAAATATGCAGTGATGACAGGGTATGTGGAAAAAAGAAATCCACTGATGTGTATTATAGAAGAAACAAAATTACTCTCAGGGCACAAACAACATAAGTAACCTGTGTGCAAAATACACGTTATATACAATTATTGTAAAATTCCTGTTAATTCCCTTTTACAAAATGCTGCTGTCCTATACTGGTGCTAAATTAAATATATTGTATTTAGGCTATATTTATTTATTTACTATTTATATTTTATTTATTCATATTTATTTATTAATATTATTATGTATATTTATTTAAAATAATTTTTAAAGTATTAGATGATTCTAAATTGTCATGCTATCGCACCCCTTTATATTGGACTAAACTTCTTACCTTGCTTTTCAGTATACATGGATAAATGAAAACTTAGGGCAACTGTGTGTTCAGCAGCTGTATTTTAAAATTTGGCACAATGACTCTTCAAACACAGATGAGTTGGGATTAATTTGACTTCTATATCAGTAAGATTGAACAATCTGCAGTGTGCAATACATTTCAGTATTTGGTTCAGAAAAGGAACAGGATTGTCTATTTCTGTTTCTCTTATGAAAATACAAAGTCTTGACATAAAACCTTTTTTACTATATGCTGGATAATTATCTTGTTGAAGAATAAGACAATGTCAGTTTTGTTCCATTAACTGAAGATACTATAAATTACACAGAAAATGTCCAAGGAACAATAATATCTGGTAACATCATCCCTTGGAGGAGCTATGTTTTTTTCTGTCTCTCTCTACACTGCACATTCAGGATTTTTAGACAGAAAAAGCCCCCAGATTCATCCCACAGACTGAAATGTAAGTACCCAGAAGGGTAAATCAGCTCCATCAAAGTCTGTATGTCATATTATATTTACAACCAGATCCAACTGCATGATGATTGGTATAACATAATCTAGATCAGGCTCACTGAACAAGGTCAATGGGATGGAAGAATTTGCATCCGTCTCACTTTCCCTTACCAAAGAATATATATATGTATCTGTTATAGCAGCAGATAGTCTGGCCAATGCTTTCTCATTTTTTTTCCTGTATGCAAATCTGGCATATCTCAAAAATTCTGGAGTATACACTACAAATAACTCTGTGCTATAAATAATCTGCAAAAATATGCACAAACCAAACCAAAACAAACCACCACCATGTATTTTAGGGCGGCAGTCTGCTTAGATTTGGTGAAAGCCCACGAATTCTTAAATATATGACTTACTTCCTGACTTGAGTAGTGGGCTAATTTTGCTCTGTAACTCTGGAGTGATTTTCAATTAAAAAAGGTCATTTTGAGATATTTTTGATCAGTACAAATAAAGTAAGACCTAAAGCATGATTAAAGATGCTGGATTGCCAGTGCATTTCAGGCATCTTTGCAATTACATGTGGAAAAAATAAAAAACACAGACTAATTCAGGCTAAAAAGGTCCTCTGGAGGTCCTAGTCCACTTAGTCCAACATGTCTCTTTAAACAGCATCAGCTAGAATGAAATTTTAATGAAATAAGATACATAAAGATATGACAGTAACAGCAACAATACAACCTTATGATAAATAGTTACATAATAAATTGTCAATTAGTGACCTTTAATAATCACTGGCAAACACTTAACAAAATTTGGGACAAGATTGAAGGTGTTCTGTTTTTTTTTTTTTTCCTATTTATTTATACTTTTATGACCATAAGAACTGTTGAAGAGAATCAACAGTCTACTTGATTCACATTCTTGCAGAGGAAAACAATGAGGTATCATTTGGTTCAGACTGAGGTATGGACACATATCTCTTTATGGTTTAGATCGGATACATCTCAGAACAGTCTGATTTATTAATACTGTAGAAAATATCTAGCCAATATTGTATTTCAGATGTGAGCTGAACAGATTGTTAAATGTTTCCAATACAGAGCGAAATGTTCTCTTGTCTTTGAACTGTTGCAAGTCATAGATTTGGGAGTGCAAAACAGTAAATGACTCACAGGAAACCTGGTATAGTAGGATTTAGTGTGCCTTTATTGTCTGATATGGATAGATACAAACAAATGTCAAAAACCACCCCTCAGGAAAACTCTAAAGAGCAAAGTAAACTCCAGTGCAAATAATATTTCAACTTTTAGTTTAAGGGATTTAGGTATCTTAATTTTATAAAAATGTTTTTACAAATCAGATACACAAAACTTGTATTCACTGTTTCACTGTTTCACTGTTTCACTGTTTCAGTTATTATTATTATTATTATTATTATTATTATTATTATTATTATTATTATTATTATTATTATTATTCTGTGCCTACTCTTCACATTGTCAGTATTTATTTGGTTCATTTTGGTTGTATCAGTATCTTTAGAATTTCAAAATAATTGGACGGTATCAAGAAGTCTGAGACATGGAAACTTGTATAACAGCTTGTATGACACTACATTAAAATGGAAAAGAACATGTGACACCGTTATCAACTTGCAATAGCTGATATAACACACACTGAGTCTCTAGAGACACTGGAAGCATATTGAAACCACTCGTGTAATACAACAAGCAAATTGTATGCTATTGTTCATAAAAGGAGTTACTGATAGTCAAAGAGAATTGTTTAGAGCATGCAAAATAACTCATAACAGATAAATAATCCACAGTGGCTATAAGCTTTGGTGCTTGTGAGGATATACTATTCAAGCAATTTGAAATTTAATTAGATTCTATTTTAATTTCCATTCTTGTTTTAGGAGGCATAAGGAAAGAATGTATTTGAAAATATAAGAAATTAGCCCACATTCAGCTTTCGATTGCTGACTTAATTCATACTTCTGTATGTCGCCATAACGCTTTTTCCATTTTATGTTCATAACTATTCAGTGAAACTTCTGTATAAACACACTGGAATGCTTTGTGAGGTGAAGATCTGATGATACATCTTTTTATTTCTTTTCAATAACTGTAGCTAAACTAGTTCCTTTTTCTAAGCATTCCACTCAGACCACAAAAATCCTTTCCATGCTACTGGTTCAAAACCTAGCCATCCCAAAGCACTCCCCTCAACAAGTCCGGCTATAGTACTTTAACATCTTTCAGTTTACTGTCTTTAAGCCAGTTTACCTGGGTCACCTCAATTTTATGTCTCTCTCCTCCATTGTAGCCACTCTTCATCAAGAACAAGCAGCTTGAAAAGGAGTCAAGAGCAAGAAGCCTATGATTCTCTTCAAACTTCATGGTTTTACAAACTTTTGCCAATGGTGAACCAGTCAGTCTGACTAAAGTGAATGCAGACAATGAGAGTGATTGGCAATGAGTGTTTAACTACATCACAAAGTTAGGAAGAAATATGGTGAAGCTGAGCAGAGGTAGAATATGTGTGAGAAGTAATTCTACATAAGCCTTGAAAATGTCTGGAGGTTTTTTTGAAACCTGACTTTCAGTCCTTCAGAAATTTTGCTGTGTCCTGAAAGTCAGCGATATTTTGACAGTGGAGCATGCATTTATTATTCATCTTTTACTCAGATGTTCTGAGTTATTCTTATTTGGTTGTTTATTCATCTTGTATGGATTACAGTCTTTCAGTAAATGTTAAGTAAGAATTTGAATATATTATGTAGTTTTCTACATATATCCAGTATAAAACCTCTATTAAAGAAAGAAAAGGCTGCATGACTTTAGCAAATAGCAGATCAAAGCTGCCTGTGAGAAGCAGTGGTGACTTAATAAGAGAACTGAGATTGCTTTCCAAAGGCCACTCTTAATCCTTTCATATAAAATTAGTACTTGGAAGTAGGCTCAAGTCATACTTTTTTTTTTTTTTTTTTTTTTTTTTTTTTTTTTGTAATTAAGAAGTCTAACTTGAGTATTTGTCTAAAATTTGTCTAAAATTACTAGACGTGTGACTATAAAAAGCTTAAAACCAACTTCCTTTAAATCCTAATGCATCACACACACACGCACACAAAAAAAAACACAACACAAAACACAACAAACACAACAAAACAAAACAAAAAAACAACCATGGAATGAATGCAGCATTGCTGACACAGTTTGATGACAGATATTTCCATTTAATATATCATGTATAAATAATTAATTATTGAACTCTGACATTACTGCACAAGAAAAGCTGCTGTGCACACATTTAGATCTCTACATATGCATAGTGATGCATAGTGAAAGAGCTCATTTATTCAATCGCATATATTTTTGAAGATTTATACATACCATAATGGTAGAAATGGAAAACACAGGAAATCGAAGTACTAACCATTTCTATTCCTAGAAGTGTAAAATTTTCTGCACATAGTGAGATCAAATGCATAATGTGTGCCATGATGTAAGCTAGTAAAGATATGAAATGCTTAAACAGCACGTTATGAATAATTACTGTTGGCTCCTGGATACTTGTTCTCACCTACAACTGTTGTTTAAACCATTAAGAACATTTTAGCAAGTCTATTTTTAGTATAAGATGTATTTAACTAGGCCTGTAGTCCTAATGCCATTCCCACAAGTTTTGAAGTTTTACCAATAAAATGCACCATCTGAGAATGGGGCATTGAAAGAAATAGGGTTGAATTTTTGCCTCATGTTTTATAGTTAAAAACACATTTCCGTTCTCACTATAATGGGGTAAAACTGTGAAGACCAATAAAAATATATCTGATATACCACACTAAAAAGGACAGAAAAGACAGAGAGTTTTTTCCCCACTTCTGACAGCTCAGCAGGATATAAAATTTAAGCAAGTAGAGCAGTCAACTATTCTAGAGCAAGTTAAAAATAATTTTGAATTTTGTCTTAGCATATACTCTGGAAGATAAATTGCACATTCCTTTAATAGCCTTAGGTATTTGGCTCTATGCATCCAAAATCAGATAAAAATAATAGTAATCCAGAAAGAATACTAAAGTATCTGTCTATTCTTATTCAACAAAAGACAGAAGTGGAAGGAGACTATCTGATATAAAATTTTCTTCCTATTTTTAATGTAGAGTTTGGACCGTCTTCATGAAGAAGGGAGATAGTTGAGTCCTGTACTATTTAAATACATACTGAAAATTACTTTGCTGATTTCTGTTAATGAATTGCTAAGAAACAATTAGTTTCCAAGAGGAATCAATCAGTTAGAAAGAAGCCTTGTTTGAAATTATAAGAAATAAGAAGTTAGTCGTTCATAAATCTCTACATTTCCCCCCCATATAAATATCTCTACAATGTTTCTTTTAAATATATTTTGTTTGAAGCAGTATTTCCTAGATAAGAAATAATAATTACACTTCTTTCATCTGTTTGGATCATCTACTCCTATAGGTAAATCATCCTTCAGCATTTTAATTGACTGCCAGTACTGTTCATGCTCTGAGAAGCGTTAAGTTACAAGAGACTTAGAAATATAGCTATAACTGTATTTTAAGAGGTGCCAATAGGGTTGTTATTATTATTATGTTGTAACAGCAAAAGAGCTAGCTTATGTTTAAATGGATTTGTTCAGTTTAGGAAACTCATTGTTTGGAAACAACCCATTTTAATGTCTGTGAAACATAATGCAGATGCAGGAAAACAGCAGCATGCTTATGAAACTATTACTGTGAGTCCCATGGTTCCCCTCATCTCATTCATACTCTGCTCTGAGTTCATTATCATCAGACAGAACTAATGTGCTCTGTTCTGCTAAACTCACAACACAATGCACCAAACAAAAAGCTCTGTGAACAGCTCATGGCTGAACTAATAAATCCACCCTTTTATTTGTTCTAGTGTTTATGTTGTAAACACAACCCAACTGTCCCTTATCCTTGCGTTGACAAAGGACATTAAACATCAATACAACAATGACTTCTAAACCTCATCCCAATCCTCCTGATCATCTCTTTCCCTAAAATGTGCTCCTCCTTTTATGTAAGCTGTCAGGGTTTCTGTACCTCCTCCAACCTGGCCTATTTTTAAAAGCCAGACAGAAGTCTCTGTTTCATGCTTCAATAGACCTTTGTACTTTTAAAAAAGTAATTGTTGCACAAACTGACTATCTCTAGAAGGCTGCACAACAGTTTCCTGACAGCTTGTTTTGAAGAATTTTCTACTTCCTCCAATTTTTTCTAAGCTCTTCAGTAGATCTATTCCTTAACTGATTACATTACTGTTTAACACAGACGCCTCAAACAAAACAAGTTGCATTAGAAAGACTTACTTTCCACAAAATTTATACAACAGATATTAATAGTGTGCTAAAGGAATACCTGGAAACAACTTAATTACTTATTGTTAATCTAGATTTATACTTTTAATTTGGAATGATTAACCTAAGAGCTTTAGAATAGACCACTATTTCGTTCCTGTCAGAGAAAAAAAACAACACAACGCACACACACACAAAACATGTTTTCCAAAATAGAACACATATCCATTTTACTTATGAAAGATTATTTCTGAAAACTAAGACAAACTTTTGTATTTATCTCAAAGACATTTGTGTAATTTCAACAAACGTTAACAGCCATAATATAGTTCTATGTTTTAAAAAACTCCAAGTTGGTCTGACAGTATTTCCAGTTTAAAGAATCACACAATCCTCAAGAAGCTGTTTTTATAATCAAGGGAACAGTTATTAAGATGAAGCATCTACATGTCTGTTGAAATGCACAGTAGACATAAAATCCTGTTTGTTTTTAACTGTAACTGGAATGAAACCAGAGGTAAAATTTGCCTCCCTGTTTTCATTTTATTTCATTTCATTTCATTTCATTTCATTTCATTTCATTTCAATTTTATCCATCTGAAATCTGAATATCTACCTCTGGTCTTTTTCTTTGAAACCCACATAGCTCGTGACACACTTTTTCCTTAAATACTACTGCCTTTGTGAAATGTTTCAGTACAACAAACACTGCAGAAAGACTTGTATGAGAATGAACTCAAAACTCAGACCATTCAGTCATCACCTGGGTGACCTCTGTCCACCACTTAGCTTCAATCCCAGAGAACATCCAGCTCCCATGCCAGGAGTTGAGGAGAGCTGAAAATGGAGCACAAGAAGCTTCCAGAGATTCTAAATGATCCCTTAAATCTGCCTTCACTGGCACATAAAGACTTAAAACAATGATATTTTACAATCTTATTAGTGCTGTTAATGCTATTACCAGTGATTCCTTGTGGTTTTCTTTGCAATACCAAGATTAGAAGAATGTGAAAAGGGGCAAAAAATCACTTTCTCCAATAGGAGAAATCCTAGGAAAAGATAGGAATATTCCCAAAGTAGTCCCAGAAAATAACTTGCTCAAGGACAGAAAATGCAATGTTTTCTGCTGATGTCTAAGTTTCACAAAGCCATTTAGGAATATATCAGTCTAGGAACATACATGGCAGGGGGCCCATGAAAATCTCCCCTCATCATTAGGAATTTGACAGACTAGATGAATATCACACCATAAGCCTAGTAACTGTCTGAATAACTACAGTAAAACCTAGTGATTTAATAAAAACTATTTCTCAGAGACTAAGACTAAGAGATCTGTTCCCTGGACTATGTATTTTTCCCTGTCCAACTTGCTATAGAAAGGAAAGATACTGGAGTATTCCAAAAGGGAATGGGCATGACAAACAAGAGTGGGTGAGTCCTGTGAGTACAGGACTGCTAAAAGCCTGAAAATGAGAACAAGAATCAGTTCTGATTCTGATCTGTTCTTTAAGTATGTCTTGAATGAGGCCCACATGAAAATTTGAAAATATGAGTCTTGCAAATCATGAACTATGAACCCAATCCACCCCATCTGAAGGATCAGGTAATGACTGTAGTAACTAGGATTGTCATCCTGAACTCAGTTAAAATTGGATTGCTTCACCCCATAAAACAGACTAATGGTTTGAAGCAGCAAAGTTATTTCTAAAAAACCTTCTGTAATTTGCATAAAGATATTAATATTCTGAAAGAATGCTGTCTGGTACATTGGTGGGAATATAATTAACAAAATCAACATAGCGTTTACATCAGTATTTGTTTTGATAAACAACAAAATGTGCTGAAGACAATGTTTTTGGAATAAACTGGTATTTGTTTTTTCATGGATGGAATGAGTTGGCCTAAAAGCTTGATTATCATTCAGGATTTTAATTACAGCCATAGCAAAGAATGCTTGCAAGTTTCAACAATAGCTTTCAAGTTTTTTAGTCTTAATCACTCTTCCCTCACTGTAGTGTACATTTTTTAAAGGTATTTATTGTTAAAACAGCAATTTATCCTATAGGGCAGGAAATCCCTCAAGATCAATAAAATCTTAACCCCAAGCGGCTTGACTAGCAGATAAACTACAGCTGATGCTCAGAACCAACTAAGTTTAACTTCAAATCTCTCAAGGAAAAGAAAAATGCCTCTAAAATTCTATCTGCTTTAAGCTCTACAGAAGGTGAATGACTTTCTATTCCCCCAAAACAAAAAAGTCCCTCTCATTGTCTTAGGCAAGCCTACAGAACATTTTGCAGCTATGTATTGGTTTCAGATCCTTTAAATGCCTTTCTCTTTTTTTGCCATCTACAGTAATATTTATTTTCAGTAGTTTGCTTTATATTAAGAACTTCTGAAGTTTAATGTTCTCCACTGAAACTACACTCATAATTAATCTTCCACCAGTTGATACATTTTTACAGCACTTACAACATTAATCTTTGGATTCAATTAAATCTAATAAAATTTAAGAGGAATTCTCACATTAGTACATTAGTGCTCACAACTATTTTGTTTGCCATCCTTCTATTTCATTTAGCATTGTTGATTTCAACAATGTCAATGTAAACAGAAAAGTAATTATAAATAATATTTCTGAAGTGAAGGAAGGATTTAAAAAAGGATGAAATCTTTCCTTTGTTATTTTTTTTTTAATTTTATTTTTTTTCCACTTTCAATATGAGAGATTTGTATGAGACATTTGCTGCTATAGTATGTATTATCTGCCTTTTGCATAGATCTTTATTCTTGACCCTATGATTGTGTTTGCCAAAGCCATGTACATTTACACAATGTATGTGGCTTACATTCAGGGATCTGAAAAGAAATGTTGCTTTTTTTTTTTCTTTTTCTTTTTTTAAACAAGAATTTTATGCTTTTTATTGTTGTTAAGCCAAATAGTGCAGTTCTATATAATGAATTCTGCATAATGAAATGCCTTGAGTTTATTTTCAGTTTCTCTTTTCACTCCATAAATTTCAGTCTGAAATTAGACACAAATGTAAGACTTTCTCATTTATCGCTGTTCTTGCACTATTTTCAATTTGTCTTATACCAGCCTGCTTTACCATTCTTATTTAATCAAAGACTACTTCGAAGCTAGGGAGTATCTCCATAACAGAACTTCCTCCTGCTAGAACATTAGGATGGTGATGGGGGTAAAACAAAA